>NW_027645875.1:0-529114 GCF_951394435.1 Stenella coeruleoalba
ATCCTGCGGTGTTGCGGCCAGGTCACAAGAAACAAGTTGAAGAAAGGAGCTCAGGGGCACTGTAATTCACAAAGCTGCAGAGTTATAAATGACAGCTATCGTCCAAAAATAGACTGAAGTAAGGCTGCCAAGAGGACTTGAAAGCGGGGCAGAATTGCAGGAAACCGATTTCAGGAGGTAGACTGGAATTGCATTGAAAGCATAGGAAAAGAGGCAGAACGTCCACAATGATGCACTTGGCCAAAAAGGGCGTATGCGTTTTTTCCTGAATATATTCAGGAAAAAACGCATACGCCCTTTTTGGCCAACCAAGCAAGCTTGCAAAGGAAATCTGCACTACAATGAAGTCTCACTTCCCCCGGTCAAAAGGGCCATCTGAAAAAAGTGTAAAATCCAGAAAGGCAGGACAGGCCATGGAGAACTGGGAGCCTTGTTATGCTGAAGGGCGGGATGTAAATTGCCAACAACCACTCGGGAGAAGTGTATGGTGTTTCCTGAAACATCTAAAAAACAAAGCAACAGAGCCTAGGGCACTTCCACTTATGGTCCTATAGCTTAGGCAATTTAAAGTCAAAAAGACACAGCCACCCCAAAGTTTGGAACGCCTCTGTTTACAAGAACCTCGTTTACAGTACAAGTTCAACATCACAGAAAGTGAAAATGGATAAAAAAGTTGTGGTATTTACTTACAAAGCAATATCACTCAGCAATGAAATCTGTGTCATCAGGCCCTTAGCAGCACAATGAGTGGATTCAGGTATGATGATTCTAACTGAAATAAGTCACACAGAAAAAGAAACATCATAAGATATCAGTAATACACGGAATGGAAACTTGGCTACACAGGAACTGAATTACAGAACAGAACAGGGTCTCAAATTTAGAAAACCCACTTATGCTTGCTTAAGGGGAAAGGTGAGTTGGGGTGCTGCATAAAGCCAGAGATTGAAATGAGCACAGATAAAGTTCCTTAAGCCAAATATGGAATAGACAAGAGCTACTCCTTGCTCAACGAAATGGACTCAACACCGCATATTAAACGCCTAAGAATGTACCTGACTAGTAAGTATCTTAAAACCTATGGATTGCTATGTCTCCGAAAGAGAATCAAGCATGTGTACAGCGGCATAAACGCAGCAGTGATAGGATTGGAGAGGTTCGGTGAGCAAATGAAGACCCTTTGAAGTCATATTGCATGGTACCCATTCCACGGGTTTCAACTACCCAGGTTTAAGGTATTCTTCCTTCAGCTAAAACATGCATGTGGAACCTAGAGTATGATCAACCATGTGATCGGGAGACGTGTTCAAATATGTCTCAGTTTTCGTACCCTGGTACTCGGGTGCAACATTCCAGACGCTTTACTCACACTCTCCCGACTTGGAGAGTCAGTCCCTTTAACCTCCTGTTTGGCCCAGTTTCCAATTTCTGCGGAAGATGAACAGGAATAGCGAGAACCAATGAGAGGCTAGCTGGAGGTGTCTGGACAGGCAAATTTAACTCTCATTTCCCACCAGGAAGAGGAATTAACCAAAGGCTCAGCGTGCCGTGCCGGAACCAGATTAGGGCCTGAAGCCATCCTGCGGTGTTGCGGCCAGCTCAAAAGAAAGCGAGTTGAAGAAAGGAGCTCAGGGGCACTGTAATTCACAAACCTGCAGAGTTATAAATGACAGCTATCGTCCAAAAATAGACTGAAGTAAAGCTGCCAAGAGGACTTGAAAGCGGGGCAGAATTGCAGGAAACCGATTTCAGGAGGTAGACTGGAATTGCATTGAAAGCATAGGAAAAGAGGCAGAACGTCCACAATGATGCACTTGGCCAAAAAGGGCGTATGCGTTTTTTCCTGAATATATTCAGGAAAAAACGCATACGCCCTTTTTGGCCAACCAAGCAAGCTTGCAAAGGAAATCTGCACTACAATGAAGTCTCACTTCCCCCCGGTCAAAAGGGCCATCTGAAAAAAGTGTAAAATCCAGAAAGGCAGGACAGGCCATGGAGAACTGGGAGCCTTGTTATGCTGATGGGCGGGATGGAAATTGCCAACAGACACTCGGGAGAAGTGTATGGTGTTTCCTGAAACATCTAAAAAACAAAGCAACAGAGCCTAGGGCACTGCCACTTATGGTCCTATAGCTTAGGGAAATTAAAATCAAAAAGACACAGCCACCCCAAAGTTTGGGACGCCTCTGTTTACAAGAACCTCGTTTACCGTACAAGTTCAACATCGCAGAAAGTGAAAAATGGATAAAGAAGTTGTGGTATTTACTTACAAACAATATCACTCATCAATGAAATCTATGTCATCAGGCCCTTAGCAGCACAATGAGTGGATTCAGGTATGATGATTCTAAGTGAAATAAGTCACACAGAAAAAGAAACATCATAAGATATCAGTAATACACGGAATGTAAACTTGGCTACAAGGAACTGAATTACAGAACAGAACAGGGTCTCAAATTTAGAAAACCAACTTATGCTTGCTTAAGGGTAAAGGTGAGTTGGGGTGCTGCATAAAACCAGAGATTGAAATGAGCACAGATAAAGTTCCTTAAGCCAAATATGGAATAGACAAGAGCTACTCCTTGCTCAACGAAATGGACTCAACACTGCATATTAAACGCCTAAGAATGTACCTGACTAGTAAGTATCTTAAAACCTATGGATTGCTATGTCTCCGAAAGAGAATCAAGGATGTGTACAGGGGCATAAACGCAGCAGTGATAGGATTGGAGAGGTTCGTGAGCAAATGAAGACCCATTGAAGTCATATTGCATGGTACCCATTCCACGGGTTTCAACTACCCAGGTTTAAGGTATTCTTCCTTCAGCTAAAACATGCATGTGGAACCTAGAGTATGATCAACCATGTGATCGGGAGACGTGTTCAAATATGTCTCAGTTTTCGTACCCTGGTACTCGGGTGCAACATTCCAGACGCTTTACTCACACTCTCCCGACTTGGAGAGTCAGTCCCTTTAACCTCCTGTTTGGCCCAGTTTCCAATTTCTGCGGAAGATGAACAGGAATAGCGAGAACCAATGAGAGGCTAGCTGGAGGTGTCTGGACGGGCATATTTAACTCTCATTTCCCACCAGGAAGAGGAATTAACCAAAGGCTCAGCGTGCCGTGCCGGAACCAGATTAGGGCCTGAAGCCATCCTGCGGTGTTGCGGCCAGGTCACAAGAAAGCGAGTTGAAGAAAGGAGCTCAGGCGCACTGTAATTCACAAACCTGCAGAGTTATAAATGACAGCTATCGTCCAAAAATAGACTGAAGTAAGGCTGCCAAGAGGACTTGAAAGCGGGGCAGAATTGCAGGAAACCGATTTCAGGAGGTAGACTGGAATTGCATTGAAAGCATAGGAAAAGAGGCAGAACGTCCACAATGATGCACTTGGCCAAAAAGGGCGTATGCGTTTTTTCCTGAATATATTCAGGAAAAAACGCATACGCCCTTTTTGGCCAACCAAGCAAGCTTGCAAAGGAAATCTGCACTACAATGAAGTCTCACTTCCCCCCGGTCAAAAGGGCCATCTGAAAAAAGTGTAAAATCCAGAAAGGCAGGACAGGCCATGGAGAACTGGGAGCCTTGTTATGCTGAAGGGCGGGATGTAAATTGCCAACAACCACTCGGATGAAGTGTATGGTGTTTCCTGAAACATCTAAAAAACAAAGCAACAGAGCCTAGGGCACTTCCACTTATGGTCCTATAGCTTAGGGAATTTAAAATCAAAAAGACACAGCCACCCCAAAGTTTCGAACGGCTCTGTTTACAAGAACCTCGTTTACAGTACAAGTTCAACATCGCAGAAAGTGAAAAATGGATAAAGAAGTTGTGGTATTTACTTACAAAGCAATATCACTCAGCAATGAAATCTGTGTCATCAGGCCCTTAGCAGCACAATGAGTGGATTCAGGTATGATGATTCTAACTGAAATAAGTCACACAGAAAAAGAAACATCATAAGATATCAGTAATACACGGAATGGAAACTTGGCTACACAGGAACTGAATTACAGAACAGAACAGGGTCTCAAATTTAGAAAACCCACTTATGCTTGCTTAAGGGGAAAGGTGAGTTGGGGTGCTGCATAAAGCCAGAGATTGAAATGAGCACAGATAAAGTTCCTTAAGCCAAATATGGAATAGACAAGAGCTACTCCTTGCTCAACGAAATGGACTCAACACCGCATATTAAACGCCTAAGAATGTACCTGACTAGTAAGTATCTTAAAACCTATGGATTGCTATGTCTCCGAAAGAGAATCAAGCATGTGTACAGCGGCATAAACGCAGCAGTGATAGGATTGGAGAGGTTCGGTGAGCAAATGAAGACCCTTTGAAGTCATATTGCATGGTACCCATTCCACGGGTTTCAACTACCCAGGTTTAAGGTATTCTTCCTTCAGCTAAAACATGCATGTGGAACCTAGAGTATGATCAACCATGTGATCGGGAGACGTGTTCAAATATGTCTCAGTTTTCGTACCCTGGTACTCGGGTGCAACATTCCAGACGCTTTACTCACACTCTCCCGACTTGGAGAGTCAGTCCCTTTAACCTCCTGTTTGGCCCAGTTTCCAATTTCTGCGGAAGATGAACAGGAATAGCGAGAACCAATGAGAGGCTAGCTGGAGGTGTCTGGACGGGCAAATTTAACTCTCATTTCCCACCAGGAAGAGGAATTAACCAAAGGCTCAGCGTGCCGTGCCGGAACCAGATTAGGGCCTGAAGCCATCCTGCGGTGTTGCGGCCAGCTCAAAAGAAAGCGAGTTGAAGAAAGGAGCTCAGGGGCACTGTAATTCACAAACCTGCAGAGTTATAAATGACAGCTATCGTCCAAAAATAGACTGAAGTAAGGCTGCCAAGAGGACTTGAAAGCGGGGCAGAATTGCAGGAAACCGATTTCAGGAGGTAGACTGGAATTGCATTGAAAGCATAGGAAAAGAGGCAGAACGTCCACAATGATGCACTTGGCCAAAAAGGGCGTATGCGTTTTTTCCTGAATATATTCAGGAAAAAACGCATACGCCCTTTTTGGCCAACCAAGCAAGCCTGCAAAGGAAATCTGCACTACAATGAAGTCTCACTTCCCCCCGGTCAAAAGGGCCATCTGAAAAAAGTGTAAAATCCAGAAAGGCAGGACAGGCCATGGAGAACTGGGAGCCTTGTTATGCTGATGGGCGGGATGTAAATTGCCAACAGACACTCGGGAGAAGTGTATGGTGTTTCCTGAAACATCTAAAAAACAAAGCAACAGAGCCTAGGGCACTGCCACTTATGGTCCTATAGCTTAGGGAAATTAAAATCAAAAAGACACAGCCACCCCAAAGTTTGGGACGCCTCTGTTTACAAGAACCTCGTTTACCGTACAAGTTCAACATCGCAGAAAGTGAAAAATGGATAAAGAAGTTGTGGTATTTACTTACAAACAATATCACTCATCAATGAAATCTATGTCATCAGGCCCTTAGCAGCACAATGAGTGGATTCAGGTATGATGATTCTAAGTGAAATAAGTCACACAGAAAAAGAAACATCATAAGATATCAGTAATACACGGAATGTAAACTTGGCTACAAGGAACTGAATTACAGAACAGAACAGGGTCTCAAATTTAGAAAACCAACTTATGCTTGCTTAAGGGTAAAGGTGAGTTGGGGTGCTGCATAAAACCAGAGATTGAAATGAGCACAGATAAAGTTCCTTAAGCCAAATATGGAATAGACAAGAGCTACTCCTTGCTCAACGAAATGGACTCAACACTGCATATTAAACGCCTAAGAATGTACCTGACTAGTAAGTATCTTAAAACCTATGGATTGCTATGTCTCCGAAAGAGAATCAAGGATGTGTACAGGGGCATAAACGCAGCAGTGATAGGATTGGAGAGGTTCGTGAGCAAATGAAGACCCATTGAAGTCATATTGCATGGTACCCATTCCACGGGTTTCAACTACCCAGGTTTAAGGTATTCTTCCTTCAGCTAAAACATGCATGTGGAACCTAGAGTATGATCAACCATGTGATCGGGAGACGTGTTCAAATTTGTCTCAGTTTTCGTACCCTGGTACTCGGGTGCAACATTCCAGACGCTTTACTCACACTCTCCCGACTTGGAGAGTCAGTCCCTTTAACCTCCTGTTTGGCCCAGTTTCCAATTTCTGCGGAAGATGAAAAGGAATAGCGAGAACCAATGAGAGGCTAGCTGGAGGTGTCTGGACGGGCAAATTTAACTCTCATTTCCCACCAGGAAGAGGAATTAACCAAAGGCTCAGCGTGCCGTGCCGGAACCAGTTTAGGGCCTGAAGCCATCCTGCGGTGTTGCGGCCAGGTCACAAGAAAGCGAGTTGAAGAAAGGAGCTCAGGGGCACTGTAATTCACAAACCTGCAGAGTTATAAATGACAGCTATCGCCCAAAAATAGACTGAAGTAAGGCTGCCAAGAGGACTTGAAAGCGGGGCAGAATTGCAGGAAACCGATTTCAGGAGGTAGACTGGAATTGCATTGAAAGCATAGGAAAAGAGGCAGAACGTCCACAATGATGCACTTGGCCAAAAAGGGCGTATGCGTTTTTTCCTGAATATATTCAGGAAAAAACGCATACGCCCTTTTTGGCCAACCAAGCAAGCTTGCAAAGGAAATCTGCACTACAATGGAGTCTCACTTCCCCCCGGTCAAAAGGGCCATCTGAAAAAAGTGTAAAATCCAGAAAGGCAGGACAGGCCATGGAGAACTGGAAGCCTTGTTATGCTGATGGGCGGGATGTAAATTGCCAACAGACACTCGGGAGAAGTGTATGGTGTTTCCTGAAACATCTAAAAAACAAAGCAACAGAGCCTAGGGCACTGCCACTTATGGTCCTATAGCTTAGGGAATTTAAAATCAAAAAGACACCGCCACCCCAAAGTTTCGAACGGCTTTGTTTACAAGAACCTCGTTTACAGTACAAGTTCAACATCGCAGAAAGTGAAAAATGGATAAAGAAGTTGTGGTATTTACTTACAAAGCAATATCACTCAGCAATGAAATCTGTGTCATCAGGCCCTTAGCAGCACAATGAGTGGATTCAGGTATGATGATTGTAACTGAAATAAGTCACACAGAAAAAGAAACATCATAAGATATCAGTAATACACGGAATGGAAACTTGGCTACACAGGAACTGAATTACAGAACAGAACAGGGTCTCAAATTTAGAAAACCAACTTATGCTTGCTTAAGGGTAAAGGTGAGTTGGGGTGCTGCATAAAACCAGAGATTGAAACGAGCACAGATAAAGTTCCTTAAGCCAAATATGGAATAGACAAGAGCTACTCCTTGCTCAACAAAATGGACTCAACACCGCATATTAAACGCCTAAGAATGTAACTGACTTGTAAGTATCTTAAAACCTATGGATTACTATGTCTCCGAAAGAGAATCAAGCATGTGTACAGGGGCATAAACGCAGCAGTGATAGGATTGGAGAGGTTCGGTGAGCAAATGAAGACCCTTTGAAGTCATATTGCATGGTACCCATTCCACGGGTTTCAACTACCCAGGTTTAAGGTATTCTTCCTTCAGCTAAAACATGCATGTGGAACCTAGAGTATGATCAACCATGTGATCGGGAGACGTGTTCAAATATGTCTCAGTTTTCGTACCCTGGTACTCGGGTGCAACATTCCAGACGCTTTACTCACACTCTCCCGACTTGGAGAGTCAGTCCCTTTAACCTCCTGTTTGGCCCAGTTTCCAATTTCTGCGGAAGATGAACAGGAATAGCGAGAACCAATGAGAGGCTAGCTGGAGGTGTCTGGACCGGCAAATTTAACTCTCATTTCCCACCAGGAAGAGGAATTAACCAAAGGCTCAGCGTGCCGTGCCGGAACCAGATTAGGGCCTGAAGCCATCCTGCGGTGTTGCGGCCAGCTCAAAAGAAAGCGAGTTGAAGAAAGGAGCTCAGGGGCACTGTAATTCACAAACCTGCAGAGTTATAAATGACAGCTATCGTCCAAAAATAGACTGAAGTAAGGCTGCCAAGAGGACTTGAAAGCGGGGCAGAATTGCAGGAAACCGATTTCAGGAGGTAGACTGGAATTGCATTGAAAGCATAGGAAAAGAGGCAGAACGTCCACAATGATGCACTTGGCCAAAAAGGGCGTATGCGTTTTTTCCTGAATATATTCAGGAAAAAACGCATACGCCCTTTTTGGCCAACCAAGCAAGCTTGCAAAGGAAATCTGCACTACAATGAAGTCTCACTTCCCCCCGGTCAAAAGGGCCATCTGAAAAAAGTGTAAAATCCAGAAAGGCAGGACAGGCCATGGAGAACTGGGAGCCTTGTTATGCTGATGGGCGGGATGTAAATTGCCAACAGACACTCGGGAGAAGTGTATGGTGTTTCCTGAAACATCTAAAAAACAAAGCAACAGAGCCTAGGGCACTGCCACTTATGGTCCTATAGCTTAGGGAAATTAAAATCAAAAAGACACAGCCACCCCAAAGTTTGGGACGCCTCTGTTTACAAGAACCTCGTTTACCGTACAAGTTCAACATCGCAGAAAGTGAAAAATGGATAAAGAAGTTGTGGTATTTACTTACAAACAATATCACTCATCAATGAAATCTATGTCATCAGGCCCTTAGCAGCACAATGAGTGGATTCAGGTATGATGATTCTAAGTGAAATAAGTCACACAGAAAAAGAAACATCATAAGATATCAGTAATACACGGAATGTAAACTTGGCTACAAGGAACTGAATTACAGAACAGAACAGGGTCTCAAATTTAGAAAACCAACTTATGCTTGCTTAAGGGTAAAGGTGAGTTGGGGTGCTGCATAAAACCAGAGATTGAAATGAGCACAGATAAAGTTCCTTAAGCCAAATATGGAATAGACAAGAGCTACTCCTTGCTCAACGAAATGGACTCAACACCCCATATTAAACGCCTAAGAATGTACCTGACTAGTAAGTATCTTAAAACCTATGGATTGCTATGTCTCCAAAAGAGAATCAAGCATGTGTACAGGGGCATAAACGCAGCAGTGATAGGATTGGAGAGGTTCGGTGAGCAAATGAAGACCCTTTGAAGTCATATTGCATGGTACCCATTACACGGGTCTCAACTCTCCAGGTTTAAGGTATTCTTCCTTCAGCTAAAACATGCATGTGGAACCCAAGTATGATCAACCATGTGAACGGGAGACGTGTTCAAATATGTCTCAGTTTTCCTCCCCTGGTACTCGGGTGCAACATTCCAGACGCTTTACTAACACTCTCCCCACTTGGAGAGTCAGCGCCTTTAACCTCCTGTTTGGCCCAGTTTGCAGTTTCTGCGGAAGATGAACAGGAATAGCGAGAACCAATGGAGACTAGCTGGAGGTGTCTGGACGGGCAAATTTTACTCTCATTTCCCACCAGGAAGAGGAAATAACCAAAGGCTCAGTGTGCCGTGCCGGAACAAGATTAGGGCCTGAAGCCATCCTGCAGTGTTGCGGCCAGCTCAAAAGAAAGCGAGTTGAAGAAAGGAGCTCAGGGGCACTGTAATTCACAAACCTGCAGAGTTATAAATGACAGCTATCGTCCAAAAATAGACTGAAGTAAGGCTGCCAAGAGGACTTGAAAGCGGGGCAGAATTGCAGGAAACCGATTTCAGGAGGTAGACTGGAATTGCATTGAAAGCATAGGAAAAGAGGCAGAACGTCCACAATGATGCACTTGGCCAAAAAGGGCGTATGCGTTTTTTCCTGAATATATTCAGGAAAAAACGCATACGCCCTTTTTGGCCAACCAAGCAAGCTTGCAAAGGAAATCTGCACTACAATGAAGTCTCACTTCCCCCCGGTCAAAAGGGCCATCTGAAAAAAGTGTAAAATCCAGAAAGGCAGGACAGGCCATGGAGAACTGGGAGCCTTGTTATGCTGAAGGGCGGGATGTAAATTGCCAACAACCAATCGGGAGAAGTGTATGGTGTTTCCTGAAACATCTAAAAAACAAAGCAACAGAGCCTAGGGCACTTCCACTTATGGTCCTATAGCTTAGGGAATTTAAAATCAAAAAGACACCGCCACCCCAAAGTTTCGAACGGCTTTGTTTACAAGAACCTCGTTTACAGTACAAGTTCAACATCGCAGAAAGTGAAAAATGGATAAAGAAGTTGTGGTATTTACTTACAAAGCAATATCACTCAGCAATGAAATCTGTGTCATCAGGCCCTTAGCAGCACAATGAGTGGATTCAGCTATGATGATTGTAACTGAAATAAGTCACACAGAAAAAGAAACATCATAAGATATCAGTAATACACGGAATGGAAACTTGGCTACACAGGAACTGAATTACAGAACAGAACAGGGTCTCAAATTTAGAAAACCAACTTATGCTTGCTTAAGGGTAAAGGTGAGTTGGGGTGCTGCATAAAACCAGAGATTGAAACGAGCACAGATAAAGTTCCTTAAGCCAAATATGGAATAGACAAGAGCTACTCCTTGCTCAACAAAATGGACTCAACACCGCATATTAAACGCCTAAGAATGTAACTGACTTGTAAGTATCTTAAAACCTATGGATTACTATGTCTCCGAAAGAGAATCAAGCATGTGTACAGGGGCATAAACGCAGCAGTGATAGGATTGGAGAGGTTCGGTGAGCAAATGAAGACCCTTTGAAGTCATATTGCATGGTACCCATTCCACGGGTTTCAACTACCCAGGTTTAAGGTATTCTTCCTTCAGCTAAAACATGCATGTGGAACCTAGAGTATGATCAACCATGTGATCGGGAGACGTATTCAAATATGTCTCAGTTTTCGTACCCTGGTAGTCGGGTGCAACATTCCAGACGCTTTACTAACACTCTCCCGACTTGGAGAGTCAGTCCCTTTAACCTCCTGTTTGGCCCAGTTTGCAGTTTCTGCGGAAGATGAACAGGAATAGCGAGAACCAATGGAGACTAGCTGGAGGTGTCTGGACGGGCAAATTTAACTCTCATTTCCCACCAGGAAGAGGAAATAACCAAAGGCTCAGCGTGCCGTGCCGGAACCAGATTAGGGCCTGAAGCCATCCTGCGGTGTTGCGGCCAGGTCACAAGAAACAAGTTGAAGAAAGGAGCTCAGGGGCACTGTAATTCACAAAGCTGCAGAGTTATAAATGACAGCTATCGTCCAAAAATAGACTGAAGTAAGGCTGCCAAGAGGACTTGAAAGCGGGGCAGAATTGCAGGAAACCGATTTCAGGAGGTAGACTGGAATTGCATTGAAAGCATAGGAAAAGAGGCAGAACGTCCACAATGATGCACTTGGCCAAAAAGGGCGTATGCGTTTTTTCCTGAATATATTCAGGAAAAAACGCATACGCCCTTTTTGGCCAACCAAGCAAGCTTGCAAAGGAAATCTGCACTACAATGAAGTCTCACTTCCCCCCGGTCAAAAGGGCCATCTGAAAAAAGTGTAAAATCCAGAAAGGCAGGACAGGCCATGGAGAACTGGGAGCCTTGTTATGCTGAAGGGCGGGATGTAAATTGCCAACAACCACTCGGGAGAAGTGTATGGTGTTTCCTGAAACATCTAAAAAACAAAGCAACAGAGCCTAGGGCACTGCCACTTATGGTCCTATAGCTTAGGGAAATTAAAATCAAAAAGACACAGCCACCCCAAAGTTTGGGACGCCTCTGTTTACAAGAACCTCGTTTACCGTACAAGTTCAACATCGCAGAAAGTGAAAAATGGATAAAGAAGTTGTGGTATTTACTTACAAACAATATCACTCATCAATGAAATCTATGTCATCAGGCCCTTAGCAGCACAATGAGTGGATTCAGGTATGATGATTCTAAGTGAAATAAGTCACACAGAAAAAGAAACATCATAAGATATCAGTAATACACGGAATGTAAACTTGGCTACAAGGAACTGAATTACAGAACAGAACAGGGTCTCAAATTTAGAAAACCAACTTATGCTTGCTTAAGGGTAAAGGTGAGTTGGGGTGCTGCATAAAACCAGAGATTGAAATGAGCACAGATAAAGTTCCTTAAGCCAAATATGGAATAGACAAGAGCTACTCCTTGCTCAACGAAATGGACTCAACACCCCATATTAAACGCCTAAGAATGTACCTGACTAGTAAGTATCTTAAAACCTATGGATTGCTATGTCTCCAAAAGAGAATCAAGCATGTGTACAGGGGCATAAACGCAGCAGTGATAGGATTGGAGAGGTTCGGTGAGCAAATGAAGACCCTTTGAAGTCATATTGCATGGTACCCATTACACGGGTCTCAACTCTCCAGGTTTAAGGTATTCTTCCTTCAGCTAAAACATGCATGTGGAACCCAAGTATGATCAACCATGTGAACGGGAGACGTGTTCAAATATGTCTCAGTTTTCCTCCCCTGGTACTCGGGTGCAACATTCCAGACGCTTTACTAACACTCTCCCCACTTGGAGAGTCAGCGCCTTTAACCTCCTGTTTGGCCCAGTTTGCAGTTTCTGCGGAAGATGAACAGGAATAGCGAGAACCAATGGAGACTAGCTGGAGGTGTCTGGACGGGCAAATTTTACTCTCATTTCCCACCAGGAAGAGGAAATAACCAAAGGCTCAGTGTGCCGTGCCGGAACAAGATTAGGGCCTGAAGCCATCCTGCAGTGTTGCGGCCAGCTCAAAAGAAAGCGAGTTGAAGAAAGGAGCTCAGGGGCACTGTAATTCACAAACCTGCAGAGTTATAAATGACAGCTATCGTCCAAAAATAGACTGAAGTAAGGCTGCCAAGAGGACTTGAAAGCGGGGCAGAATTGCAGGAAACCGATTTCAGGAGGTAGACTGGAATTGCATTGAAAGCATAGGAAAAGAGGCAGAACGTCCACAATGATGCACTTGGCCAAAAAGGGCGTATGCGTTTTTTCCTGAATATATTCAGGAAAAAACGCATACGCCCTTTTTGGCCAACCAAGCAAGCTTGCAAAGGAAATCTGCACTACAATGAAGTCTCACTTCCCCCCGGTCAAAAGGGCCATCTGAAAAAAGTGTAAAATCCAGAAAGGCAGGACAGGCCATGGAGAACTGGGAGCCTTGTTATGCTGAAGGGCGGGATGTAAATTGCCAACAACCAATCGGGAGAAGTGTATGGTGTTTCCTGAAACATCTAAAAAACAAAGCAACAGAGCCTAGGGCACTTCCACTTATGGTCCTATAGCTTAGGGAATTTAAAATCAAAAAGACACCGCCACCCCAAAGTTTCGAACGGCTTTGTTTACAAGAACCTCGTTTACAGTACAAGTTCAACATCGCAGAAAGTGAAAAATGGATAAAGAAGTTGTGGTATTTACTTACAAAGCAATATCACTCAGCAATGAAATCTGTGTCATCAGGCCCTTAGCAGCACAATGAGTGGATTCAGGTATGATGATTGTAACTGAAATAAGTCACACAGAAAAAGAAACATCATAAGATATCAGTAATACACGGAATGGAAACTTGGCTACACAGGAACTGAATTACAGAACAGAACAGGGTCTCAAATTTAGAAAACCAACTTATGCTTGCTTAAGGGTAAAGGTGAGTTGGGGTGCTGCATAAAACCAGAGATTGAAACGAGCACAGATAAAGTTCCTTAAGCCAAATATGGAATAGACAAGAGCTACTCCTTGCTCAACAAAATGGACTCAACACCGCATATTAAACGCCTAAGAATGTAACTGACTTGTAAGTATCTTAAAACCTATGGATTACTATGTCTCCGAAAGAGAATCAAGCATGTGTACAGGGGCATAAACGCAGCAGTGATAGGATTGGAGAGGTTCGGTGAGCAAATGAAGACCCTTTGAAGTCATATTGCATGGTACCCATTCCACGGGTTTCAACTACCCAGGTTTAAGGTATTCTTCCTTCAGCTAAAACATGCATGTGGAACCTAGAGTATGATCAACCATGTGATCGGGAGACGTATTCAAATATGTCTCAGTTTTCGTACCCTGGTAGTCGGGTGCAACATTCCAGACGCTTTACTAACACTCTCCCGACTTGGAGAGTCAGTCCCTTTAACCTCCTGTTTGGCCCAGTTTGCAGTTTCTGCGGAAGATGAACAGGAATAGCGAGAACCAATGGAGACTAGCTGGAGGTGTCTGGACGGGCAAATTTAACTCTCATTTCCCACCAGGAAGAGGAAATAACCAAAGGCTCAGCGTGCCGTGCCGGAACCAGATTAGGGCCTGAAGCCATCCTGCGGTGTTGCGGCCAGGTCACAAGAAACAAGTTGAAGAAAGGAGCTCAGGGGCACTGTAATTCACAAAGCTGCAGAGTTATAAATGACAGCTATCGTCCAAAAATAGACTGAAGTAAGGCTGCCAAGAGGACTTGAAAGCGGGGCAGAATTGCAGGAAACCGATTTCAGGAGGTAGACTGGAATTGCATTGAAAGCATAGGAAAAGAGGCAGAACGTCCACAATGATGCACTTGGCCAAAAAGGGCGTATGCGTTTTTTCCTGAATATATTCAGGAAAAAACGCATACGCCCTTTTTGGCCAACCAAGCAAGCTTGCAAAGGAAATCTGCACTACAATGAAGTCTCACTTCCCCCCGGTCAAAAGGGCCATCTGAAAAAAGTGTAAAATCCAGAAAGGCAGGACAGGCCATGGAGAACTGGGAGCCTTGTTATGTTGAAGGGCGGGATGTAAATTGCCAACAACCACTCGGGAGAAGTGTATGGTGTTTCCTGAAACATCTAAAAAACAAAGCAACAGAGCCTAGGGCACTTCCACTTATGGTCCTATAGCTTAGGCAATTTAAAGTCAAAAAGACACAGCCACCCCAAAGTTTGGAACGCCTCTGTTTACAAGAACCTCGTTTACAGTACAAGTTCAACATCACAGAAAGTGAAAAATGGATAAAAAAGTTGTGGTATTTACTTACAAAGCAATATCACTCAGCAATGAAATCTGTGTCATCAGGCCCTTAGCAGCACAATGAGTGGATTCAGGTATGATGATTCTAACTGAAATAAGTCACACAGAAAAAGAAACATCATAAGATATCAGTAATACACGGAATGGAAACTTGGCTACACAGGAACTGAATTACAGAACAGAACAGGGTCTCAAATTTAGAAAACCCACTTATGCTTGCTTAAGGGGAAAGGTGAGTTGGGGTGCTGCATAAAGCCAGAGATTGAAATGAGCACAGATAAAGTTCCTTAAGCCAAATATGGAATAGACAAGAGCTACTCCTTGCTCAACGAAATGGACTCAACACCGCATATTAAACGCCTAAGAATGTACCTGACTAGTAAGTATCTTAAAACCTATGGATTGCTATGTCTCCGAAAGAGAATCAAGCATGTGTACAGCGGCATAAACGCAGCAGTGATAGGATTGGAGAGGTTCGGTGAGCAAATGAAGACCCTTTGAAGTCATATTGCATGGTACCCATTCCACGGGTTTCAACTACCCAGGTTTAAGGTATTCTTCCTTCAGCTAAAACATGCATGTGGAACCTAGAGTATGATCAACCATGTGATCGGGAGACGTGTTCAAATATGTCTCAGTTTTCGTACCCTGGTACTCGGGTGCAACATTCCAGACGCTTTACTCACACTCTCCCGACTTGGAGAGTCAGTCCCTTTAACCTCCTGTTTGGCCCAGTTTCCAATTTCTGCGGAAGATGAACAGGAATAGCGAGAACCAATGAGAGGCTAGCTGGAGGTGTCTGGACCGGCAAATTTAACTCTCATTTCCCACCAGGAAGAGGAATTAACCAAAGGCTCAGCGTGCCGTGCCGGAACCAGATTAGGGCCTGAAGCCATCCTGCGGTGTTGCGGCCAGCTCAAAAGAAAGCGAGTTGAAGAAAGGAGCTCAGGGGCACTGTAATTCACAAACCTGCAGAGTTATAAATGACAGCTATCGTCCAAAAATAGACTGAAGTAAAGCTGCCAAGAGGACTTGAAAGCGGGGCAGAATTGCAGGAAACCGATTTCAGGAGGTAGACTGGAATTGCATTGAAAGCATAGGAAAAGAGGCAGAACGTCCACAATGATGCACTTGGCCAAAAAGGGCGTATGCGTTTTTTCCTGAATATATTCAGGAAAAAACGCATACGCCCTTTTTGGCCAACCAAGCAAGCTTGCAAAGGAAATCTGCACTACAATGAAGTCTCACTTCCCCCCGGTCAAAAGGGCCATCTGAAAAAAGTGTAAAATCCAGAAAGGCAGGACAGGCCATGGAGAACTGGGAGCCTTGTTATGCTGATGGGCGGGATGTAAATTGCCAACAGACACTCGGGAGAAGTGTATGGTGTTTCCTGAAACATCTAAAAAACAAAGCAACAGAGCCTAGGGCACTGCCACTTATGGTCCTATAGCTTAGGGAAATTAAAATCAAAAAGACACAGCCACCCCAAAGTTTGGGACGCCTCTGTTTACAAGAACCTCGTTTACCGTACAAGTTCAACATCGCAGAAAGTGAAAAATGGATAAAGAAGTTGTGGTATTTACTTACAAACAATATCACTCATCAATGAAATCTATGTCATCAGGCCCTTAGCAGCACAATGAGTGGATTCAGGTATGATGATTCTAAGTGAAATAAGTCACACAGAAAAAGAAACATCATAAGATATCAGTAATACACGGAATGTAAACTTGGCTACAAGGAACTGAATTACAGAACAGAACAGGGTCTCAAATTTAGAAAACCAACTTATGCTTGCTTAAGGGTAAAGGTGAGTTGGGGTGCTGCATAAAACCAGAGATTGAAATGAGCACAGATAAAGTTCCTTAAGCCAAATATGGAATAGACAAGAGCTACTCCTTGCTCAACGAAATGGACTCAACACTGCATATTAAACGCCTAAGAATGTACCTGACTAGTAAGTATCTTAAAACCTATGGATTGCTATGTCTCCGAAAGAGAATCAAGGATGTGTACAGGGGCATAAACGCAGCAGTGATAGGATTGGAGAGGTTCGTGAGCAAATGAAGACCCATTGAAGTCATATTGCATGGTACCCATTCCACGGGTTTCAACTACCCAGGTTTAAGGTATTCTTCCTTCAGCTAAAACATGCATGTGGAACCTAGAGTATGATCAACCATGTGATCGGGAGACGTGTTCAAATATGTCTCAGTTTTCGTACCCTGGTACTCGGGTGCAACATTCCAGACGCTTTACTCACACTCTCCCGACTTGGAGAGTCAGTCCCTTTAACCTCCTGTTTGGCCCAGTTTCCAATTTCTGCGGAAGATGAACAGGAATAGCGAGAACCAATGAGAGGCTAGCTGGAGGTGTCTGGACGGGCAAATTTAACTCTCATTTCCCACCAGGAAGAGGAATTAACCAAAGGCTCAGCGTGCCGTGCCGGAACCAGATTAGGGCCTGAAGCCATCCTGCGGTGTTGCGGCCAGCTCACAAGAAAGCGAGTTGAAGAAAGGAGCTCAGGGGCACTGTAATTCACAAACCTGCAGAGTTATAAATGACAGCTATCGTCCAAAAATAGACTGAAGTAAGGCTGCCAAGAGGACTTGAAAGCGGGGCAGAATTGCAGGAAACCGATTTCAGGAGGTAAACTGGAATTGCATTGAAAGCATAGGAAAAGAGGCAGAACGTCCGCAATGATGCACTTGGCCAAAAAGGGCGTATGCGTTTTTTCCTGAATATATTCAGGAAAAAACGCATACGCCCTTTTTGGCCAACCAAGCAAGCTTGCAAAGGAAATCTGCACTACAATGAAGTCTCACTTCCCCCCGGTCAAAAGGGCCATCTGAAAAAAGTGTAAAATCCAGAAAGGCAGGACAGGCCATGGAGAACTGGGAGCCTTGTTATGCTGATGGGCGGGATGTAAATTGCCAACAGACACTCGGGAGAAGTGTATGGTGTTTCCTGAAACATCTAAAAAACAAAGCAACAGAGCCTAGGGCACTGCCACTTATGGTCCTATAGCTTAGGGAAATTAAAATCAAAAAGACACAGCCACCCCAAAGTTTGGGACGCCTCTGTTTACAAGAACCTCGTTTACAGTACAAGTTCAACATCGCAGAAAGTGAAAAATGGATAAAGAAGTTGTGGTATTTACTTACAAAGCAATATCACTCAGCAATGAAATCTATGTCATCAGGCCCTTAGCAGCACAATGAGTGGATTCAGGTATGATGATTCTAAGTGAAATAAGTCACACAGAAAAAGAAACATCATAAGATATCAGTAATACACGGAATGTAAACTTGGCTACAAGGAACTGAATTACAGAACAGAACAGGGTCTCAAATTTAGAAAACCAACTTATGCTTGCTTAAGGGTAAAGGTGAGTTGGGGTGCTGCATAAAACCAGAGATTGAAATGAGCACAGATAAAGTTCCTTAAGCCAAATATGGAATAGACAAGAGCTACTCCTTGCTCAACGAAATGGACTCAACACTGCATATTAAACGCCTAAGAATGTACCTGACTAGTAAGTATCTTAAAACCTATGGATTGCTATGTCTCCGAAAGAGAATAAAGGATGTGTACAGGGGCATAAACACAGCAGTGATAGGATTGGAGAGGTTCGTGAGCAAATGAAGACCCATTGAAGTCATATTGCATGGTACCATTCCACGGGTTTCAACTACCCAGGTTTAAGGTATTCTTCCTTCAGCTAAAACATGCATGTGGAACCTAGAGTATGATCAACCATGTGATCGGGAGACGTGTTCAAATATGTCTCAGTTTTCGTACCCTGGTACTCGGGTGCAACATTCCAGACGCTTTACTCACACTCTCCCGACTTGGAGAGTCAGTCCCTTTAACCTCCTGTTTGGCCCAGTTTCCAATTTCTGCGGAAGATGAAAAGGAATAGCGAGAACCAATGAGAGGCTAGCTGGAGGTGTCTGGACGGGCAAATTTAACTCTCATTTCCCACCAGGAAGAGGAATTAACCAAAGGCTCAGCGTGCCGTGCCGGAACCAGATTAGGGCCTGAAGCCATCCTGTGGTGTTGCGGCCAGCTCAAAAGAAAGCGAGTTGAAGAAAGGAGCTCAGGGGCACTGTAATTCACAAACCTGCAGAGTTATAAATGACAGCTATCGTCCAAAAATAGACTGAAGTAAGGCTGCCAAGAGGACTTGAAAACGGGGCAGAATTGCAGGAAACCGATTTCAGGAGGTAGACTGGAATTGCATTGAAAGCATAGGAAAAGAGGCAGAACGTCCACAATGATGCACTTGGCCAAAAAGTGTGTATGCGTTTTTTCCTGAATATATTCAGGAAAAAACGCATACACCCTTTTTGGCCAACCAAGCAAGCTTGCAAAGGAAATCTGCACTACAATGAAGTCTCACTTCCCCCCGGTCAAAAGGTCCATCTGAAAAAAGTGTAAAATCCAGAAAGGCAGGACAGGCCATGGAGAACTGGGAGCCTTGTTATGCTGATGGGCGGGATGTAAATTGCCAACAGACACTCGGGAGAAGTGTATGGTGTTTCCTGGAACATCTAAAAAACAAAGCAACAGAGCCTAGGGCACTGCCACTTATGGTCCTATAGCTTAGGGAAATTAAAATCAAAAAGACACAGCCACCCCAAAGTTTGGGACGCCTCTGTTTACAAGAACCTCGTTTACAGTACAAGTTCAACATCGCAGAAAGTGAAAAATGGATAAAGAAGTTGTGGTATTTACTTACAAACAATATCACTCATCAATGAAATCTATGTCATCAGGCCCTTAGCAGCACAATGAGTGGATTCAGGTATGATGATTCTAAGTGAAATAAGTCACACAGAAAAAGAAACATCATAAGATATCAGTAATACACGGAATGTAAACTTGGCTACAAGGAACTGAATTACAGAACAGAACAGGGTCTCAAATTTAGAAAACCAACTTATGCTTGCTTAAGGGTAAAGGTGAGTTGGGGTGCTGCATAAAACCAGAGATTGAAATGAGCACAGATAAAGTTCATTAAGCCAAATATG
The DNA here is from genome assembly GCF_951394435.1 of Stenella coeruleoalba. Classification (NCBI taxonomy): domain Eukaryota; kingdom Metazoa; phylum Chordata; class Mammalia; order Artiodactyla; family Delphinidae; genus Stenella; species Stenella coeruleoalba. Next base: position 19,919 of record NW_027645875.1, read on the forward strand.
GAATAGACAAGAGCTACTCCTTGCTCAACGAAATGGACTCAACACTGCATATTAAACGCCTAAGAATGTACCTGACTAGTAAGTATCTTAAAACCTATGGATTGCTATGTCTCCGAAAGAGAATCAAGGATGTGTACAGGGGCATAAACGCAGCAGTGATAGGATTGGAGAGGTTCGTGAGCAAATGAAGACCCATTGAAGTCATATTGCATGGTACCCATTCCACGGGTTTCAACTACCCAGGTTTAAGGTATTCTTCCTTCAGCTAAAACATGCATGTGGAACCTAGAGTATGATCAACCATGTGATCGGGAGACGTGTTCAAATATGTCTCAGTTTTCGTACCCTGGTACTCGGGTGCAACATTCCAGACGCTTTACTCACACTCTCCCGACTTGGAGAGTCAGTCCCTTTAACCTCCTGTTTGGCCCAGTTTCCAATTTCTGCGGAAGATGAACAGGAATAGCGAGAACCAATGAGAGGCTAGCTGGAGGTGTCTGGACGGGCAAATTTAACTCTCATTTCCCACCAGGAAGAGGAATTAACCAAAGGCTCAGCGTGCCGTGCCGGAACCAGATTAGGGCCTGAAGCCATCCTGCGGTGTTGCGGCCAGCTCACAAGAAAGCGAGTTGAAGAAAGGAGCTCAGGGGCACTGTAATTCACAAACCTGCAGAGTTATAAATGACAGCTATCGTCCAAAAATAGACTGAAGTAAGGCTGCCAAGAGGACTTGAAAGCGGGGCAGAATTGCAGGAAACCGATTTCAGGAGGTAGACTGGAATTGCATTGAAAGCATAGGAAAAGAGGCAGAACGTCCACAATGATGCACTTGGCCAAAAACGGCGTATGCGTTTTTTCCTGAATATATTCAGGAAAAAACGCATACGCCCTTTTTGGCCAACCAAGCAAGCTTGCAAAGGAAATCTGCACTATAATGAAGTCTCACTTCCCCTCGGTCAAAAGGGCCATCTGAAAAAAGTGTAAAATCCAGAAAGGCAGGACAGGCCATGGAGAACTGGGAGCCTTGTTATGCTGATGGGCGGGATGTAAATTGCCAACAGACACTCGGGAGAAGTGTATGGTGTTTCCTGAAACATCTAAAAAACAAAGCAACAGAGCCTAGGGCACTGCCACTTATGGTCCTATAGCTTAGGGAAATTAAAATCAAAAAGACACAGCCACCCCAAAGTTTGGGACGCCTCTGTTTACAAGAACCTCGTTTACAGTACAAGTTCAACATCGCAGAAAGTGAAAAATGGATAAAGAAGTTGTGGTATTTACTTACAAAGCAATATCACTCAGCAATGAAATCTGTGTCATCAGGCCCTTAGCAGCACAATGAGTGGATTCAGGTATGATGATTGTAACTGAAATAAGTCACACAGAAAAAGAAACATCATAAGATATCAGTAATACACGGAATGGAAACTTGGCTACACAGGAACTGAATTACAGAACAGAACAGGGTCTCAAATTTAGAAAACCAACTTATGCTTGCTTAAGGGGAAAGGTGAGTTGGGGTGCTGCATAAAACCAGAGATTGAAATGAGCACAGATAAAGTTCCTTAAGCCAAATATGGAATAGACAAGAGCTACTCCTTGCTCAACGAAATGGACTCAACACCGCATATTAAACGCCTAAGAATGTACCTGACTAGTAAGTATCTTAAAACCTATGGATTGCTATGTCTCCGAAAGAGAATCAAGCATGTGTACAGGGGCATAAACGCAGCAGTGATAGGATTGGAGAGGTTCGGTGAGCAAATGAAGACCCTTTGAAGTCATATTGCATGGTACCCTTTCCACGGGTCTTAACTCTCCAGGTTTAAGGTATTCTTCCTTCAGCTAAAACATGCATGTGGAACCCAAGTATGATCAACCATGTGAACGGGAGACGTGTTCAAATATGTCTCAGTTTTCCTCCCCTGGTACTCGGGTGCAACATTCCAGACGCTTTACTAACACTCTCCCCACTTGGAGAGTCAGCGCCTTTAACCTCCTATTTGGCCCAGTTTGCAATTTCTGCTGAAGATGAACAGGAATAGCGAGAACCAATGAGAGACTAGCTGGAGGTGTCTGGACGGGCATATTTAACTCACATTTCCCACCAGGAAGAGGAAATAACCAAAGGCTCAGCGTGCCGTGCCGGAACCAGATTAGGGCCTGAAGCCATCCTGCGGTGTTGCGGCCAGGTCACAAGAAAGCGAGTTGAAGAAAGGAGCTCAGGGGCACTGTAATTCACAAACCTGCAGAGTTATAAATGACAGCTATCGTCCAAAAATAGACTGAAGTAAGGCTGCCAAGAGGACTTGAAAGCGGGGCAGAATTGCAGGAAACCGATTTCAGGAGGTAGACTGGAATTGCATTGAAAGCATAGGAAAAGAGGCAGAACGTCCACAATGATGCACTTGGCCAAAAAGGGCGTATGCGTTTTTTCCTGAATATATTCAGGAAAAAACGCATACGCCCTTTTTGGCCAACCAAGCAAGCTTGCAAAGGAAATCTGCACTACAATGAAGTCTCAGTTCCCCCCGGTCAAAAGGGCCATCTGAAAAAAGTGTAAAATCCAGAAAGGCAGGACAGGCCATGGAGAACTGGGAGCCTTGTTATGCTGAAGGGCGGGATGTAAATTGCCAACAACCAATCGGGAGAAGTGTATGGTGTTTCCTGAAACATCTAAAAAACAAAGCAACAGAGCCTAGGGCACTTCCACTTATGGTCCTATAGCTTAGGGAATTTAAAATCAAAAAGACACCACCACCCCAAAGTTTCGAACGGCTTTGTTTACAAGAACCTCGTTTACAGTACAAGTTCAACATCGCAGAAAGTGAAAAATGGATAAAGAAGTTGTGGTATTTACTTACAAAGCAATATCACTCAGCAATGAAATCTGTGTCATCAGGCCCTTAGCAGCACAATGAGTGGATTCAGGTATGATGATTGTAACTGAAATAAGTCACACAGAAAAAGAAACATCATAAGATATCAGTAATACACGGAATGGAAACTTGGCTACACAGGAACTGAATTACAGAACAGAACAGGGTCTCAAATTTAGAAAACCAACTTATGCTTGCTTAAGGGTAAAGGTGAGTTGGGGTGCTGCATAAAACCAGAGATTGAAACGAGCACAGATAAAGTTCCTTAAGCCAAATATGGAATAGACAAGAGCTACTCCTTGCTCAACAAAATGGACTCAACACCGCATATTAAACGCCTAAGAATGTAACTGACTTGTAAGTATCTTAAAACTTATGGATTACTATGTCTCCGAAAGAGAATCAAGCATGTTTACAGGGGCATAAACGCAGCAGTGATAGGATTGGAGAGGTTCGGTGAGCAAATGAAGACCCTTTGAAGTCATATTGCATGGTACCCATTCCACGGGTTTCAACTACCCAGGTTTAAGGTATTCTTCCTTCAGCTAAAACATGCATGTGGAACCTAGAGTATGATCAACCATGTGATCGGGAGACGTGTTCAAATATGTCTCAGTTTTCGTACCCTGGTAGTCGGGTGCAACATTCCAGACGCTTTACTAACACTCTCCCGACTTGGAGAGTCAGTCCCTTTAACCTCCTGTTTGGCCCAGTTTGCAGTTTCTGCGGAAGATGAACAGGAATAGCGAGAACCAATGGAGACTAGCTGGAGGTGTCTGGACGGGCAAATTTTACTCTCATTTCCCACCAGGAAGAGGAAATAACCAAAGGCTCAGCGTGCCGTGCCGGAACCAGATTAGGGCCTGAAGCCATCCTGCGGTGTTGCGGCCAGGTCACAAGAAACAAGTTGAAGAAAGGAGCTCAGGGGCACTGTAATTCACAAACCTGCAGAGTTATAAATGACAGCTATCGTCCAAAAATAGACTGAAGTAAGGCTGCCAAGAGGACTTGAAAGCGGGGCAGAATTGCAGGAAACCGATTTCAGGAGGTAGACTGGAATTGCATTGAAAGCATAGGAAAAGAGGCAGAACGTCCACAATGATGCACTTGGCCAAAAAGGGCGTATGCGTTTTTTCCTGAATATATTCAGGAAAAAACGCATACGCCCTTTTTGGCCAACCAAGCAAGCTTGCAAAGGAAATCTGCACTACAATGAAGTCTCACTTCCCCCCGGTCAAAAGGGCCATCTGAAAAAAGTGTAAAATCCAGAAAGGCAGGACAGGCCATGGAGAACTGGGAGCCTTGTTATGCTGATGGGCGGGATGTAAATTGCCAACAGACACTCGGGAGAAGTGTATGGTGTTTCCTGAAACATCTAAAAAACAAAGCAACAGAGCCTTGGGCACTTCCACTTATGGTCCTATAGCTTAGGGAATTTAAAATCAAAAAGACACAGCCACCCCAAAGTTTCGAACGGCTCTGTTTACAAGAACCTCGTTTACAGTACAAGTTCAACATCGCAGAAAGTCAAAAATGGATAAAGAAGTTGTGGTATTTACTTACAAAGCAATATCACTCAGCAATGAAATCTGTGTCATCAGGCCCTTAACAGCACAATGAGTGGATTCAGGTATGATGATTCTAACTGAAATAAGTCACACAGAAAAAGAAACATCATAAGATATCAGTAATACACGGAATGGAAACTTGGCTACACAGGAACTGAATTACAGAACAGAACAGGGTCTCAAATTTAGAAAACCAACTTATGCTTGCTTAAGGGGAAAGGTGAGTTGGGGTGCTGCATAAAACCAGAGATTGAAATGAGCACAGATAAAGTTCCTTAAGTCAAATATGGAATAGACAAGAGCTACTCCTTGCTCAACGAAATGGACTCAACACCGCATATTAAACGCCTAAGAATGTACCTGACTAGTAAGTATCTTAAAACCTATGGATTGCTATGTCTCCGAAAGAGAATCAAGCATGTGTACAGGGGCATAAACGCAGCAGTGATAGGATTGGAGAGGTTCGGTGAGCAAATGAAGACCCTTTGAAGTCATATTGCATGGTACCCTTTCCACGGGTCTTAACTCTCCAGGTTTAAGGTATTCTTCCTTCAGCTAAAACATGCATGTGGAACCCAAGTATGATCAACCATGTGAACGGGAGACGTGTTCAAATATGTCTCAGTTTTCCTCCCCTGGTACTCGGGTGCAACATTCCAGACGCTTTACTAACACTCTCCCCACTTGGAGAGTCAGCGCCTTTAACCTCCTGTTTGGCCCAGTTTGCAGTTTCTGCGGAAGATGAACAGGAATAGCGAGAACCAATGGAGACTAGCTGGAGGTGTCTGGACGGGCAAATTTTACTCTCATTTCCCACCAGGAAGAGGAAATAACCAAAGGCTCAGCGTGCCGTGCCGGAACCAGATTAGGGCCTGAAGCCATCCTGCGGTGTTGCGGCCAGGTCACAAGAAACAAGTTGAAGAAAGGAGCTCAGGGGCACTGTAATTCACAAACCTGCAGAGTTATAAATGACAGCTATCGTCCAAAAATAGACTGAAGTAAGGCTGCCAAGAGGACTTGAAAGCGGGGCAGAATTGCAGGAAACCGATTTCAGGAGGTAGACTGGAATTGCATTGAAAGCATAGGAAAAGAGGCAGAACGTCCACAATGATGCACTTGGCCAAAAAGGGCGTATGCGTTTTTTCCTGAATATATTCAGGAAAAAACGCATACGCCCTTTTTGGCCAACCAAGCAAGCTTGCAAAGGAAATCTGCACTACAATGAAGTCTCACTTCCCCCCGGTCAAAAGGGCCATCTGAAAAAAGTGTAAAATCCAGAAAGGCAGGACAGGCCATGGAGAACTGGGAGCCTTGTTATGCTGATGGGCGGGATGTAAATTGCCAACAGACACTCGGGAGAAGTGTATGGTGTTTCCTGAAACATCTAAAAAACAAAGCAACAGAGCCTAGGGCACTTCCACTTATGGTCCTATAGCTTAGGGAATTTAAAATCAAAAAGACACAGCCACCCCAAAGTTTGGAACGGCTCTGTTTACAAGAACCTCGTTTACAGTACAAGTTCAACATCGCAGAAAGTGAAAAATGGATAAAGAAGTTGTGGTATTTACTTACAAAGCAATATCACTCAGCAATGAAATCTGTGTCATCAGGCCCTTAACAGCACAATGAGTGGATTCAGGTATGATGATTCTAACTGAAATAAGTCACACAGAAAAAGAAACATCATAAGATATCAGTAATACACGGAATGGAAACTTGGCTACACAGGAACTGAATTACAGAACAGAACAGGGTCTCAAATTTAGAAAACCAACTTATGCTTGCTTAAGGGGAAAGGTGAGTTGGGGTGCTGCATAAAACCAGAGATTGAAATGAGCACAGATAAAGTTCCTTAAGTCAAATATGGAATAGACAAGAGCTACTCCTTGCTCAACGAAATGGACTCAACACCGCATATTAAACGCCTAAGAATGTACCTGACTAGTAAGTATCTTAAAACCTATGGATTGCTATGTCTCCGAAAGAGAATCAAGCATGTGTACAGGGGCATAAACGCAGCAGTGATAGGATTGGAGAGGTTCGGTGAGCAAATGAAGACCCTTTGAAGTCATATTGCATGGTACCCTTTCCACGGGTCTTAACTCTCCAGGTTTAAGGTATTCTTCCTTCAGCTAAAACATGCATGTGGAACCCAAGTATGATCAACCATGTGAACGGGAGACGTGTTCAAATATGTCTCAGTTTTCCTCCCCTGGTACTCGGGTGCAACATTCCAGACGCTTTAGTAACACTCTCCCCACTTGGAGAGTCAGCGCCTTTAACCTCCTGTTTGGCCCAGTTTGCAATTTCTGCGGAAGATGAACAGGAATAGCGAGAACCAATGAGAGGCTAGCTGGAGGTTTCTGGACGGGCAAATTTAACTCTCATTTCCCACCAGGAAGAGGAAATAACCAAAGGCTCAGCGTGCCGTGCCGGAACCAGATTAGGGCCTGAAGCCATCCTGCGGTGTTGCGGCCAGCTCAAAAGAAAGCGAGTTGAAGAAAGGAGCTCAGGGGCACTGTAATTCACAAACCTGCAGAGTTATAAATGACAGCTATCGTCCAAAAATAGACTGAAGTAAGGCTGCCAAGAGGACTTGAAAGCGGGGCAGAATTGCAGGAAACCGATTTCAGGAGGTAGACTGGAATTGCATTGAAAGCATAGGAAAAGAGGCAGAACGTCCACAATGATGCACTTGGCCAAAAAGGGCGTATGCGTTTTTTCCTGAATATATTCAGGAAAAAACGCATACGCCCTTTTTGGCCAACCAAGCAAGCTTGCAAAGGAAATCTGCACTACAATGAAGTCTCACTTCCCCCCGGTCAAAAGGGCCATCTGAAAAAAGTGTAAAATCCAGAAAGGCAGGACAGGCCATGGAGAACTGGGAGCCTTGTTATGCTGATGGGCGTGATGTAAATTGCCAACAGACACTCAGGAGAACTGTATGGTGTTTCCTGAAACATCTAAAAAACAAAGCAACAGAGCCTAGGGCACTGCCACTTATGGTCCTATAGCTTAGGGAAATTAAAATCAAAAAGACACAGCCACCCCAAAGTTTGGGACGCCTCCGTTTACAAGAACCTCGTTTACCGTACAAGTTCAATATCACAGAAAGTGAAAAATGGATAAAGAACTTGTGGTACTTACGTACAATGCAGTATCACTCAGCAATGAAATCTATGTCATCAGGCCCGTAGCAGCATAATGAGTGGATTCAGGTACGATGATTCTAACTGAAATAAGTCACACAGAAAAAGAAACATGATAAGATATCACTAATACACGGAATGTAAACTTGGCTACACAGGAACTGCATTCCAAAACAGAACAGGGTCTCAAATTTAGAAAACCAACTAATGCTTGCTTAAGGGGAAAGGTGAGTTGGGGTGCTGCATAAAACCAGAGATTGAAATGAGCACAGATAAAGTTCCTTAAGCCAAATATGGAATACACAAGAGCTACTCCTTGCTCAACGAAATGGACTCAACACCGCATATTAAACGCCTAAGAATGTACCTGACTAGTAAGTATCTTAAAACCTATGGATTGCTATGTGTCTGAAAGAGAATCAAGGATGTGTACAGGGGCATAAACGCAGCAGTGATAGGATTGGAGAGGTTCGTGAGCAAATGAAGACCCTTTGAAGTCATATTGCATGGTACCCATTCCACGGGTTTCAACTACCCAGGTTTAAGGTATTCTTCCTTCAGCTAAAACATGCATGTGGAACCTAGAGTATGATCAACCATGTGATCGGGAGACGTGTTCAAATATGTCTCAGTTTTCGTACCCTGGTACTCGGGTGCAACATTCCAGACGCTTTACTAACACTCTCCCCACTTGGAGAGTCAGTCCCTTTAACCTCCTGTTTGGCCCAGTTTGCAATTTCTGTGGAAGATGAACAGGAATAGCGAGAACCAATGAGAGACTAGCTGGAGGTGTCTGGATGGGCAAATATAACTCTCATTTCCCACCAGGAAGAGGAATTAACCAAAGGCTCAGTGTGCCGTGCCAGAACCAGATTAGGGCCTGAAGACATCCTTCGGTGTTGCGGCCAGCTCAAAAGAAAGCGAGCTGAAGAAAGGAGCTCAGGGGCACTGTAATTCACAAACCTGCAGAGTTATAAATGACAGCTATCGTCCAAAAATAGACTGAAGTAAGGCTGCCAAGAGGACTTGAAAGGGGGGCAGAATTGCAGGAAACCGATTTCAGGAGGTAGACTGGAATTGCATTGAAAGCATAGGAAAAGAGGCAGAACGTCCACAATGATGCACTTGGCCAAAAACGGCGTATGCGTTTTTTCCTGAATATATTTAGGAAAAAACGCATACGCACTTTTTGGCCAACCAAGCAAACTTGCAAAGGAAATCTGCACTACAATGAAGTCTCACTTCTCCCCGGTCAAAAGGGCCATCTGAAAAAAGTGTAAAATCCAGAAAGGCAGGACAGGCCATGGAGAACTGGGAGCCTTGTTATGCTGATGGGCGGGATGTAAATTGCCAACAGACACTCGGGAGAAGTGTATGGTGTTTCCTGAAACATCTAAAAAACAAAGCAACAGAGCCTAGGGCACTTCCACTTATGGTCCTATAGCTTAGGGAAATTAAAATCAAAAAGACACAGCCACCCCAAAGTTTGGGACGCCTCCGTTTACAAGAACCTCGTTTACAGTACAAGTTCAATATCACAGAAAGTGAAAAATGGATGAAGAACTTGTGGTACTTACGTACAATGCAGTATCACTCAGCAATGAAATCTATGTCATCAGGCCCGTAGCAGCATAATGAGTGGATTCAGGTACGATGATTCTAACTGAAATAAGTCACACAGAAAAAGAAACATCATAAGATATCACTAATACACGGAATGTAAACTTGGCTACACAGGAACTGCATTCCAAAACAGAACAGGGTCTCAAATTTAGAAAACCAACTTATGCTTGCTTAAGGGGAAAGGTGAGTTGGGGTGCTGCATAAAACCAGAGATTGAAATGAGCACAGATAAAGTTCCTTAAGCCAAATATGGAATAGACAAGAGCTACTCCTTGCTCAACGAAATGGACTCAAAACCCCATATTAAACGCCTAAGAATGTACCTGACTAGTAAGTATCTTAAAACCTATGGATTGCTATGTCTCCAAAAGAGAATCAAGCGTGTGTACAGGGGCATAAACGCAGCAGTGATAGGATTGGAGAGGTTCGGTGAGCAAATGAAGACCCTTTGAAGTCATATTGCATGGTACCCATTACACGGGTCTTAACTCTCCAGGTTTAAGGTATTCTTCCTTCAGCTAAAACATGCATGTGGAACCAGGAGTATGATCAACCATGTGAACGGGAGACGTGTTCAAATATGTCTCAGTTTTCCTCCCCTGGTACTCGGGTGCAACATTCCAGACGCTTTACTAACACTCTCCCGACTTGGAGAGTCAGTCCCTTTAACTTCCTGTTTGGCCCAGTTTGCAATTTCTGCGGAAGATGAACAGGAATAGCGAGAACCAATGAGAGGCTAGCTGGAGGTGTCTAGACGGGCAAATTTAACTCTCATTTCCCACCAGGAAGAGGAATTAACCAAAGGCTCAGCATGCCGGGCCGGAACCAGATTAGGGCCTGATGCCATCCTGCGGTGTTGCGGCCAGGTCACAAGAAAGCGAGTTGAAGAAAGGAGCTCAGGGGCACTGTAATTCACAAACCTGCAGAGTTATAAATGACAGCTATCGTCCAAAAATAGACTGAAGTAAGGCTGCCAAGAGGACTTGAAAGTGGGGCAGAATTGCAGGAAACCGATTTCAGGAGGTAGACTGGAATTGCATTGAAAGCATAGGAAAAGAGGCAGAACGTCCACAATGATGCACTTGGCCAAAAAGGGCGTATGCGTTTTTTCCTGAATATATTCAGGAAAAAACGCATACGCCCTTTTTGGCCAACCAAGCAAGCTTGCAAAGAAAATCTGCACTACAATGAAGTCTCACTTCCCCCCGGTCAAAAGGGCCATCTGAAAAAAGTGTAAAATCCAGAAAGGCAGGACAGGCCATGGAGAACTGGGAGCCTTGTTATGCTGATGGGCGGGATGTAAATTGACAACAGACACTCGGGAGAAGTGTATGGTGTTTCCTGAAACATCTAAAAAACAAAGCAACAGAGCCTAGGGCACTGCCACTTATGGTCCTATAGCTTAGGGAAATTAAAATCAAAAAGACACAGCCACCCCAAAGTTTGGGACGCCTCCGTTTACAAGAACCTCATTTACCGTACAAGTTCAATATCACAGAAAGTGAAAAATGGATAAAGAAGTTGTGGTATTTACTTACAAAGCAATATCACTCAGCAATGAAATCTGTGTCATCAGGCCCTTAACAGCACAATGAGTGGATTCAGGTATGATGATTCTAACTGAAATAAGTCACACAGAAAAAGAAACATCATAAGATATCAGTAATACACGGAATGGAAACTTGGCTACACAGGAACTGAATTACAGAACAGAACAGGGTCTCAAATTTAGAAAACCAACTTATGCTTGCTTAAGGGGAAAGGTGAGTTGGGGTGCTGCATAAAACCAGAGATTGAAATGAGCACAGATAAAGTTCCTTAAGTCAAATATGGAATAGACAAGAGCTACTCCTTGCTCAACGAAATGGACTCAACACCGCATATTAAACGCCTAAGAATGTACCTGACTAGTAAGTATCTTAAAACCTATGGATTGCTATGTCTCCGAAAGAGAATCAAGCATGTGTACAGGGGCATAAACGCAGCAGTGATAGGATTGGAGAGGATCGGTGAGCAAATGAAAACCCTTTGAAGTCATATTGCATGGTACCCTTTCCACGGGTCTTAACTCTCCAGGTTTAAGGTATTCTTCCTTCAGCTAAAACATGCATGTGGAACCCAAGTATGATCAACCATGTGAACGGGAGACGTGTTCAAATATGTCTCAGTTTTCCTCCCCTGGTACTCGGGTGCAACATTCCAGACGCTTTACTAACACTCTCCCCACTTGGAGAGTCAATCCCTTTAACTTCTTGTTTGGCCCAGTTTGCAATTTCTGCGGAAGATGAACAGGAATAGCGAGAACCAATGAGAGGCTAGCTGGAGGTGTCTGGACGGGCAAATTTAACTCTCATTTCCCACCAGGAAGAGGAATTAACCAAAGGCTCAGCATGCCGGGCCGGAACCAGATTAGGGCCTGAAGCCATCCTGCGGTGTTGCGGCCAGCTCACAAGAAAGCGAGTTGAAGAAAGGAGCTCAGGGACACTGTAATTCACAAACCTGCAGAGTTATAAATGACAGCTATCGTCCAAAAATAGACTGAAGTAAGGCTGCCAAGAGGACTTGAAAGCGGGGCAGAATTGCAGGAAACCGATTTCAGGAGGTAGACTGGAATTGCATTGAAAGCATAGGAAAAGAGGCAGAACGTCCACAATGATGCACTTGGCCAAAAAGGGCGTATGCGTTTTTTCCTGAATATATTCAGGAAAAAACGCATACGCCCTTTTTGGCCAACCAAGCAAGCTTGCAAAGGAAATCTGCACTACAATGAAGTCTCACTTCCCCCCGGTCAAAAGGGCCATCTGAAAAAAGTGTAAAATCCAGAAAGGCAGGACAGGCCATGGAGAACAGGGAGCCTTGTTATGCTGATGGGCGTGATGTAAATTGCCAACAGACACTCAGGAGAACTGTATGGTGTTTCCTGAAACATCTAAAAAACAAAGCAACAGAGCCTAGGGCACTGCCACTTATGGTCCTATAGCTTAGGGAAATTAAAATCAAAAAGACACAGCCACCCCAAAGTTTGGGACGCCTCCGTTTACAAGATCCTCATTTACCGTACAAGTTCAATATCACAGAAAGTGAAAAATGGATAAAGAACTTGTGGTACTTACGTACAATGCAGTATCACTCAGCAATGAAATCTATGTCATCAGGCCCGTAGCAGCATAATGAGTGGATTCAGGTACGATGATTCTAACTGAAATAAGTCACACAGAAAAAGAAACATCATAAGATATCACTAATACACGGAATGTAAACTTGGCTACACAGGAACTGCATTCCAAAACAGAACAGTGTCTCAAATTTAGAAAACCAACTTATGCTTGCTTAAGGGGAAAGGTGAGTTGGGGTGCTGCATAAAACCAGAGATTGAAATGAGCACAGATAAAGTTCCTTAAGCCAAATATGGAATAGACAAGAGCTACTCCTTGCTCAACGAAATGGACTCAACACCGCATATTAAACGCCTAAGAATGTACCTGACTAGTAAGTATCTTAAAAGCTATGGATTGCTATGTCTCTGAAAGAGAATCAAGGATGTGTACAGGGGCATAAACGCAGCAGTGATAGGATTGGAGAGGTTCGTGAGCAAATGAAGACCCTTTGAAGTCATATTGCATGGTACCCATTCCACGGGTTTCAACTACCCAGGTTTAAGGTATTCTTCCTTCAGCTAAAACATGCATGTGGAACCTAGAGTATGATCAACCATGTGATCGGGAGACGTGTTCAAATATGTCTCAGTTTTCGTACCCTGGTACTCGGGTGCAACATTCCAGACGCTTTACTAACACTCTCCCCACTTGGAGAGTCAGTCCCTTTAACCTCCTGTTTGGCCCAGTTTGCAATTTCTGTGGAAGATGAACAGGAATAGCGAGAACCAATGAGAGACTAGCTGGAGGTGTCTGGATGGGCAAATATAACTCTCATTTCCCACCAGGAAGAGGAATTAACCAAAGGCTCAGTGTGCCGTGCCAGAACCAGATTAGGGCCTGAAGACATCCTTCGGTGTTGCGGCCAGCTCAAAAGAAAGCGAGTTGAAGAAAGGAGCTCAGGGGCACTGTAATTCACAAACCTGCAGAGTTATAAATGACAGCTATCGTCCAAAAATAGACTGAAGTAAGGCTGCCAAGAGGACTTGAAAGCGGGGCAGAATTGCAGGAAACCGATTTCAGGAGGTAGACTGGAATTGCATTGAAAGCATAGGAAAAGAGGCAGAACGTCCACAATGATGCACTTGGGCAAAAACGGCGTATGCGTTTTTTCCTGAATATATTCAGGGAAAAACGCATACGCACTTTTTGGCCAACCAAGCAAACTTGCAAAGGAAATCTGCACTACAATGAAGTCTCACTTCTCCCCGGTCAAAAGGGCCATCTGAAAAAAGTGTAAAATCCAGAAAGGCAGGACAGGCCATGGAGAACTGGGAGCCTTGTTATGCTGATGGGCGGGATGTAAATTGCCAACAGACACTCGGGAGAAGTGTATGGTGTTTCCTGAAACATCTAAAAAACAAAGCAACAGAGCCTAGGGCACTTCCACTTATGGTCCTATAGCTTAGGGAAATTAAAATCAAAAAGACACAGCCACCCCAAAATTTGGGACGCCTCCGTTTACAAGAACCTCGTTTACAGTACAAGTTCAATATCACAGAAAGTGAAAAATGGATAAAGAACTTGTGGTACTTACGTACAATGCAGTATCACTCAGCAATGAAATCTATGTCATCAGGCCCGTAGCAGCATAATGAGTGGATTCAGGTACGATGATTCTAACTGAAATAAGTCACACAGAAATAGAAACATCATGAGATATCACTAATACACGGAATGTAAACTTGGCTACACAGGAACTGCATTCCAAAACAGAACAGGGTCTCAAATTTAGAAAACCACCTTATGCTTGCTTAAGGGGAAAGGTGAGTTGGGGTGCTGCATAAAACCAGAGATTGAAATGAGCACAGATAAAGTTCCTTAAGCCAAATATGGAATAGACAAGAGCTACTCCTTGCTCAACGAAATGGACTCAAAACCCCATATTAAAGGCCTAAGAATGTACCTGACTAGTAAGTATCTTAAAACCTATGGATTGCTATGTCTCCAAAAGAGAATCAAGCGTGTGTACAGGGGCATAAACGCAGCAGTGATAGGATTGGAGAGGTTCGGTGAGCAAATGAAGACCCTTTGAAGTCATATTGCATGGTACCCATTACACGGGTCTCAACTCTCCAGGTTTAAGGTATTCTTCCTTCAGCTAAAACATGCATGTGGAACCCAGAGTATGATCAACCATGTGAACGGGAGACGTGTTCAAATATGTCTCAGTTTTCCTCCCCTGGTACTCGGGTGCAACATTCCAGACGCTTTACTAACACTCTCCCGACTTGGAGAGTCAGTCCCTTTAACTTCCTGTTTGGCCCAGTTTGCAATTTCTGCGGAAGATGAACAGGAATAGCGAGAACCAATGAGAGACTAGCTGGAGGTGTCTGGACGGGCATATTTAACTCTCATTTCCCACCAGGAAGAGGAATAACCAAAGGCTCAGCGTGCCGTGCCGGAACCAGATTAGGGCCTGAAGCCATCCTGCGGTGTTGCGGCCAGGTCACAAGAAAGCGAGTTGAAGAAAGGATCTCAGGGGCACTGTAATTCACAAACCTGCAGAGTTATAAATGACAGCTATCGTCCAAAAATAGACTGAAGTAAGGCTGCCAAGAGGACTTGAAAGCGGGGCAGAATTGCAGGAAACCGATTTCAGGAGGTAGACTGGAATTGCATTGAAAGCATAGGAAAAGAGGCAGAACGTCCACAATGATGCACTTGGCCAAAAAGGGCGTATGTGTTTTTTCCTGAATATATTCAGGAAAAAACGCATACGCCCTTTTTGGCCAACCAAGCAAGCTTGCAAAGGAAATCTGCACTACAATGAAGTCTCACTTCCCCCCCCCCCCCGGTCAAAAGGGCCATCTGAAAAAAGTGTAAAATCCAGAAAGGCAGGACAGGCCATGGAGAACTGGGAGCCTTGTTATGCTGATGGGCGGGATGTAAATTGCCAACAACCACTCCGGAGAAGTGTATGGTGTTTCCTGAAACATCTAAAAAACAAAGCAACAGAACCTAGGGCACTTCCACTTATGGTCCTATAGCTTAGGGAAATTAAAATAAAAAAGACACAGCCACCCCAAAGTTTGGAACGGCTCTGTTTACAAGAACCTCGTTTACAGTACAAGTTCAACATCGCAGAAAGTGAAAAATGGATAAAGAAGTTGTGGTATTTACTTACAAAGCAATATCACTCAGCAATGAAATCTGTGTCATCAGGCCCTTAGCAGCACAAGTGGATTCAGGTATGATGATTCTAACTGAAATAAGTCACACAGAAAAAGAAACATCATAAGATATCAGTAATACACGGAATGGAAACTTGGCTACACAGGAACTGAATTACAGAACAGAACAGGGTCTCAAATTTAGAAAACCAACTTATGCTTGCTTAAGGGGAAAGGTGAGTTGGGGTGCTGCATAAAACCAGAGATTGAAATGAGCACAGATAAAGTTCCTTAAGTCAAATATGGAATAGACAAGAGCTACTCCTTGCTCAACAAAATGGACTCAACACCGCATATTAAACGCCTAAGAATGTACCTGACTAGTAAGTATCTTAAAACCTATGGATTGCTATGTCTCCGAAAGAGAATCAAGCATGTGTACAGGGGCATAAACGCAGCAGTGATAGGATTGGAGAGGTTCGGTGAGCAAATGAAGACCCTTTGAAGTCATATTGCATGGTACCCTTTCCACGGGTCTTAACTCTCCAGGTTTAAGGTATTCTTCCTTCAGCTAAAACATGCATGTGGAACCCAAGTATGATCAACCATGTGAACGGGAGACGTGTTCAAATATGTCTCAGTTTTCCTCCCCTGGTACTCGGGTGCAACATTCCAGACGCTTTACTAACACTCTCCCCACTTGGAGAGTAAGCGCCTTTAACCTCCTGTTTGGCCCAGTTTGCAATTTGTGCGGAAGATGAACAGGAATAGCGAGAACCAATGAGAGACTAGCTGGAGGTGTCTGGACGGGCAAATTTAACTCTCATTTCCCACCAGGAAGAGGAATTAACCAAAGGCTCAGCGTGCCGTGCCGGAACAAGATTAGGGCCTGAAGCCATCCTGCGGTGTTGCGGCCAGGTCACAAGAAAGCGAGTTGAAGAAAGGAGCTCAGGGGCACTGTAATTCACAAACCTGCAGAGTTATAAATGACAGCTATCGTCCAAAAATAGACTGAAGTAAGGCTGCCAAGAGGACTTGAAAGCGGGGCAGAATTGCAGGAAACCGATTTCAGGAGGTAGACTGGAATTGCATTGAAAGCATAGGAAAAGAGGCAGAACGTCCACAATGATGCACTTGGCCAAAAAGGGCGTATGTGTTTTTTCCTGAATATATTCAGGAAAAAACGCATACGCCCTTTTTGGCCAACCAAGCAAACTTGCAAAGGAAATCTGCACTACAATGAAGTCTCACTTCCCCCTGTCAAAAGGGCCATCTGAACAAAGTGTAAAATCCAGAAAGGCAGGACAGGCCATGGAGAACTGGGAGCCTTGTTATGCTGATGGGCGGGATGTAAATTGCCAACAGACACTCAGGAGAACTGTATGGTGTTTCCTGAAACATCTAAAAAACAAAGCAACAGAGCCTAGGGCACTTCTACTTATGGTCCTATAGCTTAGGGAAATTAAAATCAAAAAGACACAGCCACCCCAAAATTTGGGACGCCTCCGTTTACAAGAACCTCGTTTACCGTACAAGTTCAATATCACAGAAAGTGAAAAATGGATAAAGAACTTGTGGTACTTACGTACAATGCAGTATCACTCAGCAATGAAATCTATGTCATCAGGCCCGTAGCAGCATAATGAGTGGATTCAGGTACGATGATTCTAACTGAAATAAGTCACACAGAAAAAGAAACATCATAAGATATCACTAATACACGGAATGTAAACTTGGCTACACAGGAACTGCATTCCAAAACAGAACAGGGTCTCAAATTTAGAAAACCACCTTATGCTTGCTTAAGGGGAAAGGTGAGTTGGGGTGCTGCATAAAACCAGAGATTGAAATGAGCACAGATAAAGTTCCTTAAGCCAAATATGGAATAGACAAGAGCTACTCTTTGCTCAACGAAATGGACTCAAAACCCCATATTAAACGCCTAAGAATGTACCTGACTAGTAAGTATCTTAAAACCTATGGATTGCTATGTCTCCAAAAGAGAATCAAGCGTGTGTACAGGGGCATAAACGCAGCAGTGATAGGATTGGAGAGGTTCGGTGAGCAAATGAAGACCCTTTGAAGTCATATTGCATGGTACCCATTACACGGGTCTCAACTCTCCAGGTTTAAGGTATTCTTCCTTCAGCTAAAACATGCATGTGGAACCCAGAGTATGATCAACCATGTGAACGGGAGACGTGTTCAAATATGTCTCAGTTTTCCTCCCCTGGTACTCGGGTGCAACATTCCAGACGCTTTACTAACACTCTCCCGACTTGGAGAGTCAGTCCCTTTAACTTCCTGTTTGGCCCAGTTTGCAATTTCTGCGGAAGATGAACAGGAATAGCGAGAACCAATGAGAGGCTAGCTGGAGGTGTCTAGACGGGCAAATTTAACTCTCATTTCCCACCAGGAAGAGGAATTAACCAAAGGCACAGCGTGCCGTACCGGAACCAGATTAGGGCCTGAAGCCATCCTGCGGTGTTGCGGCCAGGTCACAAGAAAGCGAGTTGAAGAAAGGAGCTCAGGGGCACTGTAATTCACAAACCTGCAGAGTTATAAATGACAGCTATCGTCCAAAAATATACTGAAGTAAGGCTGCCAAGAGGACTTGAAAGCGGGGCAGAATTGCAGGAAACCGATTTCAGGAGGTAGACTGGAATTGCATTGAAAGCATAGGAAAAGAGGCAGAACGTCCACAATGATGCACTTGGCCAAAAAGGGCGTATGCGTTTTTTCCTGAATATATTCAGGAAAAAACACATACGCCCTTTTTGGCCAACCAAGCAAGCTTGCAAAGGAAATCTGCACTACAATGAAGTCTCACTTCCCCCCAGTCAAAAGGGCCATCTGAAAAAAGTGTAAAATCCAGAAAGGCAGGACAGGCCATGGAGAACTGGGAGCCTTGTTATGCTGAAGGGCGGGATGTAAATTGCCAACAACCACTCCGGAGAAGTGTATGGTGTTTCCTGAAACATCTAAAAAACAAAGCAACAGAGCCTAGGGCACTTCCACTTATGGTCCTATAGCTTAGGGAATTTAAAATCAAAAAGACACAGCCACCCCAAAGTTTCGAACGGCTCTGTTTACAAGAACCTCGTTTACAGTACAAGTTCAACATCGCAGAAAGTGAAAAATGGATAAAGAAGTTGTGGTATTTACTTACAAAGCAATATCACTCAGCAATAAAATCTGTGTCATCAGGCCCTTAACAGCACAATGAGTGGATTCAGGTATGATGATTCTAACTGAAATAAGTCACACAGAAAAAGAAACATCATAAGATATCAGTAATACACGGAGTGGAAACTTGGCTACACAGGAACTGAATTACAGAACAGAACAGGGTCTCAAATTTAGAAAACCAACTTATGCTTGCTTAAGTGGAAAGGTGAGTTGGGGTGCTGCATAAAACCAGAGATTGAAATGAGCACAGATAAAGTTCCTTAAGTCAAATATGGAATAGACAAGAGCTACTCCTTGCTCAACGAAATGGACTCAACACCGCATATTAAACGCCTAAGAATGTACCTGACTAGTAAGTATCTTAAAACCTATGGATTGCTATGTCTCCGAAAGAGAATCAAGCATGTGTACAGGGGCATAAACGCAGCAGTGATAGGATTGGAGAGGTTCGGTGAGCAAATGAAGACCCTTTGAAGTCATATTGCATGGTACCCTTTCCACGGGTCTTAACTCTCCAGGTTTAAGGTATTCTTCCTTCAGCTAAAACATGCATGTGGAACCCAAGTATGATCAACCATGTGAACGGGAGACGTGTTCAAATATGTCTCAGTTTTCCTCCCCTGGTACTCGGGTGCAACATTCCAGACGCTTTACTAACACTCTCCCCACTTGGAGAGTCAGTCCCTTTAACCTCCTGTTTGGCCCAGTTTGCAATTTCTGCGGAAGATGAACAGGAATAGCGAGAACCAATGAGAGACTAGCTGGAGGTGTCTGGACGGGCATATTTAACTCTCATTTCCCACCAGGAAGAGGAATTAACCAAAGGCTCAGCGTGCCGGGCCGGAACCAGATTAGGGCCTGAAGCCATCCTGCGGTGTTGCGGCCAGGTCACAAGAAAGCGAGTTGAAGAAAGGAGCTCAGGGGCACTGTAATTCACAAACCTGCAGAGTTATAAATGACAGTTATCGTCCAAAAATAGACTGAAGTAAGGCTGCCAAGAGGACTTGAAAGCGGGGCAGAATTGCAGGAAACCGATTTCAGGAGGTAGACTGGAATTGCATTGAAAGCATAGGAAAAGAGGCAGAACGTCCACAATGATGCACTTGGCCAAAAAGGGCATATGCGTTTTTTCCTGAATATATTCAGGAAAAAACGCATACGCCCTTTTTGGCCAACCAAGCAAGCTTGCAAAGGAAATCTGCACTACAATGAAGTCTCACTTCCCCCCGGTCAAAAGGGCCATCTGAAAAAAGTGTAAAATCCAGAAAGGCAGGACAGGCCATGGAGAACTGGGAGCCTTGTTATGCTGATGGGCGGGATGTAAATTGACAACAGACACTCAGGAGAAGTGTATGGTGTTTCCTGAAACATCTAAAAAACAAAGCAACAGAGCCTAGGGCACTGCCACTTATGGTCCTATAGCTTAGGGAAATTAAAATCAAAAAGACACAGCCACCCCAAAGTTTGGGACGCCTCCATTTACAGGAACCTCATTTACCGTACAAGTTCAATATCACAGAAAGTGAAAAATGGATAAAGAACTTGTGGTACTTACGTACAATGCAGTATCACTCAGCAATGAAATCTATGTCATCAGGCCCGTAGCAGCATAATGAGTGGATTCAGGTACGATGATTCTAACTGAAATAAGTCACACAGAAAAAGAAACATCATAAGATATCACTAATACACGGAATGTAAACTTGGCTACACAGGAACTGCATTCCAAAACAGAACAGGGTCTCAAATTTAGAAAACCAACTTATGCTTGCTTAAGGGGAAAGGTGAGTTGGGGTGCTGCATAAAACCAGAGATTGAAATGAGCACAGATAAAGTTCCTTAAGCCAAATATGGAATAGACAAGAGCTACTCCTTGCTCAACGAAATGGACTCAACACCGCATATTAAACGCCTAAGAATGTACCTGACTAGTAAGTATCTTAAAAGCTATGGATTGCTATGTCTCTGAAAGAGAATCAAGGATGTGTACAGGGGCATAAACGCAGCAGTGATAGGATTGGAGAGGTTCGTGAGCAAATGAAGACCCTTTGAAGTCATATTGCATGGTACCCATTCCACGGGTTTCAACTACCCAGGTTTAAGGTATTCTTCCTTCAGCTAAAACATGCATGTGGAACCTAGAGTATGATCAACCATGTGATCGGGAGACGTGTTCAAATATGTCTCAGTTTTTGTACCCTGGTACTCGGGTGCAACATTCCAGACGCTTTACTAACCCTCTCCCGACTTGGAGAGTCAGTCCCTTTAACCTCCTGTTTGGCCCAGTTTGCAGTTTCTGCGGAAGATGAACAGGAATAGCGAGAAACAATGGAGACTAGCTGGAGGTGTCTGGTCGGGCAAATTTAACTCTCATTTCCCACCAGGAAGAGGAAATAACCAAAGGCTCAGCGTGCCATGCCGGAACCAGATTAGGGCCTGAAGCCATCCTGCGGTGTTGCGGCCAGGTCACAAGAAACAAGTTGAAGAAAGGAGCTCAGGGGCACTGTAATTCACAAAGCTGCAGAGTTATAAATGACAGCTATCGTCCAAAAATAGACTGAAGTAAGGCTGCCAAGAGGACTTGAAAGCGGGGCAGAATTGCAGGAAACCGATTTCAGGAGGTAGACTGGAATTGCATTGAAAGCATAGGAAAAGAGGCAGAACGTCCACAATGATGCACTTGGCCAAAAAGGGCGTATGCGTTTTTTCCTGAATATATTCAGGAAAAAACGCATACGCCCTTTTTGGCCAACCAAGCAAGCTTGCAAAGGAAATCTGCACTACAATGAAGTCTCACTTCCCCCCGGTCAAAAGGGCCATCTGAAAAAAGTGTAAAATCCAGAAAGGCAGGACAGGCCATGGAGAACTGGGAGCCTTGTTATGCTGAAGGGCGGGATGTAAATTGCCAACAACCACTCGGGAGAAGTGTATGGTGTTTCCTGAAACATCTAAAAAACAAAGCAACAGAGCCTAGGGCACTTCCACTTATGGTCCTATAGCTTAGGGAATTTAAAATCAAAAAGACACAGCCACCCCAAAGTTTCGACCGGCTCTGTTTACAAGAACCTCGTTTACAGTACAAGTTCAACATCGTAGAAAGTGAAAAATGGATAAAGAAGTTGTGGTATTTACTTACAAAGCAATATCACTCAGCAATGAAATCTGTGTCATCAGGCCCTTAACAGCACAATGAGTGGATTCAGGTATGATGATTCTAACTGAAATAAGTCACACAGAAAAAGAAACATCATAAGATATCAGTAATACACGGAATGGAAACTTGGCTACACAGGAACTGAATTACAGAACAGAACAGGGTCTCAAATTTAGAAAACCAACTTATGCTTGCTTAAGGGGAAAGGTGAGTTGGGGTGCTGCATAAAACCAGAGATTGAAATGAGCACAGATAAAGTTCCTTAAGTCAAATATGGAATAGACAAGAGCTACTCCTTGCTCAACGAAATGGACTCAACACCGCATATTAAACGCCTAAGAATGTACCTGACTAGTAAGTATCTTAAAACCTATGGATTGCTATGTCTCCGAAAGAGAATCAAGCATGTGTACAGGGGCATAAACGCAGCAGTGATAGGATTGGAGAGGTTCGGTGAGCAAATGAAGACCCTTTGAAGTCATATTGCATGGTACCCATTCCACGGGTTTCAACTACCCAGGTTTAAGGTATTCTTCCTTCAGCTAAAACATGCATGTGGAACCTAGAGTATGATCAACCATGTGATCGGGAGACGTGTTCAAATATGTCTCTGTTTTCGTACCCTGGTACTCGGGTGCAACATTCCAGACGCTTTACTAACACTCTCCCCACTTGGAGAGTCAGTCCCTTTAACCTCCTGTTTGGCCCAGTTTGCAATTTCTGCGGAAGATGAACAGGAATAGCGAGAACCAATTAGAGGCTAGCTGGAGGTGTCTGGACGGGCAAATTTAACTCTCATTTCCCACCAGGAAGAGGAATTAACCAAAGGCTCAGCGTGCCGTGCCGGAACCAGATTAGGGCCTGAAGCCATCCTGCGGTGTTGCGGCCAGCTCAAAACAAAGCGAGTTGAAGAAAGGAGCTCAGGGGCACTGTAATTCACAAACCTGCAGAGTTATAAATGACAGCTATCGTCCAAAAATAGACTGAAGTAAGGCTGCCAAGAGGACTTGAAAGCGGGGCAGAATTGCAGGAAACCGATTTCAGGAGGTAGACTGGAATTGCATTGAAAGCATAGGAAAAGAGGCAGAACGTCCACAATGATGCACTTGGCCAAAAAGGGCGTATGCGTTTTTTCCTGAATATATTCAGGAAAAAACGCATACGCCCTTTTTGGCCAACCAAGCAAGCTTGCAAAGGAAATCTGCACTACAATGAAGTCTCACTTCCCCCCGGTCAAAAGGGCCATCTGAAAAAAGTGTAAAATCCAGAAAGGCAGGACAGGCCGTGGAGAACTGGGAGCCTTGTTATGCTGATGGGCGGGATGTAAATTGCCAACAGACACTCGGGAGAAGTGTATGGTGTTTCCTGAAACATCTAAAAAACAAAGCAACAGAGCCTAGGGCACTGCCACTTATGGTCCTATAGCTTAGGGAAATTAAAATCAAAAAGACACAGCCACCCCAAAGTTTGGGACGCCTCCGTTTACAAGAACCTCTTTTACCGTACAAGTTCAATATCACAGAAAGTGAAAAATGGATAAAGAACTTGTGGTACTTACGTACAATGCAGTATCACTCAGCAATGAAATCTATGTCATCAGGCCCTTAGCATCACAATGAGTGGGTTCAGGTATGATGATTCTAACTGAAATAAGTCACACAGAAAAAGAAACATCATAAGATATCAGTAATACACGGAATGTAAACTTGGCTACACAGGAACTGAATTACAGAACAGAACAGGGTCTCAAATTTCGAAAACCAACTTATGCTTGCATAAGGGGAAAGGTGAGTTGGGGTGCTGCATAAAACCAGAGATTGAAATGAGCACAGATAAAGTTCCTTAAGCCAAATATGGAATAGACAAGAGCTACTCCTTGCTCAACGAAATGGACTCAACACCGCATATTAAACGCCTAAGAATGTACCTGACTAGTAAGTATCTTAAAACCTATGGATTGCTATGTCTCCAAAAGAGAATCAAGCATGTGTACAGGGGCATAAACGCAGCAGTGATAGGATTGGAGAGGTTCGGTGAGCAAATGAAGACCCTTTGAAGTCATATTGCCTGGTACCCATTACACGGGTCTCAACTCTCCAGGTTTAAGGTATTCTTCCTTCAGCTAAAACATGCATGTGGAACCCAAGTATGATCAACCATGTAAATGGGAGACGTGTTCAAATATGTCTCTTTTTCCTCCCCTGGTACTCGGGTGCAACATTCCAGACGCTTTACTAACACTCTCCCCACTTGGAGAGTCAGCACCTTTAAACTCCTGTTTGGCCCAGTTTGCAATTTCTGCGGAAGATGAACAGGAATAGCGAGAACCAATGAGAGGCTAGCTGGAGGTGTCTGGACGGGCAAATTTAACTCTCATTTCCCACCAGGAAGAGGAAATAACCAAAGGCTCAGTGTGCCGTGCCGGAACCAGATTAGGGCCTGAAGCCATCCTGCGGTGTTGCGGACAGCTCAAAACAAAGCGAGTTGAAGAAATGAGCTCAGGGGCACTGTAATTCACAAACCTGCAGAGTTATAAATGACAGTTATCGTCCAAAAATAGACTGAAGTAAGGCTGCCAAGAGGACTTGAAAGCGGGGCAGAATTGCAGGAAACCGATTTCAGGAGGTAGACTGGAATTGCATTGAAAGCATAGGAAAAGAGGCAGAACGTCCACAATGATGCACTTGGCCAAAAAGGGCGTATGCGTTTTTTCCTGAATATATTCAGGAAAAAACGCATACGCCCTTTTTGGCCAACCAAGCAAGCTTGCAAAGGAAATCTGCACTACAATGAAGTCTCACTTCCCCCCGGTCAAAAGGGCCATCTGAAAAAAGTGTAAAATCCAGAAAGGCAGGACAGGCCATGGAGAACTGGGAGCCTTGTTATGCTGATGGGCGGGATGTAAATTGCCAACAGACACTCGGGAGAAGTGTATGGTGTTTCCTGAAACATCTAAAAAAGAAAGCAACAGAGCCTAGGGCACTGCCACTTATGGTCCTATAGCTTAGGGAAATTAAAATCAAAAAGACACAGCCACCCCAAAGTTTGGAACGCCTCCGTTTACAAGAACCTCGTTTACCGTACAAGTTCAATATCACAGAAAGTGAAAAATGGATACAGAACTTGTGGTACTTACGTACAATGTAGTATCACTCAGCAATGAAATCTATGTCTTCAGGCCCTTAGCATCACAATGAGTGGGTTCAGGTATGATGATTCTAACTGAAATAAGTCACACAGAAAAAGAAACATCATAAGATATCAGTAATACACGGAATGTAAACTTGGCTACACAGGAACTGAATTACAGAACAGAACAGGGTCTCAAATTTAGAAAACCAACTTATGCTTGCTTAACGGGAAAGGTGAGTTGGGGTGCTGCATAAAACCAGAGATTGAAATGAGCACAGATAAAGTTCCTTAAGTCAAATATGGAATACACAAGAGCTACTCCTTGCTCAACGAAATGGACTCAACATGCATATTAAACGCCTAAGAATGTACCTGACTAGTAAGTATCGTAAAACCTATGGATTGCTATGTCTCCAAAAGAGAATCAAGCATGTGTACAGGGGCATAAACGCAGCAGTGATAGGATTGGAGAGGTTCGGTGAGCAAATGAAGACCCTTTGAAGTCATATTGCATGGTACCCATTCCAAGGGTTTCAACTACCCAGGTTTAAGGTATTCTTCCTTCAGCTAAAACATGCATGTGGAACCTAGAGTATGATCAACCATGTGATCGGGAGACATGTTCAAATATTTCTCAGTTTTCGTACCCTGGTACTCGGGTGCAACATTCCAGACGCTTTACTAACACTCTCCCGACTTGGAGAGTCAGTCCCTTTAACCTCCTGTTTGGCCCAGTTTGCAATTTCTGCGGAAGATGAACAGGAATAGCGAGAACCAATGAGAGACTAGCTGGAGGTGTCTGGACGGGCAAATTTAACTCTCATTTCCCACCAGGAAGAGGAATTAACCAAAGGCTCAGTGTGCCGTGCCGGAACCAGATTAGGGCCTGAAGCCATCCTGCGGTGTTGCGGCCAGGTCACAAGAAAGCGAGTTGAAGAAAGGAGCTCAGGGGCACTGTAATTCACAAACCTGCAGAGTTATAAATGACAGCTATCGTCCAAAAATATACTGAAGTAAGGCTGCCAAGAGGACTTGAAAGCGGGGCAGAATTGCAGGAAACCGATTTCAGGAGGTAGACTGGAATTGCATTGAAAGCATAGGAAAAGAGGCAGAACGTCCACAATGATGCACTTGGCCAAAAACGGCGTATGCGTTTTTTCCTGAATATATTTAGGAAAAAACGCATACGCACTTTTTGGCCAACCAAGCAAACTTGCAAAGGAAATCTGCACTACAATGAAGTCTCACTTCTCCCCGGTCAAAAGGGCCATCTGAAAAAAGTGTAAAATCCAGAAAGGCAGGACAGGCCATGGAGAACTGGGAGCCTTGTTATGCTGATGGGCGGGATGTAAATTGCCAACAGACACTCGGGAGAAGTGTATGGTGTTTCCTGAAACATCTAAAAAACAAAGCAACATAGCCTAGGGCACTTCCACTTATGGTCCTATAGCTTAGGGAAATTAAAATCAAAAAGACACAGCCACCCCAAAGTTTGGGACGCCTCCGTTTACAAGAACCTCATTTACCGTACAAGTTCAATATCACAGAAAGTGAAAAATGGATGCAGAACTTGTGGTACTTACGTTCAATGCAGTATCACTCAGCAATGAAATCTGTGTCATCAGGCCCGTAGCAGCATAATGAGTGGATTCAGGTACGATGATTCTAACTGAAATAAGTCACACAGAAAAAGAAACATCATAAGATATCACTAATACACGGAATGTAAACTTGGCTACACAGGAACTGCATTCCAAAAGAGAACAGGGTCTCAAATTTAGAATACCAACTTATGCTTGCTTAAGGGGAAAGGTGAGTTGGGGTGCTGCATAAAACCAGAGATTGAAATGAGCACAGATAAAGTTCCTTAAGCCAAATATGGAATAGACAAGAGCTACTCCTTGCTCAACGAAATGGACTCAAAACCCCATATTAAACGCCTAAGAATGTACCTGACTAGTAAGTATCTTAAAACCTATGGATTGCTATGTCTCCAAAAGAGAATCAAGCGTGTGTACAGGGGCATAAGCGCAGCAGTGATAGGATTGGAGAGGTTCGGTGAGCAAATGAAGACCCTTTGAAGTCATATTGCATGGTACCCATTACACGGGTCTCAACTCTCCAGGTTTAAGGTATTCTTCGTTCAGCTAAAACATGCATGTGGAACCCAGAGTATGATCAACCATGTGAACGCGAGACGTGTTCAAATATGTCTCAGTTTTCCTCCCCTGGTACTCGGGTGCAACATTCCAGACGCTTTACTAACACTCTCCCCACTTGGAGAGTCAGTCCCTTTAACTTCTTGTTTGGCCCAGTTTGCAATTTCTGCGGAAGATGAACAGGAATAGCGAGAACCAATGAGAGGCTAGCTGGAGGTGTCTAGACGGGCAAATTTAACTCTCATTTCCCACCAGGAAGAGGAATTAACCAAAGGCTCAGCATGCCGGGCCGGAACCAGATTAGGGCCTGAAGCCATCCTGCGGTGTTGCGGCCAGGTCACAAGAAAGCGAGTTGAAGAAAGGAGCTCAGGGGCACTGTAATTCACAAACCTGCAGAGTTATAAATGACAGTTATCGTCCAAAAATAGACTGAAGTAAGGCTGCCAAGAGGACTTGAAAGCGGGGCAGAATTGCAGGAAACCGATTTCAGGAGGTAGACTGGAATTGCATTGAAAGCATAGGAAAAGAGGCAGAACGTCCACAATGATGCACTTGGCCAAAAAGGGCATATGCGTTTTTTCCTGAATATATTCAGGAAAAAACGCATACGCCCTTTTTGGCCAACCAAGCAAGCTTGCAAAGGAAATCTGCACTACAATGAAGTCTCACTTCCCCCCGGTCAAAAGGGCCATCTGAAAAAAGTGTAAAATCCAGAAAGGCAGGACAGGCCATGGAGAACTGGGAGCCTTGTTATGCTGATGGGCGGGATGTAAATTGACAACAGACACTCAGGAGAAGTGTATGGTGTTTCCTGAAACATCTAAAAAACAAAGCAACAGAGCCTAGGGCACTGCCACTTATGGTCCTATAGCTTAGGGAAATTAAAATCAAAAAGACACAGCCACCCCAAAGTTTGGGACGCCTCCATTTACAGGAACCTCATTTACCGTACAAGTTCAATATCACAGAAAGTGAAAAATGGATAAAGAACTTGTGGTACTTACGTACAATGCAGTATCACTCAGCAATGAAATCTATGTCATCAGGCCCGTAGCAGCATAATGAGTGGATTCAGGTACGATGATTCTAACTGAAATAAGTCACACAGAAAAAGAAACATCATAAGATATCACTAATACACGGAATGTAAACTTGGCTACACAGGAACTGCATTCCAAAACAGAACAGGGTCTCAAATTTAGAAAACCAACTTATGCTTGCTTAAGGGGAAAGGTGAGTTGGGGTGCTGCATAAAACCAGAGATTGAAATGAGCACAGATAAAGTTCCTTAAGCCAAATATGGAATAGACAAGAGCTACTCCTTGCTCAACGAAATGGACTCAACACCGCATATTAAACGCCTAAGAATGTACCTGACTAGTAAGTATCTTAAAAGCTATGGATTGCTATGTCTCTGAAAGAGAATCAAGGATGTGTACAGGGGCATAAACGCAGCAGTGATAGGATTGGAGAGGTTCGTGAGCAAATGAAGACCCTTTGAAGTCATATTGCATGGTACCCATTCCACGGGTTTCAACTACCCAGGTTTAAGGTATTCTTCCTTCAGCTAAAACATGCATGTGGAACCTAGAGTATGATCAACCATGTGATCGGGAGACGTGTTCAAATATGTCTCAGTTTTTGTACCCTGGTACTCGGGTGCAACATTCCAGACGCTTTACTAACCCTCTCCCGACTTGGAGAGTCAGTCCCTTTAACCTCCTGTTTGGCCCAGTTTGCAGTTTCTGCGGAAGATGAACAGGAATAGCGAGAAACAATGGAGACTAGCTGGAGGTGTCTGGTCGGGCAAATTTAACTCTCATTTCCCACCAGGAAGAGGAAATAACCAAAGGCTCAGCGTGCCATGCCGGAACCAGATTAGGGCCTGAAGCCATCCTGCGGTGTTGCGGCCAGGTCACAAGAAACAAGTTGAAGAAAGGAGCTCAGGGGCACTGTAATTCACAAAGCTGCAGAGTTATAAATGACAGCTATCGTCCAAAAATAGACTGAAGTAAGGCTGCCAAGAGGACTTGAAAGCGGGGCAGAATTGCAGGAAACCGATTTCAGGAGGTAGACTGGAATTGCATTGAAAGCATAGGAAAAGAGGCAGAACGTCCACAATGATGCACTTGGCCAAAAAGGGCGTATGCGTTTTTTCCTGAATATATTCAGGAAAAAACGCATACGCCCTTTTTGGCCAACCAAGCAAGCTTGCAAAGGAAATCTGCACTACAATGAAGTCTCACTTCCCCCCGGTCAAAAGGGCCATCTGAAAAAAGTGTAAAATCCAGAAAGGCAGGACCGGCCATGGAGAACTGGGAGCCTTGTTATGCTGAAGGGCGGGATGTAAATTGCCAACAACCACTCGGGAGAAGTGTATGGTGTTTCCTGAAACATCTAAAAAACAAAGCAACAGAGCCTAGGGCACTTCCACTTATGGTCCTATAGCTTAGGGAATTTAAAATCAAAAAGACACAGCCACCCCAAAGTTTCGACCGGCTCTGTTTACAAGAACCTCGTTTACAGTACAAGTTCAACATCGTAGAAAGTGAAAAATGGATAAAGAAGTTGTGGTATTTACTTACAAAGCAATATCACTCAGCAATGAAATCTGTGTCATCAGGCCCTTAACAGCACAATGAGTGGATTCAGGTATGATGATTCTAACTGAAATAAGTCACACAGAAAAAGAAACATCATAAGATATCAGTAATACACGGAATGGAAACTTGGCTACACAGGAACTGAATTACAGAACAGAACAGGGTCTCAAATTTAGAAAACCAACTTATGCTTGCTTAAGGGGAAAGGTGAGTTGGGGTGCTGCATAAAACCAGAGATTGAAATGAGCACAGATAAAGTTCCTTAAGTCAAATATGGAATAGACAAGAGCTACTCCTTGCTCAACGAAATGGACTCAACACCGCATATTAAACGCCTAAGAATGTACCTGACTAGTAAGTATCTTAAAACCTATGGATTGCTATGTCTCCGAAAGAGAATCAAGCATGTGTACAGGGGCATAAACGCAGCAGTGATAGGATTGGAGAGGTTCGGTGAGCAAATGAAGACCCTTTGAAGTCATATTGCATGGTACCCATTCCACGGGTTTCAACTACCCAGGTTTAAGGTATTCTTCCTTCAGCTAAAACATGCATGTGGAACCTAGAGTATGATCAACCATGTGATCGGGAGACGTGTTCAAATATGTCTCTGTTTTCGTACCCTGGTACTCGGGTGCAACATTCCAGACGCTTTACTAACACTCTCCCCACTTGGAGAGTCAGTCCCTTTAACCTCCTGTTTGGCCCAGTTTGCAATTTCTGCGGAAGATGAACAGGAATAGCGAGAACCAATTAGAGGCTAGCTGGAGGTGTCTGGACGGGCAAATTTAACTCTCATTTCCCACCAGGAAGAGGAATTAACCAAAGGCTCAGCGTGCCGTGCCGGAACCAGATTAGGGCCTGAAGCCATCCTGCGGTGTTGCGGCCAGCTCAAAACAAAGCGAGTTGAAGAAAGGAGCTCAGGGGCACTGTAATTCACAAACCTGCAGAGTTATAAATGACAGCTATCGTCCAAAAATAGACTGAAGTAAGGCTGCCAAGAGGACTTGAAAGCGGGGCAGAATTGCAGGAAACCGATTTCAGGAGGTAGACTGGAATTGCATTGAAAGCATAGGAAAAGAGGCAGAACGTCCACAATGATGCACTTGGCCAAAAAGGGCGTATGCGTTTTTTCCTGAATATATTCAGGAAAAAACGCATACGCCCTTTTTGGCCAACCAAGCAAGCTTGCAAAGGAAATCTGCACTACAATGAAGTCTCACTTCCCCCCGGTCAAAAGGGCCATCTGAAAAAAGTGTAAAATCCAGAAAGGCAGGACAGGCCGTGGAGAACTGGGAGCCTTGTTATGCTGATGGGCGGGATGTAAATTGCCAACAGACACTCGGGAGAAGTGTATGGTGTTTCCTGAAACATCTAAAAAACAAAGCAACAGAGCCTAGGGCACTGCCACTTATGGTCCTATAGCTTAGGGAAATTAAAATCAAAAAGACACAGCCACCCCAAAGTTTGGGACGCCTCCGTTTACAAGAACCTCTTTTACCGTACAAGTTCAATATCACAGAAAGTGAAAAATGGATAAAGAACTTGTGGTACTTACGTACAATGCAGTATCACTCAGCAATGAAATCTATGTCATCAGGCCCTTAGCATCACAATGAGTGGGTTCAGGTATGATGATTCTAACTGAAATAAGTCACACAGAAAAAGAAACATCATAAGATATCAGTAATACACGGAATGTAAACTTGGCTACACAGGAACTGAATTACAGAACAGAACAGGGTCTCAAATTTCGAAAACCAACTTATGCTTGCATAAGGGGAAAGGTGAGTTGGGGTGCTGCATAAAACCAGAGATTGAAATGAGCACAGATAAAGTTCCTTAAGTCAAATATGGAATAGACAAGAGCTACTCCTTGCTCAACGAAATGGACTCAACACCGCATATTAAACGCCTAAGAATGTACCTGACTAGTAAGTATCTTAAAACCTATGGATTGCTATGTCTCCAAAAGAGAATCAAGCATGTGTACAGGGGCATAAACGCAGCAGTGATAGGATTGGAGAGGTTCGGTGAGCAAATGAAGACCCTTTGAAGTCATATTGCCTGGTACCCATTACACGGGTCTCAACTCTCCAGGTTTAAGGTATTCTTCCTTCAGCTAAAACATGCATGTGGAACCCAAGTATGATCAACCATGTAAATGGGAGACGTGTTCAAATATGTCTCTTTTTCCTCCCCTGGTACTCGGGTGCAACATTCCAGATGCTTTACTAACACTCTCCCCACTTGGAGAGTCAGCACCTTTAAACTCCTGTTTGGCCCAGTTTGCAATTTCTGCGGAAGATGAACAGGAATAGCGAGAACCAATGAGAGGCTAGCTGGAGGTGTCTGGACGGGCAAATTTAACTCTCATTTCCCACCAGGAAGAGGAAATAACCAAAGGCTCAGTGTGCCGTGCCGGAACCAGATTAGGGCCTGAAGCCATCCTGCGGTGTTGCGGACAGCTCAAAACAAAGCGAGTTGAAGAAATGAGCTCAGGGGCACTGTAATTCACAAACCTGCAGAGTTATAAATGACAGTTATCGTCCAAAAATAGACTGAAGTAAGGCTGCCAAGAGGACTTGAAAGCGGGGCAGAATTGCAGGAAACCGATTTCAGGAGGTAGACTGGAATTGCATTGAAAGCATAGGAAAAGAGGCAGAACGTCCACAATGATGCACTTGGCCAAAAAGGGCGTATGCGTTTTTTCCTGAATATATTCAGGAAAAAACGCATACGCCCTTTTTGGCCAACCAAGCAAGCTTGCAAAGGAAATCTGCACTACAATGAAGTCTCACTTCCCCCCGGTCAAAAGGGCCATCTGAAAAAAGTGTAAAATCCAGAAAGGCAGGACAGGCCATGGAGAACTGGGAGCCTTGTTATGCTGATGGGCGGGATGTAAATTGCCAACAGACACTCGGGAGAAGTGTATGGTGTTTCCTGAAACATCTAAAAAACAAAGCAACAGAGCCTAGGGCACTGCCACTTATGGTCCTATAGCTTAGGGAAATTAAAATCAAAAAGACACAGCCACCCCAAAGTTTGGAACGCCTCCGTTTACAACAACCTCGTTTACCGTACAAGTTCAATATCACAGAAAGTGAAAAATGGATAAAGAACTTGTGGTACTTACGTACAATGTAGTATCACTCAGCAATGAAATCTATGTCTTCAGGCCCTTAGCATCACAATGAGTGGGTTCAGGTATGATGATTCTAACTGAAATAAGTCACACAGAAAAAGAAACATCATAAGATATCAGTAATACACGGAATGTAAACTTGGCTACACAGGAACTGAATTACAGAACAGAACAGGGTCTCAAATTTAGAAAACCAACTTATGCTTGCTTAACGGGAAAGGTGAGTTGGGGTGCTGCATAAAACCAGAGATTGAAATGAGCACAGATAAAGTTCCTTAAGTCAAATATGGAATACACAAGAGCTACTCCTTGCTCAACGAAATGGACTCAACATGCATATTAAACGCCTAAGAATGTACCTGACTAGTAAGTATCGTAAAACCTATGGATTGCTATGTCTCCAAAAGAGAATCAAGCATGTGTACAGGGGCATAAACGCAGCAGTGATAGGATTGGAGAGGTTCGGTGAGCAAATGAAGACCCTTTGAAGTCATATTGCATGGTACCCATTCCAAGGGTTTCAACTACCCAGGTTTAAGGTATTCTTCCTTCAGCTAAAACATGCATGTGGAACCTAGAGTATGATCAACCATGTGATCGGGAGACATGTTCAAATATTTCTCAGTTTTCGTACCCTGGTACTCGGGTGCAACATTCCAGACGCTTTACTAACACTCTCCCGACTTGGAGAGTCAGTCCCTTTAACCTCCTGTTTGGCCCAGTTTGCAATTTCTGCGGAAGATGAACAGGAATAGCGAGAACCAATGAGAGACTAGCTGGAGGTGTCTGGACGGGCAAATTTAACTCTCATTTCCCACCAGGAAGAGGAATTAACCAAAGGCTCAGTGTGCCGTGCCGGAACCAGATTAGGGCCTGAAGCCATCCTGCGGTGTTGCGGCCAGCTCAAAAGAAAGCGAGTTGAAGAAAGGAGCTCAGGGGCACTGTAATTCACAAACCTGCAGAGTTATAAATGACAGCTATCGTCCAAAAATATACTGAAGTAAGGCTGCCAAGAGGACTTGAAAGCGGGGCAGAATTGCAGGAAACCGATTTCAGGAGGTAGACTGGAATTGCATTGAAAGCATACGAAAAGAGGCAGAACGTCCACAATGATGCACTTGGCCAAAAAGGGCGTATGCGTTTTTTCCTGAATATATTCAGGAAAAAACGCATACGCCCTTTTTGGCCAACCAAGCAAGCTTGCAAAGGAAATCTGCACTACAAAGAAGTCTCACTTCCCCCCGGTCAAAAGGGCCATCTGAAAAAAGTGTAAAATCCAGAAAGGCAGGACAGGCCATGGAGAACTGGGAGCCTTGTTATGCTGAAGGGCGGGATGTAAATTGCCAACAACCACTCGGGAGAAGTGTATGGTGTTTCCTGAAACATCTAAAAAACAAAGCAACAGAGCCTAGGGCACTTCCACTTATGGTCCTATAGCTTAGGGAATTTAAATTCAAAAAGACACAGCCACCCCAAAGTTTGGAACGGCTCTGTTTACAAGAACCTTGATTACAGTACAAGTTCAACATCGCAGAAAGTGAAAAATGGATAAAAAAGTTGTGGTATTTACTTACAAAGCAATAT
Source organism: Stenella coeruleoalba (assembly GCF_951394435.1). NCBI lineage: Eukaryota > Metazoa > Chordata > Mammalia > Artiodactyla > Delphinidae > Stenella > Stenella coeruleoalba. Next base: position 54,372 of record NW_027645875.1, read on the forward strand.
CACTCAGCAATGAAATCTGTGTCATCAGGCCCTTAGCAGCACAATGAGTGGATTCAGGTATGATGATTCTAACTGAAATAAGTCACACAGAAAAAGAAACATCATAAGATATCAGTAATACACGGAATGTAAACTTGGCTACACAGGAACTGAATTACAGAACAGAACAGGGTCTCAAATTTAGAAAACCAACTTATGCTTGCTTAAGGGTAAAGGTGAGTTGGGGTGCTGCATAAAACCAGAGATTGAAATGAGCACAGATAAAGTTCCTTAAGCCAAATATGGAATAGACAAGAGCTACTCCTTGCTCAACGAAATGGACTCAACACCGCATATTAAACGCCTAAGAATGTACCTGACTAATAAGTATCTTAAAACCTATGGATTGCTATGTCTCTGAAAGAGAATCAAGCATGTGTACAGGGGCATAAACACAGCAGTGATAGGATTGGAGAGGTTCGGTGAGCAAATGAAGACCCTTTGAAGTCATATTGCATGGTACCCATTCCACGGGTCTTAACTCTCCAGGTTTAAGGTATTCTTCCTTCAGCTAAAACATGCATGTGGAACCCAAGTATGATCAACCATGTGAATGGGAGACGTGTTCAAATATGTCTCAGTTTTCCTCCCCTGGTACTCGGGTGCAACATTCCAGACGCTTTACTAACACTCTCCCCACTAGGAGAGTCAGTCCCTTTAACCTCCTGTTTGGCCCAGTTTGCAATTTCTGCGGAAGATGAACAGGAATAGCGAGAACCAATGAGAGGCTAGCTGGAGGTTTCTGGACGGGCAAATTTAACTCTCATTTCCCACCAGGAAGAGGAAATAACCAAAGGCTCAGCGTGCCGTGCCGGAACCAGATTAGGGCCTGAAGCCATCCTGCGGTGTTGCGGCCAGCTCACAAGAAAGCGAGTTGAAGAAAGGAGCTCAGGGGCACTGTAATTCACAAACCTGCAGAGTTATAAATGACAGCTATCGTCCAAAAATAGACTGAAGTAAGGCTGCCAAGAGGACTTGAAAGCGGGGCAGAATTGCAGGAAACCGATTTCAGGAGGTAGACTGGAATTGCATTGAAAGCATAGGAAAAGAGGCAGAACGTCCACAATGATGCACTTGGCCAAAAAGGGCGTATGCGTTTTTTCCTGAATATATTCAGGAAAAAACGCATACGCCCTTTTTGGCCAACCAAGCAAGCTTGCAAAGGAAATCTGCACTACAATGAAGTCTCACTTCCCCCCGGTCAAAAGGGCCATCTGAAAAAAGTGTAAAATCCAGGAAGGCAGGACAGGCCATGGAGAACAGGGAGCCTTGTTATTCTGATGTGCGGGATGTAAATTGCCAACAGACACTCGGGAGAAGTGTATGGTGTTTCCTGAAACATCTAAAAACCAAAGCAACAGAGCCTAGGGCACTGCCACTTATGGTCCTATAGCTTAGGGAAATTAAAATCAAAAAGACACAGCCACCCCAAAGTTTGGGACGCCTCTGTTTACAAGAACCTCGTTTACAGTACAAGTTCAACATCGCAGAAAGTGAAAAATGGATAAAGAAGTTGTGGTATTTACTTACAAAGCAATATCATTCAGCAATGAAATCTGTGTCATCAGGCCCTTAGCAGCACAATGAGTGGATTCAGGTATGATGATTCTAACTGAAATAAGTCACACAGAAAAAGAAACATCATAAGATATCAGTAATACACGGAATGGAAACTTGGCTACACAGGAACTGAATTACAGAACAGAACAGGGTCTCAAATTTAGAAAACCAACTTATGCTTGCTTAAGGGTAAAGGTGAGTTGGGGTGCTGCATAAAACCAGAGATTGAAATGAGCACAGATAAAGTTCCTTAAGTCAAATATGGAATAGACAAGAGCTACTCCTTGCTCAACGAAATGGACTCAACACCGCATATTAAACGCCTAAGAATGTACCTGACTAGTAAGTATCGTAAAACCTATGGATTGCTATGTCTCCGAAAGAGAATCAAGCATGTGTACAGGGGCATAAACGCAGCAGTGATAGGATTGGAGAGGTTCAGTGAGCAAATGAAGACCCTTTGAAGTCATATTGCATGGTACCCATTACACGGGTCTCAACTCTCCAGGTTTAAGGTATTCTTCCTTCAGCTAAAACATGCATGTGGAACCCAGAGTATGATCAACCATGTGAGCGGGAGACGTGTTCAAATATGTCTCAGTTTTCCTGCCCTGGTACTCGGGTGCAACATTCCAGACGCTTTACTCACACTCTCCCCACTTGGAGAGTCAGCGCCTTTAACCTCCTGTTTGGCCCAGTTTGCAATTTCTGCGGAAGATGAACAGGAATAGCGAGAAGCAATGGAGACTAGCTGGAGGTGTCTGGACGGGCAAATTTAACTCTCATTTCCTACCAGGAAGAGGAATTAAACAAAGGTTCAGCGTGCCATGCCAGAACCAGATTAGGGCCTGAAGCCATCCTGCGGTGTTGCGGCCAGGTCACAAGAAAGCGAGTTGAAGAAAGGAGCTCAGGGGCTCTGTAATTCACAAACCTGCAGAGTTATAAATGACAGCTATCGTCCAAAAATATACTGAAGTAAGGCTGCCAAGAGGACTTGAAAGCGGGGCAGAATTGCAGGAAACCGATTTCAGGAGGTAGACTGGAATTGCATTGAAAGCATAGGAAAAGAGGCAGAACGTCCACAATGATGCACTTGGCCAAAAAGGGCGTATGCGTTTTTTCCTGAATATATTCAGGAAAAAACGCATACGCCCTTTTTGGCCAACCAAGCAAGCTTGCAAAGGAAATCTGCACTACAATGAAGTCTCACTTCCCCCCGGTCAAAAGGGCCATCTGAAAAAAGTTTAAAATCCAGAAAGGCAGGACAGGCCATGGAGAACTGGGAGCCTTGTTATGCTGATGGACGGGATGTAAATTGCCAACAACCACTCGGGAGAAGTGTATGGTGTTTCCTGAAACATGTAAAAAACAAAACAACAGAACCTAGGGCACTTCCACTTATGGTGCTATAGCTTAGGGAAATTAAAATCAAAAAGACACAGCCACCCCAAAGTTTGGGACGCCTCTGTTTACAAGAACCTCGTTTACAGTACAAGTTCAACATCGCAGAAAGTGAAAAATGGATAAAGAAGTTGTGGTATTCACTTACAAAGCAATATCACTCAGCAATGAAATCTATGTCATCAGGCCCTTAGCAGCACAATGAGTAGATTCAGGTATGATGATTCTAACTGAAATAAGTCACACAGAAAAAGAAACATCATAAGATATCAGAAATACACGGAATGGAAACTTGGCTAAACAGGAACTGAATTACAGAACAGAACAGGGTCTCAAATTTAGAAAACCAACTTATGCTTGCTTAAGGGTAAAGGTGAGTTGGGGTGCTGCATAAAACCAGAGATTGAAATGAGCACAGATAAAGTTCCTTAAGCCAAATATGGAATAGACAAGAGCTACTCCTTGCTCAACGAAATGGACTCAACACCGCATATTAAACGCCTAAGAATGTACCTGACTAGTAAGTATCTTAAAACCTATGGATTGCTATGTCTCCGAAAGAGAATCAAGCATGTGTACAGGGGCATAAACGCAGCAGTGATAGGATTGGAGAGGTTCGGTGAGCAAATGAAGACCCTTTGAAGTCATATTGCATGGTACCCATTCCACGGGTTTCAACTACCCAGGTTTAAGGTATTCTTCCTTCAGCTAAAACATGCATGTGGAACCTAGAGTATGATCAACCATGTGATCGGGAGACGTGCTCAAATATGTCTCAGTTTTCGTACCCTGGTACTCAGGTGCAACATTCCAGACGCTTTACTAACACTCTCCCCACTTGGAGAGTCAGTCCCTTTAACCTCCTGTTTGGCCCAGTTTGCAATTTCTGCGGAAGATGAACAGGAATAGCGAGAACCAATGAGAGGCTAGCTGGAGGTGTCTGGACGGGCAAATTTAACTCTCATTTCCCACCAGGAAGAGGAAATAACCAAAGGCTCAGCGTGCCATGCCGGAACCAGATTAGGGCCTGAAGCCATCCTGCGGTGTTGCGGCCAGCTCAAAAGAAAGCGAGTTGAAGAAAGGAGCTCAGGGGCACTGTAATTCACAAACCTGCAGAGTTATAAATGACAGCTATCGTCCAAAAATAGACTGAAGTAAGGCTGCCAAGAGGACTTGAAAGCGGGGCAGAATTGCAGGACACCGATTTCAGGAGGTAGACTGGAATTGCATTGAAAGCATAGGAAAAGAGGCAGAACGTCCACAATGATGCACTTGGCCAAAAAGGGCGTATGCGTTTTTTCCTGAATATATTCAGGAAAAAACGCATACGCCCTTTTTGGCCAACCAAGCAAGCTTGCAAAGGAAATCTGCACTACAATGAAGTCTCACTTCCCCCCGGTCAAAAGGGCCATCTGAAAAAAGTGTAAAATCCAGAAAGGCAGGACAGGCCATGGAGAACTGGGAGCCTTGTTATGCTGATGGGCGGGATGTAAATTGCCAACAACCACTCGGGAGAAGTGTATGGTGTTTCCTGAAACATCTAAAAAACAAAGCAACAGAACCTAGGGCACTTCCACTTATGGTCCTATAGCTTAGGGAAATTAAAATCAAAAAGACACAGCAACCCCAAATTTTGGAACGGCTCTGTTTACAAGAACCTCGTTTACAGTACAAGTTCAACATCGCAGAAAGTGAAAAATGGATAAAGAAGTTGTGGTATTTACTTACAAAGCAATATCACTCAGCAATGAAATCTGTGTCATCAGGCCCTTAGCAGCACAATGAGTGGATTCAGGTATGATGATTCTAACTGAAGTAAGTCACACAGAAAAAGAAACATCATAAGATATCAGTAATACACGGAATGGAAACTTGGCTACACAGGAACTGAATTACAGAACAGAACAGGGTCTCAAATTTAGAAAACCAACTTATGCTTGCTTAAGGGTAAAGGTGAATTGGGGTGCTGCATAACCAGAGATCGAAATGAGCACAGATAAAGTTCCTTAAGCCAAATATGGAATAGACAAGAGCTACTCCTTGCTCAACGAAATGGACTCAACACCGCATATTAAACGCCTAAGAATGTACCTGACTAGTAAGTATCTTAAAACCTATGGATTGCTATGTCTCTGAAAGAGAATCAAGCATGTGTACAGGGGCATAAACACAGCAGTGATAGGATTGGAGAGGTTCGGTGAGCAAATGAAGACCCTTTGAAGTCATATTGCATGGTACCCATTCCACGGGTTTCAACTACCCAGGTTTAAGGTATTCTTCCTTCAGCTAAAACATGCATGTGGAACCTAGAGTATGATCAACCATGTGATCGGGAGACGTGTTCAAATATGTCTCAGTTTTCGTACCCTGGTACTCGGGTGCAACATTCCAGACGCTTTACTAACACTTTCCCGACTTCGAGAGTCAGTCCGTTTAACCTCCTGTTTGGCCCAGTTTGCAATTTCTGCGGAAGATGAACAGGAATAGCGAGAACAAATGAGAGGCTAGCTGGAGGTGTCTGGACGGGCAAATTTAACTCTCATTTCCCACCAGGAAGAGGAATTAACCAAAGGCTCTGCATGCCGTGCCGGAACCAGATTAGGGCCTGAAGCCATGCTGCGGTGTTGCGGCCAGGTCACAAGAAAGCGAGTTGAAGAAAGGAGCTCAGGGGCACTGTAATTCACAAACCTGCAGAGTTATAAATGACAGCTATCGTCCAAAAATAGACTGAAGTAAGGCTGCCAAGAGGACTTGAAAGCGGGGCAGAATTGCAGGAAACCGATTTCAGGAGGTAGACTGGAATTGCATTGAAAGCATAGGAAAAGAGGCAGAACGTCCACAATGATGCACTTGGCCAAAAAGGGCGTATGCGTTTTTTCCTGAATATATTCAGGAAAAAACGCATACGCCCTTTTTGGCCAACCAAGCAAACTTGCAAAGGAAATCTGCACTACAATGAAGTCTCACTTCTCCCCGGTCAAAAGGGCCATCTGAAAAAAGTGTAAAATCCAGAAAGGCAGGACAGGCCATGGAGAACTGGGAGCCTTGTTATGCTGATGGGCGGGATGTAAATTGCCAACAGACACTCGGGAGAAGTGTATGGTGTTTCCTGAAACATCTAAAAAACAAAGCAACAGAGCCTAGGGCACTTCCACTTATGGTCCAATAGCTTAGGGAAATTAAATTCAAAAAGACACAGCCACCCCAAAGTTTGGGACGCCTCCGTTTACAAGAACCTCGTTTACCGTACAAGTTCAATATCACAGAAAGTGAAAAATGGATAAAGAACTTGTGGTACTTACGTACAATGCAGTATCACTCAGCAATGAAATCTATGTCATCAGGCCCGTAGCAGCATAATGAGTGGATTCAGGTACGATGATTCTAACTGAAATAAGTCACACAGAAAAAGAAACATCATAAGATATCACTAATACACGGAATGTAAACTTGGCTACAGAGGAACTGCATACCAAAACAGAACAGGTTCTCAAATTTAGAAAACCACCTTATGCTTGCTTAAGGGGAAAGGTGAGTTGGGGTGCTGCATAAAACCAGAGATTGAAATGAGCACAGATAAAGTTCCTTAAGCCAAATATGGAATAGACAAGAGCTACTCCTTGCTCAACGAAATGGACTCAAAACCCCATATTAAACGCCTAAGAATGTACCTGACTAGTAAGTATCTTAAAACCTATGGATTGCTATGTCTCCAAAAGAGAATCAAGCGTGTGTACAGGGGCATAAACGCAGCAGTGATAGGATTGGAGAGGTTCGGTGAGCAAATGAAGACCCTTTGAAGTCATATTGCATGGTACCCATTCCACGGGTCTCAACTCTCCAGGTTAAAGGTATTCTTCCTTCAGCTACAACATGCATGTGGAACCCAGAGTATGATCAACCATGTGAACGGGAGACGTGTTCAAATATGTCTCAGTTTTCCTCCCCTGGTACTCGGGTGCAACATTCCAGACACTTTACTAACACTCTACTGACTTGGAGAGTCAGTCCCTTTAACTTCCTGTTTGGCCCAGTTTGCAATTTCTGCGGAAGATGAACAGGAATAGCGAGAACCAAGGAGAGGCTAGCTGGAGGTGTCTGGACGGGCAAATTTAACTCTCATTTCCCACCAGGAAGAGGAATTAACCAAAAGCTCAGCATGCCGGGCCGGAACCAGATTAGGGCCTGAAGCCATCCTGCGGTGTTGCGGCCAGGTTACAAGAAAGCGAGTTGAAGAAAGGAGCTCAGGGGCACTGTAATTCACAAACCTGCAGAGTTATAAATGACAGCTATCGTCCAAAAATATACTGAAGTAAGGCTGCCAAGAGGACTTGAAAGCGGGGCAGAATTGCAGGAAACCAATTTCAGGAGGTAGACTGGAATTGCATTGAAAGCCTAGGAAAAGAGGCAGAACGTCCACAATGATGCACTTGGCCAAAAAGGGCGTATGCCTTTTTTCCTGAATATATTCAGGAAAAAACGCATACGCCCTTTTTGGCCAACCAAGCAAGCTTGCAAAGGAAATCTGCACTACAAAGAAGTCTCACTTCCCCCCAGTCAAAAGGGCCATCTGAAAAAAGTGTAAAATCCAGAAAGGCAGGACAGGCCATGGAGAACTGGGAGCCTTGTTATGTTGAAGGGCGGGATGTAAATTGCCAACAACCACTCGGGAGAAGTGTATGGTGTTTCCTGAAACATCTAAAAAACAAAGCAACAGAGCCTAGGGCACTTCCACTTATGGTCCTATAGCTTAGGGAATTTAAAATCAAAAAGACACAGCCACCCCAAAGTTTGCAATGGCTCTGTTTACAAGATCCTCGATTACAGTACAAGTTCAACATCGCAGAAAGTGAAAAATGGATAAAAAAGTTGTGGTATTTACTTACAAAGCAATATCACTCAGCAATGAAATCTGTGTCATCAGGCCCTTAGCAGCACAATGAGTGGATTCAGGTATGATGATTCTAACTGAAATAAGTCACACAGAAAAAGAAACATCATAAGATATCAGTAATACACGGAATGTAAACTTGGCTACACAGGAACTGAATTACAGAACAGAACAGGGTCTCAAATTTAGAAAACCAACTTATGCTTGCTTAAGGGGAAAGGTGAGTTGGGGTGCTGCATAAAACCAGAGATTGAAATGAGCACAGATAAAGTTCCTTAAGCCAAATATGGAATAGACAAGAGCTACTCCTTGCTCAACGAAATGGACTCAACACCCCATATTAAACGCCTAAGAATGTACCTGACTAGTAAGTATCTTAAAACCTATGGATTGCTATGTCTCCAAAAGAGAATCAAGCATGTGTACAGAGGCATAAACGCAGCAGTGATAGGATTGGAGAGGTTCGGTGAGCAAATGAAGACCCTTTGAAGTCATATTGCATGGTACCCATTACACGGGTCTCAACTCTCCAGGTTTAAGGTATTCTTCCTTCAGCTAAAACATGCATGTGGAACCCAAGTATGATCAACCATGTGAACGGGAGACGTGTTCAAATATGTCTCAGTTTTCCTCCCCTGGTACTCGGGTGCAACATTCCAGACGCTTTACTAACACTCTCCCCACTTGGAGAGTCAGCGCCTTTAACCTCCTGTTTGGCCCAGTTTGCAATTTCTGCGGAAGATGAAAAGGAATAGCGAGAACCAATGAGAGGCTAGCTGTAGGTGTCTGGACGGGCAAATTTAACTCTCATTTCCCACCAGGAAGAGGAAATAACCAAAGGCTCAGTGTGCCGTGCCGGAACAAGATTAGGGCCTGAAGCCATCCTGCAGTGTTGCGGCCAGCTCAAAAGAAAGCGAGTTGAAGAAAGGAGCTCAGGGGCACTGTAATTCACAAACCTGCAGAGTTATAAATGACAGCTATCGTCCAAAAATAGACTGAAGTAAGGCTGCCAAGAGGACTTGAAAGCTTGTACAGGAAAGCTGTACAAGGAAAGCTTGAAGATGTACAGGAATAGGGAGAACCAATGAGAGGCTAGCTGGAGGTGTCTGGACGGGCAAATTTAACTCTCATTTCCCACCAGGAAGAGGAATTAATCAAAGGCTCAGCATGCCGTGCCACAACCAGATTAGGGCCTGAAGCCATCCTGCGGTGTTGCGGCCAGCTCAAAAGAAAGCGAGTTGAAGAAAGGAGCTCAGGGGCTCTGTAATTCACAAACGTGCAGAGTTATAAATGACAGCTATCGTCCAAAAATAGACTGAAGTAAGGCTGCCAAGAGGACTTGAAAGCGGGGCAGAATTGCAGGAAACCGATTTCAGGAGGTAGACTGGAATTGCATTGAAAGCATAGGAAAAGAGGCAGAACGTCCACAATGATGCACTTGGCCAAAAAGGGCGTATGCGTTTTTTCCTGAATATATTCAGGAAAAAACGCATACGCCCTTTTTGGCCAACCAAGCAAGCTTGCAAAGGAAATCTGCACTACAATGAAGTCTCACTTCCCCCCGGTCAAAAGTGCCATCTGAAAAAAGTGTAAAATCCAGAAAGGCAGGACAGGCCATGGAGAACTGGGAGCCTTGTTATGCTGATGGGCGGGATGTAAATTGCCAACAACCACTCGGGAGAAGTGTATGGTGTTTCCTGAAACATCTAAAAAAGAAAGCAACAGAACCTAGGGCACTTCCATTTATGGTCCTATAGCTTAGGGAAATTAAAATCAAAAAGACACAGCCACCCCAAAGTTTGGAACGGCTCTGTTTACAAGAACCTCGTTTACAGTACAAGTTCAACATCGCAGAAAGTGAAAAATGGATAAAGAAGTTGTGGTATTTACTTACAAAGCAATATCACTCAGCAATGAAATCTGTGTCATCAGGCCCTTAGCAGCACAAGTGGATTCAGGTATGATGATTCTAACTGAAATAAGTCACACAGGAAAAGAAACATCATAAGATATCACTAATACACGGAATGGAAACTTGGCTACACAGGAACTGAATTACAGAACAGAACAGGGTCTCAAATTTAGAAAACCAACTTATGCTTGCTTAAGGGTAAAGGTGAGTTGGGGTGCTGCATAAAACCAGAGATTGAAATGAGCACAGATAAAGTTCCTTAAGCCAAATATGGAATAGACAAGAGCTACCCCTTGCTCAACGAAATGGATTCAACAATGAGGTATCACCTCACACCTGGTAGAATAGGCATCATTGAAAATCTAAAAACAAAAAATGCTGGAAAGGGTGTGGAGAAAAGGAACCCTCTTCCACTATTGTTGGGAATATAAATTGATACAATCATTATGGAGAACAATATGGAATTTCTTAAGAAACTAACAATAGAATTACCATATGATACAGCAATCCCAGTACTGGACATATACCCAGACAAAACCATAAATCAAAAAGAGTCATTCACCGCAATGTTCATTGCATCACTATTTACAATATCGAGGTAATGGAAGCAACCTAAATGCCCACAGACAGACGAATGCATAAAGCTGTGGTACATATATAAAATGGAATATTACTAAGCCATGAAAAGGAATGAAATTGGGTCATTTGTAGAGACGTCGATGGATCTAGAGACTGTCATACAGAGTGAAGTAAGTCAGAAAGAGAAAAGCAAATCTTGTATATTCATGCATATATGTGGAACCTAGAAAAACTGTACAGATTAACCATTTTGCAAGGCATAAATAGAGCAACAGATGTAGACAACAAACGTATGGACAACAAGGGGGGAAAGCTGTTGGGGGGTGGTGGTGGGAGGAGTTGAGAGACTGGGATTGGCATGTATACATTTATATGTATAAAATAGATAACCAATAAGAACCTGCTGTATAAAAATATAAAATAAAATTCAAAATTAAAAAGAAATAAAATTTAAAAAATAAAACAGAAAAAACAATTATTCCCTGCACATACATGTATTTATATGAATAAATTATTTCCATGCTTATATCTGTAAATACAAAAAAGAGGAATAAAATCTACCTTGAACCAAAAACGAAAAAGAGAAAAAAAACACAGAACCCACCAATTACACAGAGGAAAACCGTATCAGGGCACTTGCTCCAGTTGTAAACAATTCTGAAGTTGGTCAGTGGTGGGGAATCGTCTCCCATTCAGCCAGCAGCCCCCACGCAACAAGCGTCCTCATTGCAAAGCTGGGGCACCGTGCCGAGGCATCTGTGAGTAAACGTGAGCTGAGCCCCAGGCCAGTTGCTGCTGAACTATTCCCACCCGTCCCAGGTAAAACACCTGAATATATACAAGGACTTGAAAGCCTAGAGGAAGGGCCATAGAGCCACATGAGTGACAGCATGCCGGCCGACTTGGTGCCTGCAGGCCAGCCAGGATGGTCCTGGCCCTGGGTGCTCTTCTGGAAGATTTCCATTTCCCTGCCTGAGATACCCGTCCTGTCCCTGCCCCCACTGCTTTTTTCCTTCCTCACCTCTGCCCAGGGAGAAATTCCAGCAGCAGGTATGGGTGACACACCCTCTTCTTTAGCAGGTGGCAGCCTGGCAACTGCTGCAGAAAGTCCAGCAGAGCCCCACTCACACTGGGCCACCCACAAAGCCGTGGCCTCTCACTCCCTCCCACCAGCCCAGCCCCGAGACTGCTGACAGGGCAGAGAAAATGGCGTCAGGCACGGCTGCAGGGGCTCTTGCTGCCTGGAGTGGTATTTATATTGATCTCAACCCAGGCACACCTGGGGAGGGCTGGCCGGCACGGTAAGGCTGCCCAGGTCAGCCAATCATCACCCCTCAGGGGCTCACAGTTGCAGAAAATGGAACTTGCTGAACCGGCCAGGTCCAAGGAACAGGTGTGGGCTCCTGAGAGTCAGGATAGACAAGGGGCTGCAGCTTTGGCTTGTTTTCTAATCATTTTATCTGGCCCATGAGTGGGAGACAACTTCAAGAAAACCCTCTCCTAATGAGAGGAACCCAGGAGTCAGGGAGAGGAGGGGTGGGTGGTGGTTGGAGACAGAGGCCTGGTGCCCCGGGTGCAGTGGAAGTCTCTGGAAGACCAGGTGGAGGGAGGCCTCACGGAGTGATGCCCAGGGTCACAGACCTGTCGCAGCTGCTGTTTGTTAGTTCAAGTCCTGCTCTGAGGTGCTCTGTGTCAGCTCTGAGCGACAGGTGAGCTGGGGGTGCTCTGCAATGAGGGCTATGTGCACGGTTCCTGTGTGCCCAGCCCTGCCACGGTACCTGCAAGGGTAGCTCTGTATCCTGGGAGGGGCCTGACCACGAGAGCCCCGTGGGCTGGGGTGGGGGTGGGGTACCTGCCCAGGTGAGCTCCATATTCTGGGATTGGTCTGACCACGAGAGCCCCATGGGCTGCTGGGGACCTGGTAAAGGATGTCAGGACAGTCAGTGAAGCCACCGAGGATATACCTCCAGTTGCTCCTAATTCCTACACCCTGCTGGTCATTCTACCAACCACCAGGACATGGTATTCTGTATTAGTCTTCAATGATGCCTTCTTTTGTATTCCATTAGTCCCAGAGTCACAAGAAATTTTGGCTTGTGAGTGGCAGGACTCAACATACAACTAAAACAATACTTCCGGGCCGTCTGGCCCCAAGGGTGCAAAAATTCCCACACCATCTTTGGGGAAAGCTTAGCTAAAGACCTAAAAGTTCTACCTCTGGAAAAGGAAACCCTCCTTCAATATGCAGACGACATTCTGATCACCAGCCCTACTAAGGAGGCCTCTGAACTACCAAGCCAATAAAGGATAGAAGTTGTCCAAGAAAAAGCTCAAATATCACAGACTGCGGTGACCTGCCTGGGCTTCATTCTCACAGAAGGTCAGAGAAGCCCATCCCAGGAAAGGGAAGAAACCATTTTCAGCCTTACCCCTTTCTAAAACTAGAAGACAGCTTAGGGGTTCCTGGGGAGGCCAGGGTTTGCTGCTTCTGGATCCCTAACTACAGTCTACTAGCTGGGCCTCTATATGAAACACTGAAAGGAAACGATGATGATCCTTTTGAATAGAATCCAGAAGTGGCCTTTCAAGAATGGAAAGAGCAGTCAATTCAGACCCTTGCCCTGGAACTCCCTAATTTAGCTAAACCCTTTGACCTTTACATTCCCGGTGAAAGGTGAATCGCCATTGGAGAATTAGTGCAAAAACTGGGACCACTTGAAATGGAACAATGCAAGAATGCCATCCAGGTAGGATAAACTACGGTCACTAAGGGGCTTGGCCCACTGCCACATCTGGCCAAGATACTGGCGGTATCTAAAAACCTGGAAATCAGCAGCCCAAAAGGCCACCTCCCTCCTAAGGGAAAAGGACCCCACGTGGTGATCCTAACCACCAACCATGCCCTGAAGTTGCAGGGTTCGCTCCGTGGGCACACCGACCTCGAGTGAGGAGGCCCTCCAACTCCAACATCCAGAGAGATAACCGGGGGCAACAGGGCACCATGACGACTCGTGTGAACATCACTTGACCTGGAGTTTCTCTCATAAAACAACAAGAGTGTGTCCCAAAAGAGTAGACTACTGCTTGCAGGACTTACTGCACCCAGAGGGGAGCTAATAATCTTGGCGGGGGAACAGTATACCACACTGTCACCATAGAAAAGCCTACAGACACCGTGATGATGGTGGCCAATAAGACCGGCTGGACTCCTGTTTACTTCAAAAGGCTGTTGACTCAGTAGCCATCATGGTCCTTGATCACCACTGACCCTGGACTGTCTGGGAGTTGAGCGGGCAGGGCTCTGACACCTGGTGCTGTTTGTACGTTAATTCAGGGGCCTAATTGAAGAAAGCGCAGACTACTGGTCAGAGCATCTAGGCTGGCAGAGACGGTCAGCCTAAGGTGGCCGAACAAATGTGGGGCGGGGTGAAACCGGCCCCCACAGCGTCTCTGCACATCTCTTTCCTGGACCCTTAAAGGTCATTAGAATCTATAACACTTCCAATGCTGGTGCTCAGGTGGACGAGCAGGGAGGCAGGGGTCCTGGGGACAATCAACGTCACCGGGAGGCTGCTGGGGAGAAGCTCTGACCCTCGCCCCAGGGTATGAGGGCTCCCAACTCAGCACTCAGCAGTTACAGAAGAAGGGTCTGCACCCTCAGCACTCCAAGAATGAGGAACGGGACAAAAGGCAGAGGAGGGGTTTGTCCCCAGCAAAGCCCATTAAAAATCCCTGGGAGATAAAAATAGAATCTGGGCAATAAAGTCAAGTCTAACCTTTTTTATCCTTTGTGCTTTGTCTAATTTCACGTGCTCCTAGGGTCCCGCATGCAGAGCTTCCACACCCGGCACTTCAGACCAGATTTCCTAGTGCAGAATGGCTGGGTCGACACCTCAGCTCCTGGGGCCCAGTGCAGACTCCACGATATAGAGCCTGAGCTACAGCCAACCCGGCCCTCGAGAGCTCCGCCGCCTCCCTCCCTCCCACTGACTCTGACAGGATCTCTACACAGCAGCCCAGCCCACAGCCCACGGGGTAGTGCATGCTCTCACCTCTCCATTCTCTGATCAAAATATAAAGTTTCCTTTGCTTGTGAACCAAACTCAGTCTCGATCTGTTGGCCCCAATGACACTGGGCAGGGGGACACTTGTTGGGGTCCACTCTGGAGGATCAGTAACAGAAATTGAGACTATTGTAACCTCAATGAACAAATGTGTGAGCCAAACTGTACTTAACATAGAACAGTGTATAAGGCTCGGGTAAAATAAGATGTTTTTAACACTTCCATTTGATATTTCCATCACTTTTTATAAGCAAGTTCAGTGAAAAGGTTTGTCTTATTTGTCAGGTCAATATTAGAGAAACGAAGTGATTTCTTTCCAAGGATGTACAGCTAATAATCTTGGTTAAACCTTCAATCTTGTTTTAAATGCTTTTCCATTGAAAATGATACCTCTCTTTCAGCTCCCCCATTTCTGAGAAGTATAAAATCTTATAATTTATTATTACCAAAGGGGAAAGGTGGGAGGAGGGATAAATTAACAGTTTGGAATGAACACATACACACTGCTATGTATAAAATAGATCATCAACAAGGAACTACTGTATAGCACAGGGAACTACACTCAACATTTTGCAATAACCTATAAGGGGAAATAATCTGAAAAAGAATAGATATTTTTATTGACATCATCTATCAATGACAGTTAAAGTGTAGCCTAAGGGAAGCTGGTGGTGAGTGCTTCTGACCCTGAAGACTTCAATCATCTAAAGTTTGGACTCTGCCTACTTCCCAAGGCCCTTAATGAACATATGTGTAGCCGTAGCTTAAAAAATTCCCCAGTTTGGGTTTCGGGGAGACACTGATTTTGAAAAAGCCCTGGTGTTCTCCTTACATGAATGGGACTCTTCCTACTGCTAAAACATGTCTGTCACACCCAGAGGATGGTATACCGTCTGATCGGGAAGAGTTTGGAAAAGGCATCTCATCTCCTCATCTCCTGGTGCTCGGGTTCACCCCTCCAGCGTCTTTACTAACAGTCTCCCCACTTGGAGATGTCAGCACTGTCAACATCCTGTTGCGTACAGTTTGGAATTTGTCCAGAGGATGAAGCAGAAGGATGAGGAACAATGAGAGACAAGTCCTAGGTGTTCAGACAGGCACATGTCACTCTAATTTCCAATCAGGAAGACGAATTGACCAAAGGCTAGGGTTGCCCATGGAAACAGTATAGGGCTTGAGGAAATCCCGCTGCTTTGTGGCCAGTTCCCATAAACACGAGTTGAACAATGGAACTCAGGGGCAGTAAAATTCACAAAACTGCAGAGTTGAAAATATCCATCACTGAAAAATGTCTTGAGGAAAGTCAGAGAAAAGGACTTGTAAGCAAGGGAGAATGGCAGGAAAGGGATTTGAGGAGGTAGAAAGGACTCGCCATTAAGCACAAGAAAAGGAGCTGAACATTGCCAACATTGCAGTTGGCCAAAAAGGGTGTATGCGTTCTTTTCTGTATATATTCAAGAAAAGGGCATACACTTTTTTAGCCAACCAAACAGGTGGGCACTGGAAGTCAATACTACAAAAGATATCACTTCGCATCGGTCAGAAGAGCCATCCTCATAAAGCGTAAACAACAGAAATGCAGGACAGGGCAACGAGAAGAGGGAGCCCTGTGAGACTTATAGTGGAAATGTATATTGCCAACGGCCATTCTGGAGAAGTGTATTGTGTTTACTAAAGCATCTAAAAAATGAGCTACAGAGCATAGGGCACTTGCACTCATGGGCGTATATCTTGGGAAAAACAAAAATCGAGAGGACACAGGCACCCCAATGTTTACCCCCTCTCTGTTTAAAAGATCCTCGACTAGGATATAACTTAAATGTCTCTGGAGGGAAAAAATGGATAAAGATGTGGTACTTAGGTAGAGTGGAATATTATTCAGCCTGGAAATCAATGAAATATGGCCAGTTGTAACAACTCCGGAGGAGTTACGTATGATCATTCTAAGTGACAGAATTCAAAAAGAAAAAGACACATATCATAAGATATCACTTAAAGGTGGAATCCAAAATGGCTACACATGAAATAAATTACAAAACAAAAACATAGTCAAATATGTAGAAAACACGCATAAGGCTGCTAAACGGGAAAGGTGGGGAGGGGTGAGGCATCATCCAGGAGGTTGAAATTAGCAAAGATACCATTCCAAATACCAAACTGATAATCAACAAGGCCTACACGGTAGCTAAAAGAACTGCACTCAGCACACTCAAGTCACCGGAAAAGAATATATACGACTGGTAAGAATCTGAAAAAGAATTTATTGATGTCTCTCTGTACGTGAATCAAGTGGATGTACAGCAGCAAGAAACAGAGCTTTGAAAATCAGCTGTAACCAATATAGTAATAAATTGAAAAAAATAAACGACAGAGAGACAGAGAAAACCTCTTACAACTTTTCCTCAGGGACGGTGATGCAACATGGATTGAACACATCTAGACCCACAGCAGGATGAGGCATAAGGCTGGAAACTGTTTGCGCTAAGAGAAATGTGAGGTTGGGTGAGGAAATGCACACCCTTTAAAGTAATACTACCTGGTACCCATTCAATGGGTCCCAAATCTGCAGGTTCAAGGGATCTTCCTACAGCTAAAACATGCATGGAAAACCCAGAGGACTGTACACCATGTGATCGGGAGATGTGTCTAAAATGCACCTCATTTATCCTCTCCTGGTGCTCCTGTTCACCATTCCAGCCACGCTACTTAGAATCTCCCCACTTGGAGAATCAGCACATTTAAACTTCTGTTTCACACATTTTGCAAATTGTGAGGAGGATGAACGGGAAGAGGGGGAACCAATGAGAGAAGAGTTGTAGGGGTTTGGACGGGCACATATCACTCTAATTTCCCATTGAGAATAAGAATTAAAGAAAGGCTCAGCCTGCCTCGCCGGAGCCAAAATAGGGCCTGAAGCAATCCTGCGGGTTTGAGGCCAGCTCACAAAAGAGCAACTTAAAAAATGGAGCTCAGGGTCACTGCAATTCACAAACCTGCAGAGTTATAAATGAAAACTAACGTCCAAAAATATGTTGAGGTAAGGCAAAGAAGAGGATCTGAATGCAAGACAGAATTGCAAGAAACAGATTTCAAGAGATCGATTGGACTCGTCTTTAATGCACATGAAAAGCGGCAGAATTTCGACAATGATGCAGTTGGCCCAAAAGGGCATATGCGTTTTTTCCTGATTATATCCAGGAAAAAACGCATACGCACTTTATGGGCAACGAAGCAAGCAAGCAATGCAAATGTGCACAACAAAGAAGTCTCACTTCCCACTGGTCAAAAGGGCCATCCTAAAAAATTGTAAAAACCAGAAATGCAGGACAGGCCATGGAGAACAGGGAGCCTTTATACGCTGATGGGCAGTGTGTGAACTGCCGAGAGCCACTCTGGAGAAGTGTATGGTGGTTCCTAAATCATCTAAAAAACAGAGCTACAGAGCATAGGACACTTCCAATCATGGGAGTATATCTAGGGAAGTCTAAAAATCAACAAGACACAAGCACACCACAGTTTAGGGCTACTCTGTTTACAAGAACCTCAACTTCAGTACACCTTAAATATCCCAGGAAAGAGAACAATGGATAAAGAAGATGTGGTACTTATGTACAATGGAATATCTCTTCACCATGAAATCAATGTAATAAGGCTAGTAGAAGGATAAAGAGTGGATTTAGGTCCGATAATACTACTTGAAATAAGTCAAACAGAAAAAGAAACATATCATAAGATATCACTTATAGAGGGAGGGTAAATATGGCTGCACAAGAAATGAATTACAGAACAGAACAGTGTCTCACATTTAGAAAACACACTTATGTCAGCTTAAGGGGAAAGGAGAGGTGGGGTGATGCATAAAACCAGAGTTTGAAATTAGCACAGATACCGTTCAATAAACCAAATAGGTATTAGACAAGATCTACACCTTGCTCAATGAACAGGCCTCAACACACCCTATACACCGCAGAGAAATATATCTGAGGAATAAGAATCTTAAAACCCATGTATTGATATATCTCCATAAGGGAATCAAGTGTGTGCAGAGTGGCACAAACACAACAGTGAAAAGGAGCTAAACCCCATTATAGAAATAAATTTTAAAAACAAAACGCTGAAACAATGAAAGAGAGAAAAATTCTTACAAAATTCGCTCAGGGGCTGTGATGCAACCTGGATTGACCACATATAAACCCACAGCTGGATAAGACATAAGGCTGGACACTTGGGGCTGACAGGATTGGTGAGCTTTGGTGAGCAACTGCCGAAAGTTTAATGCAATACTTCATGCTACTCAGTCCAAGGGTCCCAACACTCCAGGTTGAAGGGAATCTTCCTACAGCTAAACCATGCTTGGGAAACCCAGCGACTGCTATACCATATGATCGGGAAAGGTTTCTAAAACGCACCTCATTTTTCCACTCCTGGGGCTCTGGATCGACATTCCAGCCGCTTTACTAACAACATCCCCACATGGAGTCAATGCCTTTAAGTTCTGGTATCGCACAGTCTGCAGTTAGCGCAGAGGATGAATGGGAATAGGGGGAACCAGTGAGAAACTAGCTGTAGCGGTTTCAATGGGCACATGTCACTCTAATATCACATCAGTAAGAAGAATTAAACAAAGGCACAGCAAGGTGCCCCAGAAGAAAAATAGGGCTCAAGGAATCCTGTGGTTATGGGGCAAGACCACAAAAATAAGAGTTAAAAAATGGAGCTAAGGGCCACTGCAATTCAAAAACCTGCAGAGTTATAAAGGCCAACTATTTTTAAAAAAATATATTGAGGTAAGGCTATGAAGAGGCATTGAAAGCAAGGCAGAATTGCAGGAAACCGATTTCAGGAGGTAGACTGGAATTGCATTGAAAGCATATGAAGAGAGTCAGAAACTCGACAATGATGCACTTGGCCAAAAGGGGCGTATGTGTTTTTTCCTGAATATATTCAGGAAAAAACGCATACGCCCTTTTTGGCCAACCAAGCAACCTTGCAAAGGAAATCTGCACTACAATGAAGTCTCACTTCCACCTGGTCAAAAGGGCCATCTGAAAAAAGTGTAAAATCCATAAAGGCACGACAGGCCATGGAGAACTGGGAGCCTTCTTATGCTGATGGGTGGGATGTAAATTGCCAACAGCCACTCTGGAGAAGTGTATGGTGTTTCCTGAAACATCTAAAAAACAAAGCAACAGAGCCTAGGGCACTGCCACTTATGGTCCTATAGCTTAGGGAAATTAAAATCAAAAAGACACAGCCACCCCAAAGTTTGGGATGGCTCTGTTTACAAGAACCTCGTTTACGGTACAAGTTCAATATCGCAGAAAGTGAAAAATGGATAAAGAACTTGTGGTACTTACGTACAATGCAAAATCACTCCGCAATGAAATCTATGTCATCAGGCCCGTAGCAGCATAATGAGTGGATTCAGGTACGATGATTCTAACTGAAATAAGTCACACAGAAAAAGAAACATCATAAGATATCACTAATACACGGAATGTAAACTTGGCTACACAGGAACTGCATTCCAAAACAGAACAGGGTCTCAAATTTAGAAAACCAACTTATGCTTGCTTAAGGGTAAAGGAGAGTTGCGGTGCTGCATAAAACCAGAGATTGAAATGAGCACAGATAAAGTTCCTTAAGCCAAATATGGAATAGACAAGAGCTACTCCTTGCTCAACGAAATGGACTCAACACCGCATATTAAACGCCTAAGAATGTACCTGACTAGTAAGTATCGTAAAACCTATGGATTGCTATGTCTCCAAAAGAGAATCAAGCGTGTGTACAGGGGCATAAACGCAGCAGTGATAGGATTGGAGAGGTTCGGTGAGCAAATGAAGACCCTTTGAAGTCATATTGCATGGTACCCATTACACGGGTCTTAACTCTCCAGGTTTAAGGTATTCTTCCTTCAGCTAAAACATGCATGTGGAACCCAAGTATGATCAACCATGTGAACGGGAGACGTGTTCAAATATGTCTCAGTTTTCCTCCCCTGGTACTCGGG
This sequence comes from Stenella coeruleoalba, assembly GCF_951394435.1. Lineage (NCBI taxonomy): Eukaryota > Metazoa > Chordata > Mammalia > Artiodactyla > Delphinidae > Stenella > Stenella coeruleoalba. The sequence goes on from NW_027645875.1 coordinate 74,831, forward strand.
TGCAACATTCCAGACGCTTTACTAACACTCTCCCCACTTGGAGAGTCAGCACCTTTAACCTCCTGTTTGGTCCTGTTTGCAATTTCTGCGGAAGATGAACAGGAATAGGGAGAACCAATGAGAGACTAGCTGGAGGTGTCTGGACGGGCAAATTTAACTCTCATTTCCCACCAGGAAGAGGAATTAATCAAATGCTCAGCGTGCCGTGCCCGAACCAGATTAGGGCCTGAAGCCATCCTGCGGTGTTGCGGCCAGCTCACAAGAAAGCTAGTTGAAGAAAGGAGCTCAGGGGCACTGTAATTCACAAACCTGCAGAGTTATAAATGACAGCTATCGTCCAAAAATATACTGAAGTAAGCCTGCCAAGAGGACTTGAAAGCGGGGCAGAATTGCAGGAAACCGATTTTAGGAGGTAGACTGGAATTGCATTGAAAGCATAGGAAAAGAGGCAGAACGTCCACAATGATGCACTTGGCCAAAAAGGGCGTATGCGCCTTTTCCTGAATATATTCAGGAAAAAACGCATACGCCCTTTTTGGCCAACCAAGCAAGCTTGCAAAGGAAATCTGCACTACAATGAAGTCTCACTTCCCCCCGGTCAAAAGGGCCATCTGAAAAAAGTGTAAAATCCAGAAAGGCAGGACAGGCCATGGAGAACTGGGAGCCTTGTTATGCTGATGGGCGGGATGTAAATTGCCAACAGACACTCGGGAGAAGTGTATGGTGTTTCCTGAAACATCTAAAAAACAAAGCAACAGAGCCTAGGGCACTTCCACTTATGGTCCTATAGCTTAGGGAAATTAAAATCAAAAAGACACAGCCACCCCAAAGTTTGGGAAACCTCTGTTACAAGAACCTCGTTTACCGTACAAGTTCAATATCACAGAAAGTGAAAAATGGATAAAGAACTTGTGGTACTTACGTACAATGCAGTATCACTCAGCAATGAAATCTAGGTCATCAGGCCCGTAGCAGCATAATGAGTGGATTCAGGTACGATGATTCTAACTGAAATAAGTCACACAGAAAAAGAAACATCATAAGATATCACTAATACACGGAATGTAAACTTGGCCACACAGGAACTGAATTCCAAAACAGAACAGGGTCTCAAATTTAGAAAACCAACTTCTGCTTGCTTAAGGGTTAAGGTGAGTTGGGGTGCTGCATAAAACCAGAGATTGAAATGAGCACGGATAAAGTTCCTTAAGCCAAATATGGAATAGACAAGAGCTACTCCTTGCTCGATGAAATGGACTCAACACCGCATATTAAACGCCTAAGAATGTACCTGACTAATAAGTATCTTAAAACCTATGGATTGCTATGTCTCCGAAAGAGAATCAAGCATGTGTACAGGGGCATAAACGCTGCAGTGATAGGATTGGAGAGGTTCGGTGAGCAAATGAAGACCCTTTGAAGTCATATTGCATGGTACCCATTCCACGGGTCTCAATTCTCCAGGTTTAAGGTATTCTTCCTTCAGCTAAAACATGCATGTGGAACCCAGAGTATGATCAACCGTGTGAACGGGAGACGTGTTCAAATATGTCTCAGTTTTCCTCCCCTGGTACTCGGGTGCAACATTCCAGATGCTTTACTAACACTCTCCCCACTTGGAGAGTCAGCGCCTTTAACCTCCTGTTTGGCCCAGTTTGCAATTTCTGCGGAGATGAACAGGAATAGGGAGAACAAATGAGAGACTAGCTGGAGGTGTCTGGACGGGCAAATTTAACTCTCATTTCCCACCAGAAAGAGGAATTAATCAAAGGCTCAGCGTGCCGTGCCGGAACCAGATTAGGGCCTGAAGCCATCCTGCGGTGTTGCGGCCAGCTCACAAGAAAGCGAGTTGAAGAAAGGAGCTCAGGGGCACTGTAATTCACAAACCTGCAGAGTTATAAATGACAGCTATCGTCCAAAAATAGACTGAAGTAAGGCTGCCAAGAGGACTTGAAAGCGGGGCAGAATTGCAGGAAACCGATTTTAGGAGGTAGACTGGAATTGCATTGAAAGCATAGGAAAAGAGGCAGAACGTCCACAATGATGCACTTGGCCAAAAAGGGCGTATGCGTTTTTTCCTGAATATATTCAGGAAAAAACGCATACGCCCTTTTTGGCCAACCAAGCAAGCTTGCAAAGGAAATCTGCACTACAATGAAGTCTCACTTCCCCCCGGTCAAAAGGGCCATCTGAAAAAAGTGTAAAATCCAGAAAGGCAGGACAGGCCATGGAGAACTGGGAGCCTTGTTATGCTGATGGGCGGGATGTAAATTGCCAACAGACACTCGGGAGAAGTGTATGGTGTTTCCTGAAACATCTAAAAAACAAAGCAACAGAGCCTAGGGCACTTCCACTTATGGTCCTATAGCTTAGGGAAATTAAAATCAAAAAGACACAGCCACCCCAAAGTTTGGGAAACCTCTGTTACAAGAACCTCGTTTACCGTACAAGTTCAATATCACAGAAAGTGAAAAATGGATAAAGAACTTGTGGTACTTACGTACAATGCAGTATCACTCAGCAATGAAATCTAGGTCATCAGGCCCGTAGCAGCATAATGAGTGGATTCAGGTACGATGATTCTAACTGAAATAAGTCACACAGAAAAAGAAACATCATAAGATATCACTAATACACGGAATGTAAACTTGGCTACACAGGAACTGAATTCCAAAACAGAACAGGGTCTCAAATTTAGAAAACCAACTTATGCTTGCTTAAGGGTAAAGGTGAGTTGGGGTGCTGCATAAAACCAGAGATTGAAATGAGCACAGATAAAGTTCCTTAAGCCAAATATGGAATAGACAAGAGCTACTCCTTGCTCAACGAAATGGACTCAACACCCCATATTAAACGCCTAAGAATGTACCTGACTAGTAAGTATCTTAAAACCTATGGATTGCTATGTCTCCGAAAGAGAATCAAGCATGTGTACAGGGGCATAAACGCAGCAGTGATAGGATTGGAGAGGTTTGGTGAGCAAATGAAGACCCTTTGAAGTCATATTGTATGGTACCCATTCCACGGGTCTCAACTCTCCAGGTTTAAGGTATTCTTCCTTCAGCTAAAACATGCATGTGGAACCCAGAGTATGATCAACCGTGTGAACGGGAGACGTGTTCAAATATGTCTCAGTTTTCCTCCCCTGGTACTCGGGTGCAACATTCCAGACGCTTTACTAACACTCTCCCGACTTGGAGAGTCAGCGCCTTTAACCTCCTGTTTGGCCCAGTTTGCAATTTCTGCGGAAGATGAACAGGAATAGGGAGAACCAAGAGAGACTAGCTGGAGGTGTCTGGACGGGCAAATTTAACTCTCATTTCCCACCAGGAAGAGGAATTAACTAAAGGCTCAGCGTGCCGTGCCGGAACCAGATTAGGGCCTGAAGCCATCCTGCGGTGTTGCGGCCAGCTCAAAAGAAAGCGAGTTGAAGAAAGGAGCTCAGGGGCACTGTAATTCACAAACGTGCAGAGTTATAAATGACAGCTATCGTCCAAAAATATACTGAAGTAAGGCTGCCAAGAGGACTTGAAAGCGGGGCAGAATTGCAGGAAACCGATTTCAGGAGGTAGACTGGAATTGCATTGAAAGCATAGGAAAAGAGGCAGAACGTCCACAATGATGCACTTGGCCAAAAAGGGCGTATGCGTTTTTTCCTGAATATATTCAGGAAAAAACGCATACGCCCTTTTTGGCCAACCAAGCAAGCTTGCAAAGGAAATCTGCATTAAAATGAAGTCTCACTTCCCCCCGGTCAAAAGGGCCATCTGAAAAAAGTGTAAAATCCAGAAAGGCAGGACAGGCCATGGAGAACTGGGAGCCTTGTTATGCTGATGGGCGGGATGTAAATTGCCAACAGACACTCAGGTGAAGTGTATGGTGTTTCCTGAAACATCTAAAAAACAAAGCAACAGAGCCTAGGGCACTTCCACTTATGGTCCTATAGCTTAGGGAAATTAAAATCAAAAAGACACAACCACCCCAAAGTTTGGGACGCCTCTGTTTACAAGAACCTCGTTTACCGTACAATTTCAATATCACAGAAATTGAAAAATGGTTAAAGAACTTGTGGTACTTACGTACAATGCAGTATCACTCAGCAATGAAATCTATGTCATCAGGCCTGTAGCAGCACAATGAGTGGATTCAGGTACGATGATTCTAACTGAAATAAGTCACACAGAAAAAGAAACATCATAAGATATCACTAATACACGGAATGTAAACTTGGCTACACAGGAACTGAATTCCAAAACAGAACAGGGTCTCAAATTTAGAAAACCAACTTATGCTTGCTTAAGGGGAAAGGTGAGTTGGGATGCTGCATAAAACCAGAGATTGAAATGAGCACAGATAAAGTTCCTTAAGCCAAATATGGAATAGATAAGAGCAACTCCTTGCTCAATGAAATGGACACAACACCGCATATTAAACGCCTAAGAATGTACCTGACTAGTAAGTATCTTAAAACCTATGGATTGCTATGTCTCCGAAAGAGAATCAAGCATGTGTACAGGGGCATAAACGCAGCAGTGATAGGATTGGAGAGGTTCGGTGAGCAAATGAAGACCCGTTGAAGTCATATTGCATGGTACCCATACCACAGGTCTCAACTCTCCAGGTTTAAGGTATTCTTCCTTCAGCTAAAACATGCATGTGGAACCCAGAGTATGATCAACCGTGTGAACGGGAGACGTGTTTAAATATGTCTCAGTTTTCCACCCCTGGTACTCGGGTGCAACATTCCAGACGCTTTACTAACACTCTCCCCACTTGGAGAGTCAGCGCCTTTAACCTCCTGTTTGGTCCAGTTTGCAATTTCTGCGTAAGATGAACAGGAATAGCGAGAACCAATGAGAGACTAGCTGGAGGTGTCTGGACGGGCAAATTTAACTCTCATTTCCCACCAGGAAGAGGAAATAACCAAAGGCTCAGCGTGCCGTGCCGGAACCAGATTAGGGCCTGAAGCCATCCTGCGGTGTTGCGGCCAGCTCACAAGAAAGCGAGTTGAAGAAAGGAGCTCAGGGGCACTGTAATTCACAAACCTGCAGAGTTATAAATGACAGCTATCGTCCAAAAATAGACTGAAGTAAGGCTGCCAAGAGGACTTGAAAGCGGGGCAGAATTGCAGGAAACCGATTTCAGGAGGTAGACTGGAATTGCATTGAAAGCATAGGAAAAGAGGCAGAACGTCCACAATGATGCACTTGGCCAAAAAGGGCATATGCGTTTTTTCCTGAATATATTCAGGAAAAAACGCATACGCCCTTTTTGGCCAACCAAGCAAGCTTGCAAAGGAAATCTGCACTACAATGAAGTCTCACTTCCCCCCGGTCAAAAGGGCCATCTGAAAAAAGTGTAAAATCCAGAAAGGCAGGACAGGCCATGGAGAACTGGGAGCCTTGTTATGCTGATGGGCGGGATGTAAATTGCCAACAGACACTCGGGAGAAGTGTATGGTGTTTCCTGAAACATCTAAAAAACAAAGCAACAGAGCCTAGGGCACTTCCACTTATGGTCCTATAGCTTAGGGAAATTAAAATCAAAAAGACACAGCCACCCCAAAGTTTGGGAAACCTCTCTTACAAGAACCTCGTTTACCGTACAAGTTCAATATCACAGAAAGTGAAAAATGGATAAAGAACTTGTGGTACTTACGTACAATGCAGTATCACTCAGCAATGAAATCTAGGTCATCAGGCCCGTAGCAGCATAATGAGTGGATTCAGGTACGATGATTCTAACTGAAATAAGTCACACAGAAAAAGAAACATCATAAGATATCACTAATACACGGAATGTAAACTTGGCTACACAGGAACTGAATTCCAAAACAGAACAGGGTCTCAAATTTAGAAAACCAACTTATGCTTGCTTAAGGGTAAAGGTGAGTTGGGGTGCTGCATAAAACCAGAGATTGAAATGAGCACAGATAAAGTTCCTTAAGCCAAATATGGAATAGACAAGAGCTACTCCTTGCTCAACGAAATGGACTCAACACCCCATATTAAACGCCTAAGAATGTACCTGACTAGTAAGTATCTTAAAACCTATGGATTGCTATGTCTCCGAAAGAGAATCAAGCATGTGTACAGGGGCATAAACGCAGCAGTGATAGGATTGGAGAGGTTTGGTGAGCAAATGAAGACCCTTTGAAGTCATATTGTATGGTACCCATTCCACGGGTCTCAACTCTCCAGGTTTAAGGTATTCTTCCTTCAGCTAAAACATGCATGTGGAACCCAGAGTATGATCAACCGTGTGAACGGGAGACGTGTTCAAATATGTCTCAGTTTTCCTCCCCTGGTACTCGGGTGCAACATTCCAGACGCTTTACTAACACTCTCCCGACTTGGAGAGTCAGCGCCTTTAACCTCCTGTTTGGCCCAGTTTGCAATTTCTGCGGAAGATGAACAGGAATAGGGAGAACCAAGAGAGACTAGCTGGAGGTGTCTGGACGGGCAAATTTAACTCTCATTTCCCACCAGGAAGAGGAATTAACTAAAGGCTCAGCGTGCCGTGCCGGAACCAGATTAGGGCCTGAAGCCATCCTGCGGTGTTGCGGCCAGCTCAAAAGAAAGCGAGTTGAAGAAAGGAGCTCAGGGGCACTGTAATTCACAAACGTGCAGAGTTATAAATGACAGCTATCGTCCAAAAATATACTGAAGTAAGGCTGCCAAGAGGACTTGAAAGCGGGGCAGAATTGCAGGAAACCGATTTCAGGAGGTAGACTGGAATTGCATTGAAAGCATAGGAAAAGAGGCAGAACGTCCACAATGATGCACTTGGCCAAAAAGGGCGTATGCGTTTTTTCCTGAATATATTCAGGAAAAAACGCATACGCACTTTTTGGCCAACCAAGCAAGCTTGCAAAGGAAATCTGCATTAAAATGAAGTCTCACTTCCCCCCGGTCAAAAGGGCCATCTGAAAAAAGTGTAAAATCCAGAAAGGCAGGACAGGCCATGGAGAACTGGGAGCCTTGTTATGCTGATGGGCGGGATGTAAATTGCCAACAGACACTCCGGAGAAGTGTATGGTGTTTCCTGAAACATCTAAAACACAAAGCAACAGAGCCTAGGGCACTTCCACTTATGGTCCTATAGCTTAGGGAAATTAAAATCAAAAAGACACAACCACCCCAAAGTTTGGGACGCCTCTGTTTACAAGAACCTCGTTTACCGTACAATTTCAATATCACAGAAATTGAAAAATGGTTAAAGAACTTGTGGTACTTACGTACAATGCAGTATCACTCAGCAATGAAATCTATGTCATCAGGCCTGTAGCAGCACAATGAGTGGATTCAGGTACGATGATTCTAACTGAAATAAGTCACACAGAAAAAGAAACATCATAAGATATCACTAATACACGGAATGTAAACTTGGCTACACAGGAACTGAATTCCAAAACAGAACAGGGTCTCAAATTTAGAAAACCAACTTATGCTTGCTTAAGGGGAAAGGTGAGTTGGGATGCTGCATAAAACCAGAGATTGAAATGAGCACAGATAAAGTTCCTTAAGCCAAATATGGAATAGATAAGAGCAACTCCTTGCTCAATGAAATGGACACAACACCGCATATTAAACGCCTAAGAATGTACCTGACTAGTAAGTATCTTAAAACCTATGGATTGCTATGTCTCCGAAAGAGAATCAAGCATGTGTACAGGGGCATAAACGCAGCAGTGATAGGATTGGAGAGGTTCGGTGAGCAAATGAAGACCCGTTGAAGTCATATTGCATGGTACCCATACCACAGGTCTCAACTCTCCAGGTTTAAGGTATTCTTCCTTCAGCTAAAACATGCATGTGGAACCCAGAGTATGATCAACCGTGTGAACGGGAGACGTGTTTAAATATGTCTCAGTTTTCCACCCCTGGTACTCGGGTGCAACATTCCAGACGCTTTACTAACACTCTCCCCACTTGGAGAGTCAGCGCCTTTAACCTCCTGTTTGGTCCAGTTTGCAATTTCTGCGTAAGATGAACAGGAATAGGGAGAACCAATGAGAGACTAGCTGGAGGTGTCTGGACGGGCAAATTTAACTCTCATTTCCCACCAGGAAGAGGAAATAACCAAAGGCTCAGCGTGCCGTGCCGGAACCAGATTAGGGCCTGAAGCCATCCTGCGGTGTTGCGGCCAGCTCACAAGAAAGCGAGTTGAAGAAAGGAGCTCAGGGGCACTGTAATTCACAAACCTGCAGAGTTATAAATGACAGCTATCGTCCAAAAATAGACTGAAGTAAGGCTGCCAAGAGGACTTGAAAGCGGGGCAGAATTGCAGGAAACCGATTTCAGGAGGTAGACTGGAATTGCATTGAAAGCATAGGAAAAGAGGCAGAACGTCCACAATGATGCACTTGGCCAAAAAGGGCGTATGCGTTTTTTCCTGAATATATTCAGGAAAAAACGCATACGCCCTTTTTGGCCAACCAAGCAAGCTTGCAAAGGAAATCTGCACTACAATGAAGTCTCACTTCCCCCTGGTCAAAAGGGCCATCTGAAAAAAGTGTAAAATCCAGCAAGGCAGGACAGGCCATGGAGAACTGGGAGCCTTGTTATGCTGATGGGCGGGATGTAAATTGCCAACAGACACTCGGGAGAAGTGTATGGTGTTTCCTGAAACATCTAAAAAACAAAGCAACAGAGCCTAGGGCACTTCCACTTATGGTCCTATAGCTTAGGGAAATTAAAATCAAAAAGACACAGCCACCCCAAAGTTTGGGAAACCTCTGTTACAAGAACCTCGTTTACCGTACAAGTTCAATATCACAGAAAGTGAAAAATGGATAAAGAACTTGTGGTACATACGTACAATGCAGTATCACTCAGCAATGAAATCTAGGTCATCAGGCCCGTAGCAGCATAATGAGTGGATTCAGGTACGATGATTCTAACTGAAATAAGTCACACAGAAAAAGAAACATCATAAGATATCACTAATACACGGAATGTAAACTTGGCTACACAGGAACTGAATTCCAAAACAGAACAGGGTCTCAAATTTAGAAAACCAACTTATGCTTGCTTAAGGGTAAAGGTGAGTTGGGGTGCTGCATAAAACCAGAGATTGAAATGAGCACAGATAAAGTTCCTTAAGCCAAATATGGAATAGACAAGAGCTACTCCTTCCTCAACGAAATGGACTCAACACCCCATATTAAACGCCTAAGAATGTACCTGACTAGTAAGTATCTTAAAACCTATGGATTGCTATGTCTCCGAAAGAGAATCAAGCATGTGTACAGGGGCATAAACGCCGCAGTGATAGGATTGGAGAGGTTTGGTGAGCAAATGAAGACCCTTTGAAGTCATATTGCATGGTACCCATTCCACGGGTCTCAACTCTCCAGGTTTAAGGTATTCTTCCTTCAGCTAAAACATGCATGTGGAACCCAGAGTATGATCAACCGTGTGAACGGGAGACGTGTTCAAATATGTCTCAGTTTTCCTCCCCTGGTACTCGGGTGCAACATTCCAGACGCTTTACTAACACTCTCCCGACTTGGAGAGTCAGCGCCTTTAACCTCCTGTTTGGCCCAGTTTGCAATTTCTGCGGAAGATGAACAGGAATAGGGAGAACCAAGAGAGACTAGCTGGAGGTGTCTGGACGGGCAAATTTAACTCTCATTTCCCACCAGGAAGAGGAATTAACTAAAGGCTCAGCGTGCCGTGCCGGAACCAGATTAGGGCCTGAAGCCATCCTGCGGTGTTGCGGCCAGCTCAAAAGAAAGCGAGTTGAAGAAAGGAGCTCAGGGGCACTGTAATTCACAAACGTGCAGAGTTATAAATGACAGCTATCGTCCAAAAATATACTGAAGTAAGGCTGCCAAGAGGACTTGAAAGCGGGGCAGAATTGCAGGAAACCGATTTCAGGAGGTAGACTGGAATTGCATTGAAAGCATAGGAAAAGAGGCAGAACGTACACAATGATGCACTTGGCCAAAAAGGGCGTATGCGTTTTTTCCTGAATATATTCAGGAAAAAACGCATACGCCCTTTTTGGCCAACCAAGCAAGCTTGCAAAGGAAATCTGCACTAAAATGAAGTCTCACTTCCCCCCGGTCAAAAGGGCCATCTGAAAAAAGTGTAAAATCCAGAAAGGCAGGACAGGCCATGGAGAACTGGGAGCCTTGTTATGCTGATGGGCGGGATGTAAATTGCCAACAGACACTCGGGAGAAGTGTATGGTGTTTCCTGAAACATCTAAAAAACAAAGCAACAGAGCCTAGGGCACTTCCACTTATGGTCCTATAGCTTAGGGAAATTAAAATCAAAAAGACACAGCCACCCCAAAGTTTGGGACGCCTCTGTTTACAAGAACCTCGTTTACCGTACAATTTCAATATCACAGAAATTGAAAAATGGATAAAGAACTTGTGGTACTTACGTACAATGCAGTATCACTCAGCAATGAAATCTATGTCATCAGGCCCGTAGCAGCACAATGAGTGGATTCAGGTACGATGATTCTAACTGAAATAAGTCACACAGAAAAAGAAACATCATAAGATATCACTAATACACGGAATGTAAACTTGGCTACACAGGAACTGAATTCCAAAACAGAACAGGGTCTCAAATTTAGAAAACCAACTTATGCTTGCTTAAGGGGAAAGGTGAGTTGGGGTGCTGCATAAAACCAGAGATTGAAATGAGCACAGGTAAAGTTCCTTAAGCCAAATATGGAATAGACAAGAGCTACTCCTTGCTCAACGAAATGGACTCAACACCGCATATTAAACGCCTAAGAATGTACCTGACTAGTAAGTATCTTAAAACCTATGGATTGCTATGTCTCCGAAAGAGAATCAAGCATGTGTACAGGGGCATAAACGCAGCAGTGATAGGATTGGAGAGGTTCGGTGAGCAAATGAAGACCCTTTGAAGTCATATTGCATGGTACCCATTCCACGGGTTTCATATACCCAGGTTTAAGGTATTCTTCCTTCAGCTAAAACATGCATGTGGAACCTAGAGTATGATCAACCTTGTGATCGGGAGACGTGTTCAAATATGTCTCACTTTTTGTACCCTGGTACTCGGGTGCAACATTCCAGACGCTTTACTAACACTCTCCCCACTTGGAGAGTCAGCGCCTTTAACCTCCTGTTTGCCCCAGTTTGCAATTTCTGTGGAAGATGAACAGGAATAGCGAGAACCAATGAGAGACTAGCTGTAGGTGTCTGGACGGGCAAATTTAACTCTCATTTCCCACCAGGAAGAGGAATTAACCAAAGACTCAGCGTGCCGTGCCGGAACCAGATTAGAGCCTGAAGCCATCCTGCGGTGTTTCGGCCAGCTCACAAGAAAGCGAGTTGAAGAAAGGAGCTCAGGGACACTGTAATTCACAAACCTGCAGAGTTATAAATGACAGCTATCGTCCAAAAATAGACTGAAGTAAGGCTGCCAAGAGGACTTGAAAGCGGGGCAGAATTGCAGGAAACCGATTTCAGGAGGTAGACTGGAATTGCATTGAAAGCATAGGAAAAGAGGCAGAACGTCCACAATGATGCACTTGGCCAAAAAGGGCGTATGCGTTTTTTCCTGAATATATTCAGGAAAAAACGCATACGCCCTTTTTGGCCAACCAAGCAAGCTTGCAAAGGAAATCTGCACTACAATGAAGTCTCACTTCCCCCCGGTCAAAAGGGCCATCTGAAAAAAGTGTAAAATCCAGAAAGGCAGGACAGGCCATGGAGAACTGGGAGCCTTGTTATGCTGATGGGCGGGATGTAAATTGCCAACAGACACTCAGGTGAAGTGTATGGTGTTTCCTGAAACATCTAAAAAACAAAGCAACAGAGCCTAGGGCACTTCCACTTATGGTCCTATAGCTTAGGGAAATTAAAATCAAAAAGACACAGCCACCACAAAGTTTGGGACGACTCCGTTTACAAGAACCTTGTTTACCGTACAAGTTCAATATCACAGAAAGTGAAAAATGGATAAAGAACTTGTGGTACTTACGTACAATGCAGTATCACTCAGCAATGAAATCTATGTCATCAGGCCCGTAGCAGCATAATGAGTGGATTCAGGTACGATGATTCTAACTGAAATAAGTCACACAGAAAAAGAAACATCATAAGATATCACTAATACACGGAATGTAAACTTGGCTACACAGGAACTGCATTCCAAAACAGAACAGGGTCTCAAATTTAGAAAACCAACTTATGCTTGCTTAAGGGGAAAGGTGAGTTGGGGTGCTGCATAAAACCAGAGATTGAAATGAGCACAGATAAAGTTCCTTAAGCCAAATATGGAATAGACAAGAGCTACTCCTTGCTCAACGAAATGGACTCAAAACCCCATATTAAACGCCTAAGAATGTACCTGACTAGTAAGTATCTTAAAACCTATGGATTGCTATGTCTCCGAAAGAGAATCAAGTGTGTGTACAGGGGCATAAACGCAGCAGTGATAGGATTGGAGAGGTTCGGTGAGCAAATGAAGACCCTTTGAAGTCATATTGCATGGTACCCATTACACGGGTCTCAACTCTCCAGGTTTAAGGTATTCTTCCTTCAGCTAGAACATGCATGTGGAACCCAGAGTATGATCAACCATGTGAACGGGAGACGTGTTCAAATATGTCTCAGTTTTCCTCCCCTGGTACTCGGGTGCAACATTCCAGACGCTTTACTAACACTCTCCCCACTTGGAGAGTCAGTCCCTTTAACCTCCTGTTTGTCCGAGTTTGCAATTTCTGCGGAAGATGAACAGGAATATCGAGAAGCAATGAGAGGCTAGCTGGAGGTGTCTGGACGGGCAAATTTAACTCTCATTTCCCACCAGGAAGAGGAATTAACCAAAGGCTCAGCATGCCAGGCCGGAACCAGATTATGGCCTGAAGCCATCCTGCGGTGTTGCGGCCAGCTCAAAAGAAAGCGAGTTGAAGAAAGGAGCTCAGGGGCACTGTAATTCACAAACCTGCAGAGTTATATATGACAGCTATCGTCCAAAAATAGACTGAAGTAAGGCTGCCAAGAGGACTTGAATGCGGGGCAGAATTGCAGGAAACCGATTTCAAGAGGTAGACTGGAATTGCATTGAAAGCATAGGAAAAGAGGCAGAACGTCCACAATGATGCACTTGGCCAAAAAGGGCGTATGCGTTTTTTCCTGAATATATTCAGGAAAAAACGCATACGCCCTTTTTGGCCAACCAAGCAAGCTTGCAAAGGAAATCTGCACTACAATGAAGTCTCACTTCCCCCCGGTCAAAAAGGCCAACTGAAAAAAGTGTAAAATCCAGAAAGGCAGGACAGGCCATGGAGAACTGGGAGCCTTGTTATGCTGATGGGCGGGATGTAAATTGCCAACAACCACTCGGGAGAAGTGTATGGTGTTTCCTGAAACATCTAAAAAACAAAGCAACAGAACCTAGGGCACTTCCACTTATGGTCCTATAGCTTAGGGAAATTAAAATCAAAAAGACACAGCCACCCCAAAGTTTGGAACGGCTCTGTTTACAAGAACCTCGTTTACAGTACAAGTTCAACATCGCAGAAAGTGAAAAATGGATAAGGAAGTTGTGGTATTTACTTACAAAGCAATATCGCTCAGCAATGAAATCTGTGTCATCAGGCCCTTAGCAGCACAATGAGTGGATTCAGGTATGATGATTCTAACTGCAATAAGTCACACAGAAAAAGAAACATCATAAGATATCAGTAATACACGGAATGTAAACTTGGCTACACAGGAACTGAATTACAGAACAGAACAGGGTCTCAAATTTAGAAAACCAACTTATGCTTGCTTAAGGGGAAAGGTGAGTTGGGGTGCTGCATAAAACCAGAGATTGAAATGAGCACAGATAAAGTTCCTTAAGTCAAATATGGAATAGACAAGAGCTACTCCTTGCTCAACGAAATGGACTCAACACCGCATATTAAACGCCTAAGAATGTACCTGACTAGTAAGTATCTTAAAACCTATAGATTGCTATGTCTCCGAAAGAGAATCAAGCATGTGTACAGGGCCATAAACGCAGCAGTGATAGGATTGGAGAGGTTCGGTGAGCAAATGAAGACCCTTTGAAGTCATATTGCATGGTACCCATTCCACGGGTTTCAACTACCCAGGTTTTACGTATTCTTCCTTCAGCTAAAACATGCATGTGGAACCTAGAGTATGATCAACCATGTGATCGGGAGACGTGTTCAAATATGTCTCAGTTTTCGTACCCTGGTACTCGGGTGCAACATTCCAGACGCTTTACTAACACTCTCCCGACTTGGAGAGTCAGTCCCTTTAACCTCCTGTTTGGCCCAGTTTGCAATTTCTGCGTAAGATGAACAGGAATAGGGAGAACCAATGAGAGACTAGCTGGAGGTGTCTGGACGGGCAAATTTAACTCTCATTTCCCACCAGGAAGAGGAATTAACCAAAGGCTCAGCGTGCCATGCCGGAACCAGATTAGGGCCTGAAGCCATCCTGCGGTGTTGCGACCAGCTCAAAAGAAAGCAAGTTGAAGAAAGGAGCTCAGGGGCACTGTAATTCACAAACCTGCAGAGTTATAAATGACAGCTATCGTCCAAAAATATACTGAAGTAAGGCTGCCAAGAGGACTTGAAAGCGGGGCAGAATTGCAGGAAACCGATTTCAGGAGGTAGACTGGAATTGCATTGAAAGCATAGGAAAAGAGGCAGAACGTCCACAATGATGCACTTGGCCAAAAAGGGCGTATGCGTTTTTTCCTGAATATATTCAGGAAAAAACGCATACGCCCTTTTTGGCCAACCAAGCAAGCCTGCAAAGGAAATCTGCACTACAATGAAGTCTCAATTCCCCCCGGTCAAAAGGGCCATCTGAAAAAAGTGTAAAATCCAGAAAGGCAGGACAGGCCATGGAGAACTGGGAGCCTTGTTATGCTGATGGGCGGGATGTAAATTGCCAACAGACACTCGGGAGAAGTGTATGGTGTTTCCTGAAACATCTAAAAAACAAAGCAACAGAGCCTAGGGCACTGCCACTTATGGTCCTATAGCTTAGGGAAATTAAAATCAAAAAGACACAGCCACCCCAAAGTTTGGGACGCCTCTGTTTACAAGAACCTCGTTTAGAGTACAAGTTCAACATCGCAGAAAGTGAAAAATGGATAAAGAAGTTGTGGTATTTACTTACAAAGCAATATCACTCAGCAATGAAATCTATGTCATCAGGCTCTTAGCAGCACAATGAGTGGATTCAGGTATGATGATTCTAAGTGAAATAAGTCACACAGAAAAAGAAACATCATAAGATATCACTAATACACGGAATGGAAACTTGGCTACACAGGAACTGAATTACAGAACAGAACAGGGTCTCAAATTTAGAAAACCAACTTATGCTTGCTTAAGGGGAAAGGTGAGTTGGGGTGCTGCATAAAACCAGAGATTGAAATGAGCACAGATAAAGTTCCTTAAGCCAAATAGGGAATAGACAAGAGCTACTCCTTGCTCAACGAAATGGACTCAACACCGCATATTAAACGTCTAAGAATGTACCTGACTAGTAAGTATCTTAAAACCTATGGATTGCTAGGTCTCCGAAAGAGAATCAAGCATGTGTACAGGGTCATAAACGCAGCAGTGATAGGATTGGAGAGGTTCGTGAGCAAATGAAGACCCTTTGAAGTCATATTGCATGGTACCCATTCCACGGGTTTCAACTACCCAGGTTTAAGGTATTCTTCCTTCAGCTAAAACATGCATGTGGAACCTAGAGTATGATCAACCATGTGATCGGGAGACGTGTTCAAATATGTCTCAGTTTTCGTACCCTGGTACTCGGGTGCAACATTGCAGACGCTTTACTAACACTCTCCCCACTTGGAGAGTCAGTCCCTTTAACCTCCTGTTTGGCCCAGTTTGCAATTTCTCTGGAAGATGAACAGGAATAGCGAGAACCAATGAGAGACTAGCTGTAGGTGTCTGGATGGGCAAATTTAACTCTCATTTCCCACCAGGAAGAGGAATTAACCAAAGGCTCAGCGTGCCCTGCCAGAACCAGATTAGGGCCTGAAGACCTCCTGCGGTGTTGCGGCCAGGTCACAAGAAAGCGAGTTGAAGAAAGGAGCTCAGGGGCACTGTAATTCACAAACCTGCAGAGTTATAAATGACAGCTATTGTCCAAAAATATACTGAAGTAAGGCTGCCAAGAGGACTTGAAAGCGGGGCAGAATTGCAGGAAACCGATTTCAGGAGGTAGACTGGAATTGCATTGAAAGCATACGAAAAGAGGCAGAACGTCCACGATGATGCACTTGGCCAACAAGGGCGTATGCGTTTTTTCCTGAATATATTCAGGAAAAAACGCATACGCCCTTTTTGGCCAACCAAGCAAACTTGCAAAGGAAATCTGCACTACAATGAAGTCTCACTTCTCCCCGGTCAAAAGGGCCATCTGAAAAAAGTGTAAAATCCAGAAAGGCAGGATAGGCCATGGAGAACTGGGAGCCTTGTTATGCTGATGGGGGTGATGTAAATTGCCAACAGACACTCAGGAGAAGTGTATGGTGTTTCCTGAAACATCTAAAAAACAAAGCAACAGAGCCTACGGCACTTCCACTTATGGTCCTATATCTTAGGGAAATTAAAATCAAAAAGACACAGCCACCTCAAAGTTTGGGACGCTTCCGTTTACAAGTACCTCATTTACCGTACAAGTTCAATATCACAGAAAGTGAAAAATGGATAAAGAACTTGTGGTACTTACGTACAATGCAGTATCACTCAGCAATGAAATCTATGTCATCAGGCCCGTAGCAGCATAATGAGTGGATTCAGGTACGATGATTCTAACTGAAATAAGTCACACAGAAAAAGAAACATCATAAGATATCACTAATACACGGAATGTAAACTTGGCTACACAGGAACTGCATTCCAAAACAGAACAGGGTCTCAAATTTAGAAAAGCAACTTATGCTTGCTTAAGGGGAAAGGTGAGTTGGGGTGCTGCATAAAACCAGAGATTGAAATGAGCACAGATAAAGTTCCTTAAGCCAAATAGGGAATAGACAAGAGCTACTCCTTGCTCAACGAAATGGACTCAACACCGCATATTAAACGCCTAAGAATGTACCTGACTAGTAAGTATCTTAAAACCTATGGATTGCTATGTCTCCGAAAGAGAATCAAGCATGTGTACAGAGGCATAAACGCAGCAGTGATAGGATTGGAGAGGTTCGTGAGC
This sequence comes from Stenella coeruleoalba, assembly GCF_951394435.1. Classification (NCBI taxonomy): domain Eukaryota; kingdom Metazoa; phylum Chordata; class Mammalia; order Artiodactyla; family Delphinidae; genus Stenella; species Stenella coeruleoalba. Next base: position 92,025 of record NW_027645875.1, read on the forward strand.
AAATGAAGACCCTTTGAAGTCATATTGCATGGTACCCATTCCACGGGTTTCAACTACCCAGGTTTAAGGTATTCTTCCTTCAGCTAAAACATGCATGTGGAACCCAGAGTATGATCAACCATGTGAACGGGAGACGTGTTCAAATATGTCTCAATTTTTCTCCCCTGGTAGTCGGGTGCAACATTCCAGACGCTTTACTAACACTCTCCCCACTTGGAGAGTCAGCGCCTTTAACCTCCTGTTTGGCCCAGTTTGCAATTTCTGCGGAAGATGAACAGGAATAGCGAGAACCAATGGGAGACTAGCTGGAGGTGTCTGGACGGGCAAATTTAACTCTCATTTCCCACCAGGATGAGGAAATAACCAAAGGCTCAGCGTGCCGTGCCGGAACCAGATTAGGGCCTGAAGCCATCCTGCGGTGTTGCGGCAGGTCACAAGAAAGCGAGTTGAAGAAAGGAGCTCAGGGGCACTGTAATTCACAAACCTGCAGAGTTATAAATGACTGCTATCGTCCCAAAATATACTGAAGTAAGGCTGCCAAGAGGACTTGAAGGCAGGGCAGAATTGCAGGAAACCGATTTCAGGAGGTAGACTGGAATTGCATTTCAAGCATAGGAAAAGAGGCAGAACGTCCACAATGATGCACTTGGCCAAAAAGGGCGTATGCGTTTTTTCCTGAATATATTCAGGAAAAAACGCATACGCCCTTTTTGGCCAACCAAGCAAGCTTGCAAAGGAAATCTGCACTACAATGAAGTCTCACTTCCCCCCGGTCAAAAGGGCCATCTGAAAAAAGTGTAAAATCCAGAAAGGCAGGACAGGCCATGGAGAACTGGGAGCCTTGTTATGCTGATGGGTGGGATGTAAATTGCCAACAGACACTCGGGAGAAGTGTATGGTGTTTCCTGAAACATCGAAAAAACAAAGCAACAGAGCCTAGGGCACTTCCACTTATGGTCCTATAGCTGAGGGAAATTAAAATAAAAAAGACACAGCCACCCCAAAGTTTCGGGCGCCTCTGTTTACAAGAACCTCATTTACCATACAAGTTCAATATCACAGAAAGTGAAAAATGGATAAAGAACTTGTGGTACTTACGTACAATGCAGTATCACTCAGCAATGAAATCTATGTCATCAGGCCCGTAGCAGCACAATGAGTGGATTCAGGTACGATGATTCTAACTGAAATAAGTCACACAGAAAAAGAAACATCATAAGATATCAGTAATACACGGAATGTAAACTTGGCTACACAGGAACTGAATTACAGAACAGAACAGGGTCTCAAATTTAGAAAACCAACTTATGCTTGCTTAAGGGGAAAGGTGAGTTGGGGTGCTGCATAAAACCAGAGATTGAAATGAGCACAGATAAAGTTCCTTAAGTCAAATATGGAATAGACAAGAGCTACTCCTTGCTCAACGAAATGGACTCAACACCGCATATTAAACGCCTAAGAATGTACCTGACTAGTAAGTATCGTAAAACCTATGGATTGCTATGTCTGCAAAAGAGAATCAAGCATGTGTACAGGGGCATAAACGCAGCAGTGATAGGATTGGAGAGGTTCGGTGAGCAAATGAAGACCCTTTGAAGTCATATTGCATGGTACCCATTTCACGGGTCTCAACTCTCCAGGTTTAAGGTATTCTTCCTTCAGCTAAAACATGCATGTGGTACCCAAGTATGATCAACCATGTGAACGGGAGACGTGTTCAAATATGTTTCAGTTTTCCTCCCCTGGTAATCGGGTGCAACATTCCAGACGCTTTACTAACACTCTCCCGACTTGGAGAGTCAGCGCCTTTAACCTCCTGTTTGGCCCAGTTTGCAATTTCTGCGGAAGATGAACAGGAATAGCGAGAACCAATGAGAGGCTCGCTGGAGGTGTCTGGACGGGCAAATTTAACTCTCATTTCCCACCAGGAAGAGGAAATAACCAAAGGCTCAGCGTGCCGTACCGGAACCAGATTAAGGCCTGAAGCCATCCTGCGGTGTTGCGGGCAGCTCAAAAGAAAGCGAGTTGAAGAAAGGAGCTCAGGGGCACTGTAATTCACAAAACTGCAGAGTTATAAATGACAGCTATCGTCCAAAAATAGACTGAAGTAAGGCTGCCAAGAGGACTTGAAAGCGGGGCAGAATTGCAGGAAACCGATTTCAGGAGGTAGACTGGAATTGCATTGAAAGCATAGGAAAAGAGGCAGAACGTCCACAATGATGCACTTGGCCAAAAAGGGCGTATGCGTTTTTTCCTGAATATATTCAGGAAAAAACGCATACGCCCTTTTTGGCCAACCAAGCAAGCTTGCAAAGGAAATCTGCACTACAGTGAAGTCTCACTTACCCCCGGTCAAAAGGGCCATCTGAAAAAAGTGTAAAATCCAGAAAGGCAGGACAGGCCATGGAGAACTGGGAGCCTTGTTATGCTGAAGGGCGGGATGTAAATTGCCAACAACCACTCGGGAGAAGTGTATGGTGTTTCCTGAAACATCTAAAAAACAAAGCAACAGAACCTAGGGCACTTCCACTTATGGTCCTATAGCTTAGGGAAATTAAAATCAAAAAGACACAGCCACCCCAAAGTTTGGAACGGCTCTGTTTACAAGAACCTCGTTTACAGTACAAGTTCAACATCGCAGAAAGTGAAAAATGGATAAAGAAGTTGTGGTATTTACTTACAAAGCAATATCACTCAGCAATGAAATCTGTGTCATCAGGCCCTCAGCAGCACAATGAGTGGATTCAGGTATGATGATCCTAACTGAAGTAAGTCACACAGAAAAAGAAACATCATAAGATATCAGTAATACACGGAATGTAAACTTGGCTACACAGGAACTGAATTACAGAACAGAACAGGGTCTCAAATTTAGAAAACCAACTTATGCTTGCTTAAGGGTAAAGGTGAGTTGGGGTGCTGCATAAAACCAGAGATTGAAATGAGCACAGATAAAGTTCCTTAAGTCAAATATGGAATAGACAAGAGCTACTCCTTGCTCAACGAAATGGACTCAACACCGCATATTAAACGCCTAAGAATGTACCTGACTAGTAAGTATCGTAAAACCTATGGATTGCTATGTCTCCAAAAGAGAATCAAGCATGTGTACAGGAGCATAAACGCAGCAGTGATAGGATTGGAGAGGTTCGGTGAGCAAATGAAGACCCTTTGAAGTCATATTGCATGGTACCCATTCCACGGGTTTCAACTACCCAGGTTTAAGGTATTCTTCCTTCAGCTAAAACATGCATGTGGAACCTAGAGTATGATCAACCATGTGATCGGGAGACGTGTTCAAATATGTCTCAGTTTTCCTCCCCTGGTACTCGGGTGCAACATTCCAGACGCTTTACTAACACTCTCCCCACTTGGAGAGTCAGTCCCTTTAACCTCCTGTTTGGCCCAGTTTGCAATTTCTGCGGAAGATGAACAGGAATAGCGAGAACCAATGAGAGGCTAGCTGGAGGTGTCTGGACGGGCAAATTTAACTCTCATTTCCCACCAGGAAGAGGAATTAACCAAAGGCTCAGCATGCCGGGCCAGAACCAGATTAGGGCCTGAAGCCATCCTGCGGTGTTGCGGCCAGGTCACAAGAAAGCGAGTTGAAGAAAGGAGCTCAGGGGCACTGTAATTCACAAACCTGCAGAGTTATAAATGACAGCTATCGTCCAAAAATAGACTGAAGTAAGGCTGCTAAGAGGACTTGAAAGCGGGGCAGAATTGCAGGAAACCGATTTCAGGAGGTAGACTGGAATTGCATTGAAAGCATAGGAAAAGAGGCAGAACGTCCACAATGATGCACTTGGCCAAAAAGGGCGTATGCGTTTTTTCCTGAATATATTCAGGAAAAAACGCATACGCCCTTTTTGGCCAACCAAGCAAGCTTGCAAAGGAAATCTGCACTACAATGAAGTCTCACTTCCCCCCGGTCAAAAGGGCTATCTGAAAAAAGTGTAAAATCCAGAAAGGCAGGACAGGCCATGGAGAACTGGGAGCCTTGTTATGGTGATGGGCGGGATGTAAATTGCCAACAGACACTAGGGAGAAGTGTATGGTGTTTCCTGAAACATCTAAAAAACAAAGCAACAGAGCCTAGTGCACTGCCACTTATGGTCCTATAGCTTAGGGAAATTAAAATCAAAAAGACACAGCTACCCCAAAGTTTGGGACGCCTCTGTTTACAAGAACCTCGTTTACAGTACAAGTTCAACATCACAGAAAGTGAAAAATGGATAAAGAAGTTGTGGTATTTACTTACAAAGCAATATCACTCAGCAATGAAATCTATGTCATCAGGCCCGTAGCAGCATAATGAGTAGATTCAGGTACGATGATTCTAACTGAAATAAGTCACACAGAAAAAGAAACATCATAAGATATCAGTAATACACGGAATGGAAACTTGGCTACACAGGAACTGAATTACAGAACAGAACAGGGTCTCAAATTTAGAAAAGCAACTTATGCTTGCTTAAGGGTAAAGGTGAGTTGGGGTGCTGCATAAAACCAGAGATTGAAATGAGCACAGATAAAGTTCCTTAAGCCAAATATGGAATAGACAAGAGCTACTCCTTGCTCAACGAAATGGACTCAACACCGCATATTAAACGCCTAAGAATGTACCTGACTAGTAAGTATCTTAAAACCTATGGATTGCTATGTCTCCTAAAGAGAATCAAGCATGTGTACAGGGGCATAAACGCAGCAGTGATAGGATTGGAGAGGTTCGTGAGCAAATGAAGACCCTTTGAAGTCATATTGCATGGTACCCATTCCACGGGTTTCAACTACCCAGGTTTAAGGTATTCTTCCTTCAGCTAAAACATGCATGTGGAACCTAGAGTATGATCAACCATGTGATCGGGAGACGTGTTCAAATATGTCTCAGTTTTCGTACCCTGGTACTCGGGTGCAACATTCCAGACGCTTTACTCACACTCTCCCCACTTGGAGAGTCAGTCCCTTTAACCTCCTGTTTGGCCCAGTTTCCAATTTCTGTGGAAGATGAACAGGAATAGCGAGAACCAATGAGAGACTAGCTGGAGGTGTCTGGATGGGCAAATTTAACTCTCATTTCCCACCAGGAAGAGGAATTAACCAAAGGCTCAGCGTGCCGTGCCAGAACCAGATTAGGGCCTGAAGCCATCCTGCGGTGTTGCGGCCAGGTCAAAACAAAGCGAGTTGAAGAAAGGAGCTCAGGGGCACTGTAATTCACAAACCTGCAGAGTTATAAATGACAGCTATCGTCCAAAAATAGACTGAAGTAAGGCTGCCAAGAGGACTTGAAAGCGGGGCAGAATTGCAGGAAACCGATTTCAGGAGGTAGACTGGAATTGCATTGAAAGCATAGGAAAAGAGGCAGAACGTCCACAATGATGCACTTGGCCAAAAAGGGCGTATGCGTTTTTTCCTGAATATATTCAGGAAAAAACGCATACGCACTTTTTGGCCAACCAAGCAAGCTTGCAAAGGAAATCTGCACTACAATGAAGTCTCACTTCCCCCCGGTCAAGAGGGCCATCTGAAAAAAGTGTAAAATCCAGAAAGGCAGGACAGGCCATGGAGAACTGGGAGCCTTGTTATGCTGATGGGCGGGATGTAAATTGCCAACAACCACTCGGGAGAAGTGTATGGTGTTTCCTGAAACATCTAAAAAACAAAGCAACAGAGCCTAGGGCACTTCCACTTATGGTCCTATAGCTTAGGGAAATTAAAATCAAAAAGACACAGCCACCCCAAAGTTTGGGACGCCTCTGTTTACAAGAATCCCGTTTACAGTACAAGTTCAACATCGCAGAAAGTGAAAAATGGATAAAGAAGTTGTGGTATTTACTTACAAAGCAATATCACTCAGCAATGAAATCTATGTCATCAGGCCCTTAGCAGCACAATGAGTGGATTAGGGTATGATGATTCTAACTGAAATAAGTCACACAGAAAAAGAAACATCATAAGATATCAGTAATACACGGAATGGAAACTTGGCTACACAGGAACTGAATTACAGAACAGAACAGGGTCTCAAACTTAGAAAACCAACTTATGCTTGCTTAAGGGTAAAGGTGAGTTGGGGTGCTGCATAAAACCAGAGATTGAAATGAGCACAGATAAAGTTCCTTAAGCCAAATATGGAATAGACAATATCTACTCCTTGCTCAACGAAATGGACTCAACACCGCATATTAAACGCCTAAGAATGTACCTGACTAGTAAGTATCTTAAAACCTATGGATTGCTATGTCTCCTAAAGAGAATCAAGCATGTGTACAGGGGCATAAACGCAGCAGTGATAGGATTGGAGAGGTTCGTGAGCAAATGAAGACCCTTTGAAGTCATATTGCATGGTACCCATTCCACGGGTTTCAACTACCCAGGTTTAAGGTATTCTTCCTTCAGCTAAAACATGCATGTGGAACCTAGAGTATGATCAACCATGTGATCGGGAGACGTGTTCAAATATGTCTCAGTTTTCGTACCCTGGTACTCGGGTGCAACATTCCAGACGCTTTACTAACACTCTCCCCACTTGGAGAGTCAGCCCCTTCAACCTCCTGTTTGGCCCAGTTTGCAATTTCTGTGGAAGATGAACAGGAATAGGGAGAACCAATGAGAGACTAGCTGGAGGTGTCTGGATGGGCAAATTTAACTCTCATTTCCCACCAGGAAGAGGAATTAACCAAAGGCTCAGCGTGCCGTGCCAGAACCAGATTAGGGCCTGAAGCCATCCTGCGGTGTAGCGGCCAGGTCACAAGAAAGCGAGTTGAAGAAAGGAGCTCAGGGGCACTGTAATTCACAAACCTGCAGAGTTATAAATGACAGCTATCGTCCAAAAATAGACTGAAGTAAGGCTGCCAAGAGGACTTGAAAGCGGGGCAGAATTGCAGGAAACCGATTTCAGGAGGTAGACTGGAATTGCATTGAAAGCATAGGAAAAGAGGCAGAACGTCCACAATGATGCACTTGGCCAAAAAGGGTGTATGCGTTTTTTCCTGAATATATTCAGGAAAAAACGCATACGCCCTTTTTGGCCAACCAAGCAAGCTTGCAAAGGAAATCTGCACTACAATGAAGTCTCACTTCCTCCCGGTCAAGAGGGCCATCTGAAAAAAGTGTAAAATCCAGAAAGGCAGGACAGGCCATGGAGAACTGGGAGCCTTGTTATGCTGATGGGCGGGATGTAAATTGCCAACAACCACTCGGGAGAAGTGTATGGTGTTTCCTGAAACATCTAAAAAACAAAGCAAGAGAGCCTAGGGCACTGCCACTTATGGTCCTATAGCTTAGGGAAATTAAAATCAAAAAGACACAGCCACCCCAAAGTTTGGGACGCCTCTGTTTACAAGAACCTCGTTTACAGTACAAGTTCAACATCGCAGAAAGTGAAAAATGGATAAAGAAGTTGTGGTATTTACTTACAAAGCAATATCACTCAGCAATGAAATCTATGTCATCAGGCCCTTAGCAGCACAATGAGTGGATTCAGGTATGATGATTCTAACTGAAATAAGTCACACAGAAAAAGAAACATCATAAGATATCAGTAATACATGGAATGGAAACTTGGCTACACAGGAACTGAATTACAGAACAGAACAGGGTCTCAAACTTAGAAAACCAACTTATGCTTGCTTAAGGGTAAAGGTGAGTTGGGGTGCTGCATAAAACCAGAGATTGAAATGAGCACAGATAAAGTTCCTTAAGCCAAATATGGAATAGACAAGAGCTACTCCTTGCTCAACGAAATGGACTCAACACCGCATATTAAACGCCTAAGAATGTACCTGACTAGTAAGTATGTTCAAACCTATGGATTGCTATGTCTCCGAAAGAGAATCAAGCATGTGTACAGGGGCATAAACGCAGCAGTGATAGGATTGGAGAGGTTCGTGAGCAAATGAAGACCCTTTGAAGTCATATTGCATGGTACCCATTCCACGGGTTTCAACTACCCAGGTTTAAGGTATTCTTCCTTCAGCTAAAACATGCATGTGGAACCTAGAGTATGATCAACCATGTGATCGGGAGACGTGTTCAAATATGTCTCAGTTTTCCTCCCCTGGTACTCGGGTGTAACATTCCAGACGCTTTACTAACACTCTCCCCACTTGGAGAGTCAGTCCCTTTAACCTCCTGTTTGGCCCAGTTTGCAATTTCTGTGGAAGATGAACAGGAATAGCGAGATCCAATGAGAGACTAGCTGGAGGTGTCTGGATGGGCAAATTTAACTCTCATTTCCCACCAGGAAGAGGAATTAACCAAAGGCTCAGCGTGCCGTGCCAGAACCAGATTAGGGCCTGAAGTCATCCTGCGGTGTTGTGGCCAGGTCACAAGAAAGCGAGTTGAAGAAAGGAGCTCAGGGGCACTGTAATTCACAAACCTGCAGAGTTATAAATGACAGCTATCGTCCAAAAATAGACTGAAGTAAGGCTGCCAAGAGGACTTGAAAGCGGGGCAGAATTGCAGGAAACCGATTTCAGGAGGTAGACTGGAATTGCATTGAAAGCATAGGAAAAGAGGCAGAACGTCCACAATGATGCACTTGGCCAAAAAGGGCGTATGCGTTATTTCCTGAATATATTCAGGAAAAAACGCATACGCCCTTTTTGGCCAACCAAGCAAACTTGCAAAGGAAATCTGCACTACAATGAAGTCTCACTTCCCCCCGGTCAAAAGGGCCATCTGAAAAAAGTGTAAAATCCAGAAAGGCAGGACAGGCCATGGAGAACTGGGAGCCTTGTTATGCTGATGGGCGGGATGTAAATTGCCAACAACCACTCGGGAGAAGTGTATGGTGTTTCCTGAAACATCTAAAAAACAAAGCAACAGAGCCTAGGGCACTTCCACTTATGGTCCTATAGCTTAGGGAAATTAAAATCAAAAAGACACAGCCACCCCAAAGTTTGGGACGCCTCTGTTTACAAGAACCCCGTTTACAGTACAAGTTCAACATCGCAGAAAGTGAAAAATGGATAAAGAAGTTGTGGTATTTACTTACAAAGCAATATCACTCAGCAATGAAATCTATGTCATCAGGCCCTTAGCAGCACAATGAGTGGATTAGGGTATGATGATTCTAACTGAAATAAGTCACACAGAAAAAGAAACATCATAAGATATCAGTAATACACGGAATGGAAACTTGGCTACACAGGAACTGAATTACAGAACAGAACAGGGTCTCAAACTTAGAAAACCAACTTATGCTTGCTTAAGGGTAAAGGTGAGTTGGGGTGCTGCATAAAACCAGAGATTGAAATGAGCACAGATAAAGTTCCTTAAGCCAAATATGGAATAGACAATATCTACTCCTTGCTCAACGAAATGGACTCAACACCGCATATTAAACGCCTAAGAATGTACCTGACTAGTAAGTATCTTAAAACCTATGGATTGCTATGTCTCCTAAAGAGAATCAAGCATGTGTACAGGGGCATAAACGCAGCAGTGATAGGATTGGAGAGGTTCGTGAGCAAATGAAGACCCTTTGAAGTCATATTGCATGGTACCCATTCCACGGGTTTCAACTACCCAGGTTTAAGGTATTCTTCCTTCAGCTAAAACATGCATGTGGAACCTAGAGTATGATCAACCATGTGATCGGGAGACGTGTTCAAATATGTCTCAGTTTTCGTACCCTGGTACTCGGGTGCAACATTCCAGACGCTTTACTAACACTCTCCCCACTTGGAGAGTCAGCCCCTTCAACCTCCTGTTTGGCCCAGTTTGCAATTTCTGTGGAAGATGAACAGGAATAGGGAGAACCAATGAGAGACTAGCTGGAGGTGTCTGGATGGGCAAATTTAACTCTCATTTCCCACCAGGAAGAGGAATTAACCAAAGGCTCAGCGTGCCGTGCCAGAACCAGATTAGGGCCTGAAGCCATCCTGCGGTGTAGCGGCCAGTTCACAAGAAAGCGAGTTGAAGAAAGGAGCTCAGGGGCACTGTAATTCACAAACCTGCAGAGTTATAAATGACAGCTATCGTCCAAAAATAGACTGAAGTAAGGCTGCCAAGAGGACTTGAAAGCGGGGCAGAATTGCAGGAAACCGATTTCAGGAGGTAGACTGGAATTGCATTGAAAGCATAGGAAAAGAGGCAGAACGTCCACAATGATGCACTTGGCCAAAAAGGGTGTATGCGTTTTTTCCTGAATATATTCAGGAAAAAACGCATACGCCCTTTTTGGCCAACCAAGCAAGCTTGCAAAGGAAATCTGCACTACAATGAAGTCTCACTTCCTCCCGGTCAAGAGGGCCATCTGAAAAAAGTGTAAAATCCAGAAAGGCAGGACAGGCCATGGAGAACTGGGAGCCTTGTTATGCTGATGGGCGGGATGTAAATTGCCAACAACCACTCGGGAGAAGTGTATGGTGTTTCCTGAAACATCTAAAAAACAAAGCAAGAGAGCCTAGGGCACTGCCACTTATGGTCCTATAGCTTAGGGAAATTAAAATCAAAAAGACACAGCCACCCCAAAGTTTGGGACGCCTCTGTTTACAAGAACCTCGTTTACAGTACAAGTTCAACATCGCAGAAAGTGAAAAATGGATAAAGAAGTTGTGGTATTTACTTACAAAGCAATATCACTCAGCAATGAAATCTATGTCATCAGGCCCTTAGCAGCACAATGAGTGGATTCAGGTATGATGATTCTAACTGAAATAAGTCACACAGAAAAAGAAACATCATAAGATATCAGTAATACATGGAATGGAAACTTGGCTACACAGGAACTGAATTACAGAACAGAACAGGGTCTCAAACTTAGAAAACCAACTTATGCTTGCTTAAGGGTAAAGGTGAGTTGGGGTGCTGCATAAAACCAGAGATTGAAATGAGCACAGATAAAGTTCCTTAAGCCAAATATGGAATAGACAAGAGCTACTCCTTGCTCAACGAAATGGACTCAACACCGCATATTAAACGCCTAAGAATGTACCTGACTAGTAAGTATGTTCAAACCTATGGATTGCTATGTCTCCGAAAGAGAATCAAGCATGTGTACAGGGGCATAAACGCAGCAGTGATAGGATTGGAGAGGTTCGTGAGCAAATGAAGACCCTTTGAAGTCATATTGCATGGTACCCATTCCACGGGTTTCAACTACCCAGGTTTAAGGTATTCTTCCTTCAGCTAAAACATGCATGTGGAACCTAGAGTATGATCAACCATGTGATCGGGAGATGTGTTCAAATATGTCTCAGTTTTCCTCCCCTGGTACTCGGGTGTAACATTCCAGACGCTTTACTAACACTCTCCCCACTTGGAGAGTCAGTCCCTTTAACCTCCTGTTTGGCCCAGTTTGCAATTTCTGTGGAAGATGAACAGGAATAGCGAGATCCAATGAGAGACTAGCTGGAGGTGTCTGGATGGGCAAATTTAACTCTCATTTCCCACCAGGAAGAGGAATTAACCAAAGGCTCAGCGTGCCGTGCCAGAACCAGATTAGGGCCTGAAGTCATCCTGCGGTGTTGTGGCCAGGTCACAAGAAAGCGAGTTGAAGAAAGGAGCTCAGGGGCACTGTAATTCACAAACCTGCAGAGTTATAAATGACAGCTATCGTCCAAAAATAGACTGAAGTAAGGCTGCCAAGAGGACTTGAAAGCGGGGCAGAATTGCAGGAAACCGATTTCAGGAGGTAGACTGGAATTGCATTGAAAGCATAGGAAAAGAGGCAGAACGTCCACAATGATGCACTTGGCCAAAAAGGGCGTATTCGTTATTTCCTGAATATATTCAGGAAAAAACGCATACGCCCTTTTTGGCCAACCAAGCAAACTTGCAAAGGAAATCTGCACTACAATGAAGTCTCACTTCCCCCCGGTCAAAAGGGCCATCGGAAAAAAGTGTAAAATCCAGAAAGGCAGGACAGGCCATGGAGAACTGGGAGCCTTGTTATGCTGATGGCCGGGATGTAAATTGCCAACAACCACTCGGGAGAAGTGTATGGTGTTTCCTGAAACATCTAAAAAACAAAGCAACAGAGCCTAGGGCACTTCCACTTATGGTCCTATAGCTTAGGGAAATTAAAATCAAAAAGACACAGCCACCCCAAAGTTTGGGACGCCTCTGTTTACAAGAACCCCGTTTACAGTACAAGTTCAACATCGCAGAAAGTGAAAAATGGATAAAGAAGTTGTGGTATTTACTTACAAAGCAATATCACTCAGCAATGAAATCTATGTCATCAGGCCCTTAGCAGCACAATGAGTGGATTAGGGTATGATGATTCTAACTGAAATAAGTCACACAGAAAAAGAAACATCATAAGATATCAGTAATACACGGAATGGAAACTTGGCTACACAGGAACTGAATTACAGAACAGAACAGGGTCTCAAACTTAGAAAACCAACTTATGCTTGCTTAAGGGTAAAGGTGAGTTGGGGTGCTGCATAAAACCAGAGATTGACATGAGCACAGATAAAGTTCCTTAAGCCAAATATGGAATAGACAAGATCTACTCCTTGCTCAACGAAATGGACTCAACACCGCATTTTAAACGCCTAAGAATGTACCTGACTAGTAAGTATCTTAAAACCTATGGATTGCTATGTCTCCGAAAGAGAATCAAGCATGTGTACAGGGGCATAAACGCAGCAGTGATAGGATTGGAGAGGTTCGTGAGCAAATGAAGACCCTTTGAAGTCATATTGCATGGTACCCATTCCACGGGTTTCAACTACCCAGGTTTAAGGTATTCTTCCTTCAGCTAAAACATGCATGTGGAACCTAGAGTATGATCAACCATGTGATCGGGAGACGTGTTCAAATATGTCTCAGTTTTCGTACCCTGGTACTCGGGTGCAACATTCCAGACGCTTTACTAACACTCTCCCCACTTGGAGAGTCAGTCCCTTTAACCTCCTGTTTGGCCCAGTTTGCAATTTCTGCGGAAGATGAACAGGAATAGCGAGAACCAATGAGAGGCTAGCTGGAGGTGTCTGGACGGGCAAATTTAACTCTCATTTCCCACCAGGAAGAGGAAATAACCAAAGGCTCAGCGTGCCGTGCCGGAACCAGATTAGGGCCTGAAGCCATCCTGTGGTGTTGCGGCCAGCTCAAAACAAAGCGAGTTGAAGAAAGGAGCTCAGGGGCACTGTAATTCACAAACCTGCAGAGTTATAAATGACAGCTATCATCCAAAAATAGACTGAAGTAAGGCTGCCAAGAGGACTTGAAAGCGGGGCAGAATTGCAGGAAACCGATTTCAGGAGGTAGACTGGAATTGCATTGAAAGCATAGGAAAAGAGGCAGAACGTCCACAATGATGCACTTGGCCAAAAAGGGCGTATGCGTTTTTTCCTGAATATATTCAGGAAAAAACGCATACGCCCTTTTTGGCCAACCAAGCAAGCTTGCAAAGGAAATCTGCACTACAATGAAGTCTCACTTCCCCCCGGTCAAAAGGGCCATCTGAAAAAAGTGTAAAATCCAGAAAGGCAGGACAGGCCATGGAGAACTGGGAACCTTGTTATGCTGATGGGCGGGATGTAAATTGCCAACAGACACTTGGGAGAAGTGTATGGTGTTTCCTGAAACATCTAAAAAACAAAGCAACAGAACCTAGGGCACTTCCACTTATGGTCCTATAGCTTAGGGAAATTAAAATCAAAAAGACACAGCCACCCCAAAGTTTGGAACGGCTCTGTTTACAAGAACCTCGTTTACAGTACAAGTTCAACATCGCAGAAAGTGAAAAATGGATAAAGAAGTTGTGGTATTTACTTACAAAGCAATATCACTCAGCAATGAAATCTGTGTCATCAGGCCCTTAGCAGCACAATGAGTGGATTCAGGTATGATGATTCTAACTGAAATAAGTCACACAGAAAAAGAAACATCATAAGATATCAGTAATACACGGAATGTAAACTTGGCTACACAGGAACTGAATTACAGAACAGAACAGGGTCTCAAATTTAGAAAACCAACTTATGCTTGCTTAAGGGGAAAGGTGAGTTGTGGTGCTGCATAAAACCAGAGATTGAAATGAGCACAGATAAAGTTCCTTAAGCCAAATATGGAATAGAGAAGAGCTACTCCTTGCTCAATGAAATGGACTCAACACCGCATATTAAACGCCTAAGAATGTACCTGACTAGTAAGTATCTTAAAACCTATGGATTGCTATGTCTCTGAAAGAGAATCAAGCATGTGTACAGGGGCATAAATGCAGCAGTGATAGGATTGGAGAGGTTCGGTGAGCAAATGAAGACCCTTTGAAGACATATTGCATGGTACCCATTCCACGGGTCTCAACTCTCCAGGTTTAAGGTATTCTTCCTTCAGCTAAAACATGCATGTGGAACCTAGAGTATGATCAACCATGTGATCGGGAGACGTGTTCAAATATGTCTCAGTTTTCCTCCCCTGGTACTCGGGTGCAACATTCCAGACGCTTTACTAACACTCTCCCCACTTGGAGAGTCAGTCCCTTTAACCTCCTGTTTGGCCCAGTTTGCAATTTCTGCGGAAGATGAACAGGAATAGCGAGAACCAATGAGAGGCTAGCTGGAGGTGTCTGGACGGGCAAATTTAACTCTCATTTCCCACCAGGAAGAGGAATTAACCAAAGGCTCAGCGTGCCGTGCCGGAACCAGATTAGGGCCTGAAGCCATCCTGCGGTGTTGCGGCCAGGTCACAAGAAAGCGAGTTGAAGAAAGGAGCTCAGGGGCACTGTAATTCACAAACCTGCAGAGTTATAAATGACAGCTATCGTCCAAAAATAGACTGAAGTAAGGCTGCCAAGAGGACTTGAAAGCGGGGCAGAATTGCAGGAAACCGATTTCAGGAGGTAGACTGGAATTGCATTGAAAGCATAGGAAAAGAGGCAGAACGTCCACAATGATGCACTTGGCCAAAAAGGGCGTATGCGTTATTTCCTGAATATATTCAGGAAAAAACGCATACGCCCTTTTTGGCCAACCAAGCAAACTTGCAAAGGAAATCTGCACTACAATGAAGTCTCACTTCCCCCCGGTCAAAAGGGCCATCTGAAAAAAGTGTAAAATCCAGAAAGGCAGGACAGGCCATGGAGAACTGGGAGCCTTGTTATGCTGATGGCTGGGATGTAAATTGCCAACAACCACTCGGGAGAATTGTATGGTGTTTCCTGAAACATCTAAAAAACAAAGCAACAGAGCCTAGGGCACTTCCACTTATGGTCCTATAGCTTAGGGAAATTAAAATCAAAAAGACACAGCGACCCCAAAGTTTGGGACGCCTCTGTTTACAAGAATCCCGTTTACAGTACAAGTTCAACATCGCAGAAAGTGAAAAATGGATAAAGAAGTTGTGGTATTTACTTACAAAGCAATATCACTCAGCAATGAAATCTATGTCATCAGGCCCTTAGCAGCACAATGAGTGGATTAGGGTATGATGATTCTAACTGAAATAAGTCACACAGAAAAAGAAACATCATAAGATATCAGTAATACACGGAATGGAAACTTGGCTACACAGGAACTGAATTACAGAACAGAACAGGGTCTCAAATTTAGAAAACCAACTTATGCTTGCTTAAGGGTAAAGGTGAGTTGGGGTGCTGCATAAAACCAGAGATTGAAATGAGCACAGATAAAGTTCCTTAAGTCAAATATGGAATAGACAAGATCTACTCCTTGCTCAACGAAATGGACTCAACACCGCATTTTAAACGCCTAAGTATGTACCTGACTAGTAAGTATCTTAAAACCTATGGATTGCTATGTCTCCGAAAGAGAATCAAGCATGTGTACAGGGGCATAAACGCAGCAGTGATAGGATTGGAGAGGTTCGTGAGCAAATGAAGACCCTTTGAAGTCATATTGCATGGTACCCATTCCACGGGTTTCAACTACCCAGGTTTAAGGTATACTTCCTTCAGCTAAAACATGCATGTGGAACCTAGAGTATGATCAACCATGTGATTGGGAGACGTGTTCAAATATGTCTCAGTTTTCGTACCCTGGTACTCGGGTGCAACATTCCAGACGCTTTACTAACACTCTCCCCACTTGGAGAGTCAGACCCTTCAACCTCCTGTTTGGCCCAGTTTGCAATTTCTGTGGAAGATGAACAGGAATAGCGAGAACCAATGAGAGACTAGCTGGAGGTGTCTGGATGGGCAAATTTAACTCTCATTTCCCACCAGGAAGAGGAATTAACCAAAGGCTCAGCGTGCCGTGCCAGAACCAGATTAGGGCCTGAAGCCATCCTGCGGTGTTGCGGCCAGGTCACAAGAAAGCGAGTTGAAGAAAGGAGCTCAGGGGCACTGTAATTCACAAACCTGCAGAGTTATAAATGACAGCTATCGTCCAAAAATAGACTGAAGTAAGGCTGCCAAGAGGACTTGAAAGCGGGGCAGAATTGCAGGAAACCGATTTCAGGAGGTAGACTGGAATTGCATTGAAAGCATAGGAAAAGAGGCAGAACGTCCACAATGATGCACTTGGCCAAAAAGGGCGTATGCGTTTTTTCCTGAATATATTCAGGAAAAAACGCATACGCCCTTTTTGGCCAACCAAGCAAGCTTGCAAAGGAAATCTGCACTACAATGAAGTCTCACTTCCCCCCGGTCTAAAGGGCCATCTGAAAAAAGTGTAAAATCCAGAAAGGCAGGAGAGGCCATGGAGAACTGGGAGCCTTGTTATGCTGATGGGCGGGATGTAAATTGCCAACAACCACTCGGGAGAAGTGTATGGTGTTTCCTGAAACATCTAAAAAACAAAGCAACAGAACCTAGGGCACTTCCACTTATGGTCCTATAGCTTAGGGAAATTAAAATCAAAAAGACACAGCCACCCCAAAGTTTCGAACGGCTCTGTTTACAAGAACCTCGTTTACAGTACAAGTTCAACATCGCAGAAAGTGAAAAATGGATAAAGAAGTTGTGGTATTTACTTACAAAGCAATATCACTCAGCAATGAAATCTGTGTCATCAGGCCCTTAGCAGCACAATGAGTGGATTCAGGTATGATGATTCTAACTGAAATAAGTCACACAGAAAAAGAAACATCATAAGATATCAGTAATACACGGAATGGAAACTTGGCTACACAGGAACTGAATTCCAAAACAGAACAGGTTCTCAAATTTAGAAAACCAACTTATGCTTGCTTAAGGGGAAAGGTGAGTTGGGGTGCTGCATAAAACCAGAGATTGAAATGAGCACAGATAAAGTTTCTTAAGCCAAATATGGAATAGACAAGATCTACTCCTTGCTCAACGAAATGGACTCAACACCGCATATTAAACGCCTAAGAATGTACCTGACTAGTAAGTATCTTAAAACCTATGGATTGCTATGTCTCCGAAAGAGAATCAAGCATGTGTACAGGGGCATAAACGCAGCAGTGATAGGATTGGAGAGGTTCGGTGAGCAAATGAAGACCCTTTGAAGTCATATTGCATGGTACCCATTCCACGGGTCTCAACTCTCCATGTTTAAGGTATTCTTCCTTCAGCTAAAACATGCATGTGGAACCTAGAGTATGATCAACCATGTGATCGGGAGACGTGTTCAAATATGTCTCAGTTTTCCTCCCCTGGTACTCGGGTGCAACATTCCAGACGCTTTACTAACACTCTCCCGACTTGGAGAGTCAGTCCCTTTAACCTCCTGTTTGGCCCAGTTTGCAATTTCTGCGGAAGATGAACAGGAATAGCGAGAACCAATGAGAGGCTAGCTGGAGGTGTCTGGACGGGCAAATTTAACTCTCATTTCCCACCAGGAAGAGGAATTAACCAAAGGCTCAGCGTGCCGTGCCGGAACCAGATTAGGGCCTGAAGTCATCCTGCGGTGTTGCGGCCAGCTCAAAAGAAAGCGAGTTGAAGAAAGGAGCTCAGGGGCACTGTAATTCACAAACCTGCAGAGTTATAAATGACAGCTATCGTCCAAAAATAGACTGAAGTAAGGCTGCCAAGAGGACTTGAAAGCGGGGCAGAATTGCAGGAAACCGATTTCAGGAGGTAGACTGGAATTGCATTGAAAGCATAGGAAAAGAGGCAGAACGTCCACAATGATGCACTTGGCCAAAAAGGGCGTATGCGTTTTTTCCTGAATATATTCAGGAAAAAACGCATACGCCCTTTTTGGCCAACCAAGCAAGCTTGCAAAGGAAATCTGCACTACAATGAAGTCTCACTTCCCCCCGGTCAAAAGGGCCATCTGAAAAAAGTGTAAAATCCAGAAAGGCAGGACAGGCCATGGAGAACTGGGAGCCTTGTTATGCTGATGGGCGGGATGTAAATTGCAAACAGACACTCGGGAGAAGTGTATGGTGTTTCCTGAAACATCTAAAAAACAAAGCAACAGAACCTAGGGCACTTCCACTTATGGTCCTATAGCTTAGGGAAATTAAAATCAAAAAGACACAGCCACCCCAAAGTTTGGAACGGCTCTGTTTACAAGAACCTCGTTTACAGTACAAGTTCAACATTGCAGAAAGTGAAAAATGGATAAAGAAGTTGTGGTATTTACTTACAAAGCAATATCACTCAGCAATGAAATCTGTGTCATCAGGCCCTTAGCAGCACAATGAGTGGATTCAGGTATGATGATTCTAACTGAAATAAGTCACACAGAAAAAGAAACATCATAAGATATCAGTAATACACGGAATGTAAACTTGGCTACACAGGAACTGAATTACAGAACAGAACAGGGTCTCAAATTTAGAAAACCAACTTATGCTTGCTTAAGGGGAAAGGTGAGTTGTGGTGCTGCATAAAACCAGAGATTGAAATGAGCACAGATAAAGTTCCTTAAGTCAAATATGGAATAGACAAGAGCTACTCCTTGTTCAACGAAATGGACTCAACACCGCATATTAAACGCCTAAGAATGTACCTGACTAATAAGTATCTTAAAACCTATGGATTGCTATGTCTCCGAAAGAGAATCAAGCATGTGTACAGGGGCATAAACGCAGCAGTGATAGGATTGGAGAGGTTCGGTGAGCAAATGAAGACCCTTTGAAGTCATATTGCATGGTACCCATTACACGGGTCTTAACTCTCCAGGTTTAAGGTATTCTTCCTTCAGCTAAAACATGCATGTGGAACCTAGAGTATGATCAACCATGTGATCGGGAGACGTGTTCAAATATGTCTCAGTTTTCGTACCCTGGTACTCGGGTGCAACATTCCAGACGCTTTACTAACACTCTCCCGACTTGGAGAGTCAGTCCCTTTAACCTCCTGTTTGGCCCAGTTTGCAATTTCTGCGGAAGATGAACAGGAATAGCGAGAACCAATGAGAGGCTAGCTGGAGGTGTCTGGACGGGCAAATTTAACTCTCATTTTCCACCATGAAGAGGAATTAACCAAAGGCTCAGCGTGCCCTGCCGGAAACAGATTAGGGCCTGAAGCCATCCTGTGGTGTTGCGGCCAGGTCACAAGAAAGCAAGTTGAAGAAAGGAGCTCAGGGGCACTGTAATTCACAAACCTGCAGAGTTATAAATGACAGCTATCGTCCAAAAATAGACTGAAGTAAGGCTGCCAAGAGGACTTGAAAGCGGGGCAGAATTGCAGGAAACCGATTTCAGGAGGTAGACTGGAATTGCATTGAAAGCATAGGAAAAGAGGCAGAACGTCCACAATGATGCACTTGGCCAAAAAGGGCGTATGCGTTTTTTCCTGAATATATTCAGGAAAAAACGCATACGCCCTTTTTGGCCAACCAAGCAAGCTTGCAAAGGAAATCTGCACTACAATGAAGTCTCACTTCCCCCCGGTCAAAAGGGCCATCTGAAAAAAGTGTAAAATCCAGAAAGGCAGGACAGGCCATGGAGAACTGGGAGCCTTGTTATGCTGATGGGCGGGATGTAAATTGCCAACAACCACTCGGGAGAAGTGTATGGTGTTTCCTGAAACATCTAAAAAACAAAGCAACAGAGCCTAGGGCACTTCCACTTATGGTCCTATAGCTTAGGGAAATTAAAATCAAAAAGACACAGCCACCCCAAAGTTTGGAACGGCTCTGTTTACAAGAACCTCGTTTACAGTACAAGTTCAACATCGCAGAAAGTGAAAAATGGATAAAGAAGTTGTGGTATTTACTTACAAAGCAATATCACTCAGCAATGAAATCTGTGTCATCAGGTCCTTTGCAGCACAATGAGTGGATTCAGGTATGATGATTCTAACTGAAATAAGTCACACAGAAAAAGAAACATCATAAGGTATCAGTAATACACGGAATGTAAACTTGGCTACACAGGAACTGAATTACAGAACAGAACAGGGTCTCAAATTTAGAAAACCAACGTATTCTTGCTTAAGGGTAAAGGTGAGTTGGGGTGCTGCATAAAACCAGAGATTGAAATGAGCACAGATAAAGTTCCTTAAGCCAAATATGGAATAGACAAGAGCTAC
This sequence comes from Stenella coeruleoalba, assembly GCF_951394435.1. Taxonomy (NCBI): domain Eukaryota; kingdom Metazoa; phylum Chordata; class Mammalia; order Artiodactyla; family Delphinidae; genus Stenella; species Stenella coeruleoalba. Next base: position 112,390 of record NW_027645875.1, read on the forward strand.
TCCTTGCTCAACGAAATGGACTCAACACCCCATATTAAACGCCTAAGAATGTACCTGACTAGTAAGTATCTTAAAACCTATGGATTGCTATGTCTCCGAAAGAGAATCAAGCATGTGTACAGGGGCATAAATGCAGCAGTGATAGGATTGGAGAGGTTCGGTGAGCAGATGAAGACCCTTTGAAGTCATATTGCATGGTACCCATTCCACGGGTTTCAACTACCCAGGTTTAAGGTATTCTTCCTTCAGCTAAAACATGCATGTGGAACCTAGAGTATGATCAACCATGTGATCGGGAGACGTGTTCAAATATGTCTCAGTTTTCCTCCCCTGGTACTCGGGTGCAACATTCCAGACGCTTTACTAACACTCTCCCCACTTGGAGAGTCAGTCCCTTTAACCTCCTGTTTGGCCCAGTTTGCAATTTCTGCGGAAGATGAACAGGAATAGCGAGAACCAATGAGAGGCTAGCTGGAGGTGTCTGGACGGGCAAATTTAACTCTCATTTCCCACCAGGAAGAGGAATTAACCAAAGGCTCAGCATGCCGGGCCGGAACCAGATTAGGGCCTGAAGCCATCCTGCGGTGTTGCGGCCAGGTCACAAGAAAGCGAGTTGAAGAAAGGAGCTCAGGGGCATTGTAATTCACAAACCTGCAGAGTTATAAATGACAGCTATCGTCCAAAAATAGACTGAAGTAAGGCTGCCAAGAGGACTTGAAAGCGGGGCAGAATTGCAGGAAACCGATTTCAGGAGGTAGACTGGAATTGCATTGAAAGCATAGGAAAAGAGGCAGAAAGTCCACAATGATGCACTTGGCCAAAAAGGGCGTATGCATTTTTTCCTGAATATATTCAGGAAAAAACGCATACGCCCTTTTTGGCCAACCAAGCAAGCTTGCAAAGGAAATCTGCACTACAATGAAGTCTCACTTCCCCCCGGTCAAAAGGGCCATCTGAAAGAAGTGTAAAATCCAGAAAGGCAACAGGTCATTGAGAACTGGGAGCCTTGTTATGCTGAAGGGCGGGATGTAAATTGCCAACAGACACTTGGGAGAAGTGTATGGTGTTTCCTGAAACATCTAAAAAACAAAGCAACAGAACCTAGGGCACTTCCACTTATGGTCCTATAGCTTAGGGAAATTAAAATCAAAAAGACACAGCCACCCCAAAGTTTGGAACGGCTCTGTTTACAAGAACCTCGTTTACAGTACAAGTTCAACATCGCAGAAAGTTAAAAATGGATAAAGAAGTTGTGGTATTTACTTACAAAGCAATATCACTCAGCAATGAAATCTGTGTCATCAGGCCCTTAGCAACACAATGAGTGGATTCAGGTATGATGATTCTAACTGAAATAAGTCACACAGAAAAAAAAACATCATAAGATATCAGTAATACACGGAATGTAAACTTGGCTACACAGGAACTGAATTACAGAACAGAACAGGGTCTCAAATTTAGAAAACCAACGTATTCTTGCTTAAGGGTAAAGGTGAGTTGGGGTGCTGCATAAAAGCAGAGATTGAAATGAGCACAGATAAAGTTCCTTAAGCCAAATATGGAATAGACAAGAGCTACTCCTTGCTCAACGAAATGGACTCAACACCCCATATTAAACGCCTAAGAATGTACCTGACTAGTAAGTATCTTATAACCTATGGATTGCTATGTCTCCGAAAGAGAATCAAGCATGTGTACAGGGGCATAAACGCAGCAGTGATAGGATTGGAGAGGTTCGGTGAGCAGATGAAGACCCTTTGAAGTCATATTGCATGGTACCCATTCCACGGGTTTCAACTACCCAGGTTTAAGGTATTCTTCCTTCAGCTAAAACATGCATGTGGAACCCAGAGTATGATCAACCATGTGAATGGGAGACGTGTTCAAATATGTCTCAGTTTTCCTCCCCTGGTACTCGGGTGCAACATTCCAGACGCTTTACTAACACTCTCCCGACTTGGAGAGTCAGTCCCTTTAACCTCCTGTTTGGCCCAGATTGCAATTTATGCGGAAGATGAACAGGAATAGCGAGAACCAATGAGAGGCTAGCTGGAGGTGTCTGGACGGGCAAATTTAACTCTCATTTCCCACCAGGAAGAGGAATTAACCAAAGGCTCAGCATGCCGGGCCGGAACCAGATTAGGGCCTGAAGCCATCCTGCGGTGTTGCGGCCAGGTCACAAGAAAGCGAGTTGAAGAAAGGAGCTCAGGGGCACTGTAATTCACAAACCTGCAGAGTTATAAATGACAGCTATCGTCCAAAAATAGACTGAAGTAAGGCTGCCAAGAGGACTTGAAAGCGGGGCAGAATTGCAGGAAACCGATTTCAGGAGGTAGACTGGAATTGCATTGAAAGCATAGGAAAAGAGGCAGAACGTCCACAATGATGCACTTGGCCAAAAAGGGCGTATGCGTTTTTTCCTGAATATATTCAGGAAAAAACGCATACGCCCTTTTTGGCCAACCAAGCAAGCTTGCAAAGGAAATCTGCACTACAATGAAGTCTCACTTCCCCCCGGTCAAAAGGGCCATCTGAAAAAAGTGTAAAATCCAGAAAGGCAGGACAGGCCATGGAGAACTGGGAGCCTTGTTATGCTGATGGGCGGGATGTAAATTGCCAACAGACACTCGGGAGAAGTGTATGGTGTTTCCTGAAACATCTAAAAAACAAAGCAACAGAGCCTAGGTCACTGCCACTTATGGTCCTATAGCTTAGGGAAATTAAAATGAAAAAGACACAGCCACCCCAAAGTTTGGGGCACCTCTGTTTACAAGAACCTCGTTTACAGTACAAGTTCAACATTGCAGAAAGTGAAAAATGGATAAAGAAGTTGTGGTATTTACTTACAAAGCAATATCACTCAGCAATGAAATCTATGTCATCAGGCCCTTCGCATCACAATGAGTGGATTCAGGTATGATGATTCTAACTGAAATAAGTCACACAGAAAAAGAAACATCATAAGATATCAGTAATACACGGAATGTAAACTTGGCTACACAGGAACTGAATTACAGAACAGAACAGGGTCTCAAATTTAGAAAACCAACTTATGCTTGCTTAAGGGTAAAGGTGAGTTGGGGTGCTGCATAAAACCAGAGATTGAAATGAGCACAGATAAAGTTCCTTAAGTCAAATATGGAATAGACAAGAGCTACTCCTTGCTCAACGAAATGGACTCAACACCGCATATTAAACGCCTTAGAATGTACCTGACTAGTAAGTACCGTAAAACCTATGGATTGCTATGTCTCCAAAAGAGAATCAAGCATGTGTACACGGGCATAAACGCAGCAGTGATAGGATTGGAGAGGTTCGGTGAGCAAATGAAAACCCTTTGAAGTCATATTGCATGGTACCCATTACACGGGTCTCAACTCTCCAGGTTTAAGGTATTCTTCCTTCAGCTAAACCATGCATGTGGAACCCAAGTATGATCAACCATGTGAACGGGAGACGTGTTCAAATATGTCTCAGTTTTCCTCTCCTGGTACTCGGGTGCAACATTCCAGACGCTTTACTAACACTCTCCCCACTTGGAGAGTCAGCGCCTTTAACCTCCTGTTTGGCCCAGTTTGCAATTTCTGCGGAAGATGTACAGGAATAGCGAGAACCAATGAGAGACTAGCTGGAGGTGTCTGGACGGGCAAATTTAACTCTCATTTCCCACCAGGAAGAGGAATTAACCAAAGGCTCAGCATGCCGGGCCGGAACCAGATTAGGGCCTGAAGCCATCCTGCGGTGTTGCGGCCAGGTCACAAGAAAGCGAGTTGAAGAAAGGAGCTCAGGGGCACTGTAATTCACAAACCTGCAGAGTTATAAATGACAGCTATCGTCCAAAAATAGACTGAAGTAAGGCTGCCAAGAGGACTTGAAAGCGGGGCAGAATTGCAGGAAACCGATTTCAGGAGGTAGACTGGAATTGCATTGAAAGCATAGGAAAAGAGGCAGAACGTCCACAATGATGCACTTGGCCAAAAAGGGCGTATGCGTTTTTTCCTGAATATATTCAGGAAAAAACACATACGCCCTTTTTGGCCAACCAAGCAAGCTTGCAAAGGAAATCTGCACTACAATGAAGTCTCACTTCCCCCCGGTCAAAAGGGCCATCTGAAAAAATTGTAAAATCCAGAAAGGCAGGACAGGACATGGAGAACTGGGAGCCTTGTTATGCTGATGGGCGGGATGTAAATTGCCAACAACCACTCGGGAGAAGTGTATGGTGTTTCCTGAAACATCTAAAAAACAAAGCAACAGAGCCTAGGGCACTTCCACTTATGGTCCTATAGCTTAGGGAAATTAAAATCAAAAAGACACAGCCACCCCAAAGTTTGGAACGGCTCTGTTTACAAGAACCTCGTTTACAGGTTAAGTTCAACATCGCAGAAAGTGAAAAATGGATAAAGAAGTTGTGGTATTTACTTACAAAGCAATATCACTCAGCAATGAAATCTGTGTCATCAGGCCCTTAGCAGCACAATGAGTGGATTCAGGTATGATGATTCTAACTGAAGTAAGTCACACAGAAAAAGAAACATCATAAGATATCAGTAATACACGGAATGTAAACTTGGCTACACAGGAACTGAATTACAGAACAGAACAGGGTCTCAAATTTAGAAAACCAACTTATGCTTGCTTAAGGGTAAAGGTGAGTTGGGGTGCTGCATAAAACCAGAGATTGAAATGAGCACAGATAAAGTTCCTTAAGTCAAATATGGAATAGACAAGAGCTACTCCTTGCTCAACGAAATGGACTCAACACCGCATATTAAACGCCTAAGAATGTACCTGACTAGTAAGTATCTTAAAACCTATGGATTGGTATGTCTCCAAAAGAGAATCAAGCATGTGTACAGGGGCATAAACGCAGCAGTGATAGGATTGGAGAGGTTCGGTGAGCAAATGAAGACCCTTTGAAGTCATATTGCATGGTACCCATTACACGGGTTTCAACTACCCAGGTTTAAGGTATTCTTCCTTCAGCTAAAACATGCATGTGGAACCTAGAGTATGATCAACCATGTGATCGGGAGACGTGTTCAAATATGTCTCAGTTTTCCTCCCCTGGTACTCGGGTGCAACATTCCAGACGCTTTACTAACACTCTCCCCACTTGGAGAGTCAGTCCCTTTAACCTCCTGTTTGGCCCAGTTTGCAATTTCTGCGGAAGATGAACAGGAATAGCGAGAACCAATGAGAGGCTAGCTGGAGGTGTCTGGACGGGCAAATTTAACTCTCATTTCCCACCAGGAAGAGGAATTAACCAAAGGCTCAGCATGCCGGGCCGGAACCAGATTAGGGCCTGAAGCCATCCTGCGGTGTTGCGGCCAGGTCACAAGAAAGCGAGTTGAAGAAAGGAGCTCAGGGGCACTGTAATTCACAAACCTGCAGAGTTATAAATGACAGCTATCGTCCAAAAATAGACTGAAGTAAGGCTGCCAAGAGGACTTGAAAGCGGGGCAGAATTGCAGGAAACCGATTTCAGGAGGTAGACTGGAATTGCATTGAAAGCATAGGAAAAGAGGCAGAACGTCCACAATGATGCACTTGGCCAAAAAGGGCGTATGCGTTTTTTCCTGAATATATTCAGGAAAAAACGCATACGCCCTTTTTGGCCAACCAAGCAAGCTTGCAAAGGAAATCTGCACTACAATGAAGTCTCACTTCCCCCCGGTCAAAAGGGCCATCTGAAAAACGTGTAAAATCCAGAAAGGCAGGACAGGCCATGGAGAACTGGGAGCCTTGTTATGCTGATGGGCGGGATGTAAATTGCCTACAACCACTCGGGAGAAGTGTATGGTGTTTCCTGAAACATCTAAAAAACAAAGCAACAGAACCTAGGGCACTTCCACTTATGGTCCTATAGCTTAGGGAAATTAAAATCAAAAAGACACAGCCACCCCAAAGTTTGGGACGCCTCTGTTTACAAGAACCTCGTTTACCGTACAAGTTCAATATCACAGAAATTGAAAAATGGATAAAGAACTTGTGGTACTTACGTACAATGCAGTATCACTCAGCAATGAAATCTATGTCATCAGGCCCGTAGCACCATAATGAGTGGATTCAGGTACGATGATTCTAACTGAAATAAGTCACACAGAAAAAGAAACATCATAAGATAGCACTAATACACGGAATGTAAACTTGGCTACACAGGAACTGAATTCCAAAACAAAACAGGGTCTCAAATTTAGAAAACCAACTTATGCTTGCTTAAGGGGAAAGGTGAGTTGGGGTGCTGCATAAAACCAGAGATTGAAATGAGCACAGATGAAGTTCCTTAAGCCAAATATGGAATAGACAAGAGCTACTCCTTGCTCAACGAAATGGACTCAACACCCCATATTAAACGCGTAAGAATGTACCTGACTAGTAAGTATCTTAAAACCTATGAATTGCTATGTCTCCAAAAGAGAATCAAGCGTGTGTACAGGGGCATAAACGCAGCAGTGATAGGATTGGAGAGGTTCGGTGAGCAAATGAAGACCCTTTGAAGACATATTGCATGGTACCCATTCCACGGGTCTCAACTCTACAGGTTTAAGGTATTCTTCCTACAGCTAAAACATGCATGTGGAACCCAGAGTATGATCAACCGTGTGAACGGGAGATGTGTTCAAATATGTCTCAGTTTTCCTACCCTGGTACTCGGGTGCAACATTCCAGACGCTTTACTAACACTCTCCCCACTTGGAGAGTCAGCGCCTTTAACCTCCTGTTTGGCCCAGTTTGCAATTTCTGCGCAAGATGAACAGGAATAGCGAGAACCAATGAGAGACTAGCTGGAGGTGTCTGGACGGGCAAATTTAACTCTCATTTCCCACCAGGAAGAGGAATTAACCAAAGGCTCAGCGTGCCGTGCCGGAACAAGATTAGGGCCTGAAGCCATCCTGCGGTGTTGCGGCCAGCTCACAAGAAAGCGAGTTGAAGAAAGGAGCTCAGGGGCACTGTAATTCACAAACCTGCAGAGTTATAAATGACAGCTATCGTCCAAAAATAGACTGAAGTAAGGCTGCCAAGAGGACTTGAAAGTGGGGCAGAATTGCAGGAAACCGATTTCAGGAGGTAGACTGGAATTGCATTGAAAGCATAGGAAAAGAGGCAGAACGTCCACAATGATGCACTTGGCCAAAAAGGGCGTATGCGTTTTTTCCTGAATATATTCAGGAAAAAACGCATACGCCCTTTTTGGCCAACCAAGCAAGCTTGCAAAGGAAATCTGCACTACAATGAAGTCTCACTTCCCCCCGGTCAAAAGGGCCATCTGAAAAAAGTGTAAAATCCAGAAAGGCAACAGGCCATTGAGAACTGGGAGCCTTGTTATGCTGATGGGCGGGATGTAAATTGCCAACAGACACTGGGGAGAAGTGTATGGTGTTTCCTGAAACATCTAAAAAACAAAGCAACAGAGCCTAGTGCACTTCCACTTATGGTCCTATAGCTTAGGGAAATTAAAATCAAAAAGACACAGCCACCCCAAAGTTTGGAACGGCTCTGTTTACAAGAACCTCGTTTACAGTACAAGTTCAACATCACAGAAAGTGAAAAATGGATAAAGAAGTTGTGGTATTCACTTACAAAGCAATATCACTCAGCAATGAAATCTATGTCATCAGGCCCTTAGCAGCACAATGAGTGGATTCAGGTATGATGATTCTAACTGAAATAAGTCACACAGAAAAAGAAACATCATAAGATATCAGTAATACACGGAATGTAAACTTGGCTACACAGGAACTGAATTACAGAACAGAACAGGGTCTCAAATTTAGAAAACCAACTTATGCTTGATTAAGGGTAAAGGTGAGTTGGGGTGCTGCATAAAACCAGAGATTGAAATGAGCACAGATAAAGTTCCTTAAGCCAAATATGGAATAGACAAGAGCTACTCCTTGCTCAACGAAATGGACTCAACACCGCATATTAAACGCCTAAGAATGTACCTGACTAGTAAGTATCTTAAAACCTATGGATTGCTATGTCTCCGAAAGAGAATCAAGCATGTGTACAGGGGCATAAACGCAGCAGTGATAGGATTGGAGAGGTTCGGTGAGCAAATGAAGACCCTTTGAAATCATATTGCATGGTACCCATTACACGGGTCTTAACTCTCCAGGTTTAAGGTATTCTTCCTTCAGCTAAAACATGCATGTGGAACCCAAGTATGATCAACCATGTGAACGGGAGACGTGTTCAAATATGTCTCAGTTTTCCTCCCCTGGTACTCGGGTGCAACATTCCAGACGCTTTACTAACACTCTCCCCACTTGGAGAGTCAGCGCCTTTAACCTCCTGTTTGGCCCAGTTTGCAATTTCTGTGGAAGATGAACAGGAATAGCGAGAACCAATGAGAGGCTAACTGGAGGTGTCTGGACGGGCAAATTTAACTCTCATTTCCCACCAGGAAGAGGAATTAACCAAAGGCTCAGCATGCCGGGCCGGAACCAGATTAGGGCCTGAAGCCATCCTGCGGTGTTGCGGCCAGGTCACAAGAAAGCGAGTTGAAGAAAGGAGCTCAGGGGCACTGTAATTCACAAACCTGCAGAGTTATAAATGACAGCTATCGTCCAAAAATAGACTGAAGTAAGGCTGCCAAGAGGACTTGAAAGCGGGGCAGAATTGCAGGAAACCGATTTCAGGAGGTAGACTGGAATTGCATTGAAAGCATAGGAAAAGAGGCAGAACGTCCACAATGATGCACTTGGCCAAAAAGGGCGTATGCGTTTTTTCCTGAATATATTCAGGAAAAAACGCATACGCCCTTTTTGGCCAACCAAGCAAGCTTGCAAAGGAAATCTGCACTACAATGAAGTCTCACTTCCCCCCGGTCAAAAGGGCCATCTGAAAAACGTGTAAAATCCAGAAAGGCAGGACAGGCCATGGAGAACTGGGAGCCTTGTTATGCTGATGGGCGGGATGTAAATTGCCTACAACCACACGGGAGAAGTGTATGGTGTTTCCTGAAACATCTAAAAAACAAAGCAACAGAACCTAGGGCACTTCCACTTATGGTCCTATAGCTTAGGGAAATTAAAATCAAAAAGACACAGCCACCCCAAAGTTTGGGACGCCTCTGTTTACAAGAACCTCGTTTACCGTACAAGTTCAATATCACAGAAATTGAAAAATGGATAAAGAACTTGTGGTACTTACGTACAATGCAGTATCACTCAGCAATGAAATCTATGTCATCAGGCCCGTAGCACCATAATGAGTGGATTCAGGTACGATGATTCTAACTGAAATAAGTCACACAGAAAAAGAAACATCATAAGATAGCACTAATACACGGAATGTAAACTTGGCTACACAGGAACTGAATTCCAAAACAAAACAGGGTCTCAAATTTAGAAAACCAACTTATGCTTGCTTAAGGGGAAAGGTGAGTTGGGGTGCTGCATAAAACCAGAGATTGAAATGAGCACAGATAAAGTTCCTTAAGCCAAATATGGAATAGACAAGAGCTACTCCTTGCTCAACGAAATGGACTCAACACCCCATATTAAACGCGTAAGAATGTACCTGACTAGTAAGTATCTTAAAACCTATGAATTGCTATGTCTCCAAAAGAGAATCAAGCGTGTGTACAGGGGCATAAACGCAGCAGTGATAGGATTGGAGAGGTTCGGTGAGCAAATGAAGACCCTTTGAAGACATATTGCATGGTACCCATTCCACGGGTCTCAACTCTACAGGTTTAAGGTATTCTTCCTACAGCTAAAACATGCATGTGGAACCCAGAGTATGATCAACCGTGTGAACGGGAGATGTGTTCAAATATGTCTCAGTTTTCCTACCCTGGTACTCGGGTGCAACATTCCAGACGCTTTACTAACACTCTCCCCACTTGGAGAGTCAGCGCCTTTAACCTCCTGTTTGGCCCAGTTTGCAATTTCTGCGCAAGATGAACAGGAATAGCGAGAACCAATGAGAGACTAGCTGGAGGTGTCTGGACGGGCAAATTTAACTCTCATTTCCCACCAGGAAGAGGAATTAACCAAAGGCTCAGCGTGCCGTGCCGGAACAAGATTAGGGCCTGAAGCCATCCTGCGGTGTTGCGGCCAGCTCACAAGAAAGCGAGTTGAAGAAAGGAGCTCAGGGGCACTGTAATTCACAAACCTGCAGAGTTATAAATGACAGCTATCGTCCAAAAATAGACTGAAGTAAGGCTGCCAAGAGGACTTGAAAGCGGGGCAGAATTGCAGGAAACCGATTTCAGGAGGTAGACTGGAATTGCATTGAAAGCATAGGAAAAGAGGCAGAACGTCCACAATGATGCACTTGGCCAAAAAGGGCGTATGCGTTTTTTCCTGAATATATTCAGGAAAAAACGCATACGCCCTTTTTGGCCAACCAAGCAAGCTTGCAAAGGAAATCTGCACTACAATGAAGTCTCACTTCCCCCCGGTCAAAAGGGCCATCTGAAAAAAGTGTAAAATCCAGAAAGGCAACAGGCCATTGAGAACTGGGAGCCTTGTTATGCTGATGGGCGGGATGTAAATTGCCAACAGACACTGGGGAGAAGTGTATGGTGTTTCCTGAAACATCTAAAAAACAAAGCAACAGAGCCTAGGGCACTTCCACTTATGGTCCTATAGCTTAGGGAAATTAAAATCAAAAAGACACAGCCACCCCAAAGTTTGGAACGGCTCTGTTTACAAGAACCTCGTTTACAGTACAAGTTCAACATCACAGAAAGTGAAAAACGGATAAAGAAGTTGTGGTATTCACTTACAAAGCAATATCACTCAGCAATGAAATCTATGTCATCAGGCCCTTAGCAGCACAATGAGTGGATTCAGGTATGATGATTCTAACTGAAATAAGTCACACAGAAAAAGAAACATCATAAGATATCAGTAATACACGGAATGTAAACTTGGCTACACAGGAACTGAATTACAGAACAGAACAGGGTCTCAAATTTAGAAAACCAACTTATGCTTGATTAAGGGTAAAGGTGAGTTGGGGTGCTGCATAAAACCAGAGATTGAAATGAGCACAGATAAAGTTCCTTAAGCCAAATATGGAATAGACAAGAGCTACTCCTTGCTCAACGAAATGGACTCAACACCGCATATTAAACGCCTAAGAATGTACCTGACTAGTAAGTATCTTAAAACCTATGGATTGCTATGTCTCCGAAAGAGAATCAAGCATGTGTACAGGGGCATAAACGCAGCAGTGATAGGATTGGAGAGGTTCGGTGAGCAAATGAAGACCCTTTGAAATCATATTGCATGGTACCCATTACACGGGTCTTAACTCTCCAGGTTTAAGGTATTCTTCCTTCAGCTAAAACATGCATGTGGAACCCAAGTATGATCAACCATGTGAACGGGAGACGTGTTCAAATATGTCTCAGTTTTCCTCCCCTGGTACTCGGGTGCAACATTCCAGACGCTTTACTAACACTCTCCCCACTTGGAGAGTCAGCGCCTTTAACCTCCTGTTTGGCCCAGTTTGCAATTTCTGTGGAAGATGAACAGGAATAGCGAGAACCAATGAGAGGCTAACTGGAGGTGTCTGGACGGGCAAATTTAACTCTCATTTCCCACCATGAAGAGGAAATAACCAAAGGCTCAGCGTGCCGTGCCGAAACCAGATTAGGGCCTGAAGCCAGCCTGCGGTGTTGCGGCCAGGTCACAAGAAAGCAAGTTGAAGAAAGGAGCTCAGGGGCACTGTAATTCACAAACCTGCAGCGTTATAAATGACAGCTATCGTCCAAAAATAGACTGAAGTAAGGCTGCCAAGAGGACTTGAAAGCGGGGCAGAATTGCAGGAAACCGATTTCAGGAGGTAGACTGGAATTGCATTGAAAGCATAGGAAAAGAGGCAGAACGTCCACAATGATGCACTTGGCCAAAAAGGGCGTATGCGTTTTTTCCTGAATATATTCAGGAAAAAACGCATACGCCCTTTTTGGCCAACCAAGCAAGCTTGCAAAGGAAATCTGCACTACAATGAAGTCTCACTTCCCCCCGGTCAAAAGGGCCATCTGAAAAACGTGTAAAATCCAGAAAGGCAGGACAGGCCATGGAGAACTGGGAGCCTTGTTATGCTGATGGGCTAGATGTAAATTGCCAACAACCACTCGGGAGAAGTGTATGGTGTTTCCTGAAACATCTAAAAAACAAAGCAACAGAACCTAGGGCACTTCCACTTATGGTCCTATAGCTTAGGGAAATTAACATCAAAAAGACACAGCCACCCCAAAGTTTGGAACGGCTCTGTTTACAAGAACCTCGTTTACAGTACAAGTTCAACATCGCAGAAAGTGAAAAATGGATAAAGAAGTTGTGGTATTTACTTACAAAGCAATATCACTCAGCAATGAAATCTGTGTCATCAGGCCCTTAGCAGCACAATGAGTGGATTCAGGTATGATGATTCTAACTGAAATAAGTCACACAGAAAAAGAAACATCATAAGATATCAGTAATACACGGAATGTAAACTTGGCTACACAGGAACTGAATTACAGAACAGAACAGGGTCTCAAATTTAGAAAACCAACGTATTCTTGCTTAAGGGTAAAGGTGAGTTGGGGTGCTGCATAAAACCAGAGATTGAAATGAGCACAGATAAAGTTCCTTAAGCCAAATATGGAATAGACAAGAGCTACTCCTTGCTCAACGAAATGGACTCAACACCCCATATTAAACGCCTAAGAATGTACCTGACTAGTAAGTATCTTAAAACCTATGGATTGCTATGTCTCCGAAAGAGAATCAAGCATGTGTACAGGGGCATAAACGCAGCAGTGATAGGATTGGAGAGGTTCGGTGAGCAGATGAAGACCCTTTGAAGTCATATTGCATGGTACCCATTCCACGGGTTTCAACTACCCAGGTTTAAGGTATTCTTCCTTCAGCTAAAACATGCATGTGGAACCCAGAGTATGATCAACCATGTGAATGGGAGACGTGTTCAAATATGTCTCAGTTTTCCTCCCCTGGTACTCGGGTGCAACATTCCAGACGCTTTACTAACACTCTCCCGACTTGGAGAGTCAGTCCCTTTAACCTCCTGTTTGGCCCAGATTGCAATTTATGCGGAAGATGAACAGGAATAGCGAGAACCAATGAGAGGCTAGCTGGAGGTGTCTGGACGGGCAAATTTAACTCTCATTTCCCACCAGGAAGAGGAATTAACCAAAGGCTCAGCATGCCGGGCCGGAAACAGATTAGGGCCTGAAGCCATCCTGCGGTGTTGCGGCCAGGTCACAAGAAAGCGAGTTGAAGAAAGGAGCTCAGGGGCACTGTAATTCACAAACCTGCAGAGTTATAAATGACAGCTATCGTCCAAAAATAGACTGAAGTAAGGCTGCCAAGAGGACTTGAAAGCGGGGCAGAATTGCAGGAAACCGATTTCAGGAGGTAGACTGGAATTGCATTGAAAGCATAGGAAAAGAGGCAGAACGTCCACAATGATGCACTTGGCCAAAAAGGGCGTATGCGTTTTTTCCTGAATATATTCAGGAAAAAACGCATACGCCCTTTTTGGCCAACCAAGCAAGCTTGCAAAGGAAATCTGCACTACAATGAAGTCTCACTTCCCCCCGGTCAAAAGGGCCATCTGAAAAAAGTGTAAAATCCAGAAAGGCAGGACAGGCCATGGAGAACTGGGAGCCTTGTTATGCTGATGGGCGGGATGTAAATTGCCAACAGACACTCGGGAGAAGTGTATGGTGTTTCCTGAAACATCTAAAAAACAAAGCAACAGAGCCTAGGTCACTGCCACTTATGGTCCTATAGCTTAGGGAAATTAAAATGAAAAAGACACAGCCACCCCAAAGTTTGGGGCACCTCTGTTTACAAGAACCTCGTTTACAGTACAAGTTCAACATTGCAGAAAGTGAAAAATGGATAAAGAAGTTGTGGTATTTACTTACAAAGCAATATCACTCAGCAATGAAATCTATGTCATCAGGCCCTTCGCATCACAATGAGTGGATTCAGGTATGATGATTCTAACTGAAATAAGTCACACAGAAAAAGAAACATCATAAGATATCAGTAATACACGGAATGTAAACTTGGCTACACAGGAACTGAATTACAGAACAGAACAGGGTCTCAAATTTAGAAAACCAACTTATGCTTGCTTAAGGGTAAAGGTGAGTTGGGGTGCTGCATAAAACCAGAGATTGAAATGAGCACAGATAAAGTTCCTTAAGTCAAATATGGAATAGACAAGAGCTACTCCTTGCTCAACGAAATGGACTCAACACCGCATATTAAACGCCTTAGAATGTACCTGACTAGTAAGTACCGTAAAACCTATGGATTGCTATGTCTCCAAAAGAGAATCAAGCATGTGTACACGGGCATAAACGCAGCAGTGATAGGATTGGAGAGGTTCGGTGAGCAAATGAAAACCCTTTGAAGTCATATTGCATGGTACCCATTACACGGGTCTCAACTCTCCAGGTTTAAGGTATTCTTCCTTCAGCTAAACCATGCATGTGGAACCCAAGTATGATCAACCATGTGAACGGGAGACGTGTTCAAATATGTCTCAGTTTTAATCTCCTGGTACTCGGGTGCAACATTCCAGACGCTTTACTAACACTCTCCCCACTTGGAGAGTCAGCGCCTTTAACCTCCTGTTTGGCCCAGTTTGCAATTTCTGCGGAAGATGAACAGGAATAGCGAGAACCAATGAGAGGCTAACTGGAGGTGTCTGGACGGGCAAATTTAACTCTCATTTCCCACCATGAAGAGGAAATAACCAAAGGCTCAGCGTGCCGTGCCGGAACCAGATTAGGGCCTGAAGCCAGCCTGCGGTGTTGCGGTCAGGGCACAAGAAAGCAAGTTGAAGAAAGGAGCTCAGGGGCACTGTAATTCACAAACCTGCAGAGTTATAAATGACAGCTATCGTCCGAAAATAGACTGAAGTAAGGCTGCCAAGAGGACTTGAAAGCGGGGCAGAATTGCAGGAAACCGATTTCAGGAGGTAGACTGGAATTGCATTGAAAGCATAGGAAAAGAGGCAGAACGTCCACAATGATGCACTTGGCCAAAAAGGGCGTATGCGTTTTTTCCTGAATATATTCAGGAAAAAACGCATACGCCCTTTTTGGCCAACCAAGCAAGCTTGCAAAGGAAATCTGCACTACAATGAAGTCTCACTTCCCCCCGGTCAAAAGGGCCATCTGAAAAAAGTGTAAAATCCAGAAAGGCAGGACAGGCCATGGAGAACTGGGAGCCTTGTTATGCTGATGGGCGGGATGTAAATTGCCAACAACCACTCGGGAGAAGTGTATGGTGTTTCCTGAAACATCTAAAAAACAAAGCAACAGAACCTAGGGCACTTCCACTTATGGTCCTATAGCTTAGGGAAATTAAAATCAAAAAGACACAGCTCCCCAAAGTTTGGAACGGCTCTGTTTACAAGAACCTCGTTTACAGTACAAGTTCAACATCGCAGAAAGTGAAAAATGGATAAAGAAGTTGTGGTATTTACTTACAAAGCAATATCACTCAGCAATGAAATCTGTGTCATCAGGCCCTTAGCAGCACAATGAGTGGATTCAGGTATGATGATTCTAACTGAAATAAGTCACACAGAAAAAGAAACATCATCAGATATCAGTAATACACGGAATGGAAACTTGGCTACAGAGGAACTGAATTACAGAACAGAACAGGGTCTCAAATTTACAAAGACAACTTATGCTTGCTTAAGGGTAAAGGTGAGTTGAGGTGCTGCATAAAACCACAGATTGAAATGAGCACAGATAAAGTTCCTTAAGCCAAATATGGAATAGACAAGAGCTACTCCTTGCTCAACGAAATGGACTCAACACCGCATATTAAACGCCTAAGAATGTACCTGACTAGTAAGTATCTTAAAACCTATGGATTGCTATGTCTCCAAAAGTGAATCAAGCATGTGTACAGGGGCATAAACGCAGCAGTGATAGGATTGGAGAGGTTCGGTGAGCAAATGAAGACCCTTTGAAGTCATATTGCATGGTACCCATTCCACGGGTTTCAACTACCCAGGTTTAAGGTATTCTTCCTTCAGCTAAAACATGCATGTGGAACCTAGAGTATGATCAACCATGTGATCGGGAGACGTGTTCAAATATGTCTCAGTTTTCCTCCCCTGGTACTCGGGTGCAACATTCCAGACGCTTTACTAACACTCTCCCCACTTGGAGAGTCAGTCCTTTTAACCTCCTGTTTGGCCCAGTTTGCAATTTCTGCGGAAGATGAACAGGAATAGCGAGAACCAATGAGAGGCTAGCTGGAAGTGTCTGGACGGGCAAATTTAACTCTCATTTCCCACCAGGAAGAGGAATTAACCAAAGGCTCAGTATGCCGGGCCGGAACCAGATTAGGGCCTGAAGCCATCCTGCGGTGTTGCGGCCAGGTCACAAGAAAGCGAGTTGAAGAAAGGAGCTCAGGGGCACTGTAATTCACAAACCTGCAGAGTTATAAATGACAGCTATCGTCCAAAAATAGACTGAAGTAAGGCTGCCAAGAGGACTTGAAAGTGGGGCAGAATTGCAGGAAACCGATTTCAGGAGGTAGACTGGAATTGCATTGAAAGCATAGGAAAAGAGGCAGAACGTCCACAATGATGCACTTGGCCAAAAAGGGCGTATGCGTTTTTTCCTGAATATATTCAGGAAAAAACGCATACGCCCTTTTTGGCCAACCAAGCAAACTAGCGAAGGAAATCTGCACTACAATGAAGTCTCACTTCCCCCTGGTCAAAAGGGCCATCTGAAAAAAGTGTAAAATCCACAAAGGCAGGACAGACCATGGAGAACTGGGAGCCTTGTTATGCTGATGGGCGGGATGTAAATTGCCAACAGACACTCGGGAGAAGTGTATGGTGTTTCCTGAAACATCTAAAAAACAAAGCAACAGAGCCTAGGGCACTGCCACTTATGGTCCTATAGCTTAGGGAAATTAAAATCAAAAAGACACAGCCACCCCAAAGTTTGGGACGCCTCTGTTTACAAGAACCTCGTTTACAGTACAAGTTCAACATCGCAGAAAGTGAAAAATGGATAAAGAAGTTGTGGTATTTACTTACAAAGCAATATCACTCAGCAATGAAATCTGTGTCATCAGGCCCTTAGCAGCACAATGAGTGGATTCAGGTATGATGATTCTAACTGAAGTAAGTCACACAGAAAAAGAAACATCATAAGATATCAGTAATACACGGAATGTAAACTTGGCTACACAGGAACTGAATTACAGAACAGAACAGGGTCTCAAATTTAGAAAACCAACTTATGCTTGCTTAAGGGTAAAGGTGAGTTGGGGTGCTGCATAAAACCAGAGATTGAAATGAGCACAGATAAAGTTCCTTAAGTCAAATATGGAATAGACAAGAGCTACTCCTTGCTCAACGAAATGGACTCAACACCGCATATTAAACGCCTAAGAATGTACCTGACTAGTAAGTATCTTAAAACCTATGGATTGCTATGTCTCCGAAAGAGAATCAAGCATGTGTACAGGGGCATAAACGCAGCAGTGATAGGATTGGAGAGGTTCGGTGAGCAAATGAAGACCCTTTGAAGTCATATTGCATGGTACCCATTACACGGGTCTTAACTCTCCAGGTTTAAGGTATTCTTCCTTCAGCTAAAACATGCATGTGGAACCCAAGTATGATCAACCATGTGAACGGGAGACGTGTTGAAATATGTCTCAGTTTTCCTCCCCTGGTACTCGGGTGCAACATTCCAGACGCTTTACTAACACTCTCCCCACTTGGAGAGTCACCGCCTTTAACCTCCTGTTTGGCCCAGTTTGCAATTTCTGCGGAAGATGAACAGGAATAGCGAGAACCAATGAGAGACTAGCTGGAGGTGTCTGGACGGGCAAATTTAACTCTCATTTCCCACCAGGAAGAGGAAATAACCAAAGGATCAGCGTGCCGTGCCGGAATCAGATTAGGGCCTGAAGCCATCCTGCGGTGTTGCGGCCAGGTCACAAGAAAGCGAGTTGAAGAAAGGAGCTCTGGGGCACTGTAATTCACAAACCTGCAGAGTTATAAATGACAGCTATCGTCCAAAAATAGACTGAAGTAAGGCTGCCAAGAGGACTTGAAAGCGGGGCAGAATTGAAGGAAACCGATTTCAGGAGGTAGACTGGAATTGCATTGAAAGCATAGGAAAAGAGGCAGAACGTCCACAATGATGCACTTGGCCAAAAAGGGCGTATGCGTTTTTTCCTGAATATATTCAGGAAAAAACGCATACGCCCTTTTTGGCCAACCAAGCAAGCTTGCAAAGGAAATCTGCACTACAATGAAGTCTCACTTCCCCCCGGTCAAAAGGGCCATCTGAAAAAAGTGTAAAATCCAGAAAGGCAGGACAGGCCATGGAGAACTGGGAGCCTTGTTATGCTGATGGGCGGGATGTAAATTGCCAACAGACACTCGGGAGAAGTGTATGGTGTTTCCTGAAACATCTAAAAAACAAAGCAACAGAGCCTAGGGCACTGCCACTTATGGTCCTATAGCTTAGGGAAATTAAAATCAAAAAGACACAGCCACCCCAAAGTTTGGGACGCCTCTGTTTACAAGAACCTCGTTTACAGTACAAGTTCAACATCGCAGAAAGTGAAAAATGGATAAAGAAGTTGTGGTATTTACTTACAAAGCAATATCACTCAGCAATGAAATCTGTGTCATCAGGCCCTTAGCAGCACAATGAGTGGATTCAGGTATGATGATTCTAACTGAAGTAAGTCACACAGAAAAAGAAACATCATAAGATATCAGTAATACACGGAATGTAAACTTGGCTACACAGGAACTGAATTACAGAACAGAACAGGGTCTCAAATTTAGAAAACCAACTTATGCTTGCTTAAGGGTAAAGGTGAGTTGGGGTGCTGCATAAAACCAGAGATTGAAATGAGCACAGATAAAGTTCCTTAAGTCAAATATGGAATAGACAAGAGCTACTCCTTGCTCAACGAAATGGACTCAACACCGCATATTAAACGCCTAAGAATGTACCTGACTAGTAAGTATCTTAAAACCTATGGATTGCTATGTCTCCGAAAGAGAATCAAGCATGTGTACAGGGGCATAAACGCAGCAGTGATAGGATTGGAGAGGTTCGGTGAGCAAATGAAGACCCTTTGAAGTCATATTGCATGGTACCCATTACACGGGTCTTAACTCTCCAGGTTTAAGGTATTCTTCCTTCAGCTAAAACATGCATGTGGAACCCAAGTATGATCAACCATGTGAACGGGAGACGTGTTCAGATATGTCTCAGTTTTCCTCCCCTGGTACTCGGGTGCAACATTCCAGACGCTTTACTAACACTCTCCCCACTTGGAGAGTCACCGCCTTTAACCTCCTGTTTGGCCCAGTTTGCAATTTCTGCGGAAGATGAACAGGAATAGCGAGAACCAATGAGAGACTAGCTGGAGGTGTCTGGACGGGCAAATTTAACTCTCATTTCCCACCAGGAAGAGGAAATAACCAAAGGATCAGCGTGCCGTGCCGGAATCAGATTAGGGCCTGAAGCCATCCTGCGGTGTTGCGGCCAGGTCACAAGAAAGCGAGTTGAAGAAAGGAGCTCTGGGGCACTGTAATTCACAAACCTGCAGAGTTATAAATGACAGCTATCGTCCAAAAATAGACTGAAGTAAGGCTGCCAAGAGGACTTGAAAGCGGGGCAGAATTGCAGGAAACCAATTTCAGGAGGTAGACTGGAATTGCATTGAAAGCATAGGAAAAGAGGCAGAACGTCCACAATGATGCACTTGGCCAAAAAGGGCGTATGCGTTTTTTCCTGAATATATTCAGGAAAAAATGCATACGCCCTTTTTGGCCAACCAAGCAAGCTTGCAAAGGAAATCTGCACTACAATGAAGTCTCACTTCCCCCCGGTCAAAAGGGCCATCTGAAAAAAGTGTAAAATCCAGAAAGGCAGGACAGGCCATGGAGAACTGGGAGCCTTGTTATGCTGATGGGCGGGATGTAAATTGCCAACAGACACTCGGGAGAAGTGTATGGTGTTTCCTGAAACATCTAAAAAACAAAGCAACAGAGCCTAGGGCACTTCCACTTATGGTCCTATAGCTTAGGGAAATTAAAATCAAAAAGACACAGCCACCCCAAAGTTTGGGACGCCTCTGTTTACAAGAACCTCGTTTACAGTACAAGTTCAACATCGCAGAAAGTGAAAAATGGATAAAGAAGTTGTGGTATTTACTTACAAAGCAATATCACTCAGCAATGAAATCTGTGTCATCAGGCCCTTAGCAGCACAATGAGTGGATTCAGGTATGATGATTCTAACTGAAGTAAGTCACACAGAAAAAGAAACATCATAAGATATCAGTAATACACGGAATGTAAACTTGGCTACACAGGAACTGAATTACAGAACAGAACAGGGTCTCAAATTTAGAAAACCAACTTATGCTTGCTTAAGGGTAAAGGTGAGTTGGGGTGCTGCATAAAACCAGAGATTGAAATGAGCACAGATAAAGTTCCTTAAGTCAAATATGGAATAGACAAGAGCTACTCCTTGCTCAACGAAATGGACTCAACACCGCATATTAAACGCCTAAGAATGTACCTGACTAGTAAGTATCTTAAAACCTATGGATTGCTATGTCTCCGAAAGAGAATCAAGCATGTGTACAGGGGCATAAACGCAGCAGTGATAGGATTGGAGAGGTTCGGTGAGCAAATGAAGACCCTTTGAAGTCATATTGCATGGTACCCATTACACGGGTCTTAACTCTCCAGGTTTAAGGTATTCTTCCTTCAGCTAAAACATGCATGTGGAACCCAAGTATGATCAACCATGTGAACGGGAGACGTGTTCAAATATGTCTCAGTTTTCCTCCCCTGGTACTCGGGTGCAACATTCCAGACGCTTTACTAACACTCTCCCCACTTGGAGAGTCAGCGCCTTTAACCTCCTGTTTGGCCCAGTTTGCAATTTCTGCGGAAGATGAACAGGAATAGCGAGAACCAATGAGAGGCTAGCTGGAGGTGTCTGGACGGGCAAATTTAACTCTCATTTCCCACCAGGAAGAGGAAATAACCAAAGGATCAGCGTGCCGTGCCGGAATCAGATTAGGGCCTGAAGCCATCCTGCGGTGTTGCGGCCAGGTCACAAGAAAGCGAGTTGAAGAAAGGAGCTCTGGGGCACTGTAATTCACAAACCTGCAGAGTTATAAATGACAGCTATCGTCCAAAAATAGACTGAAGTAAGGCTGCCAAGAGGACTTGAAAGCGGGGCAGAATTGCAGGAAACCGATTTCAGGAGGTAGACTGGAATTGCATTGAAAGCATAGGAAAAGAGGCAGAACGTCCACAATGATGCACTTGGCCAAAAAGGGTGTATGCGTTTTTTCCTGAATATATTCAGGAAAAAACGCATACACCCATTTTGGCCAACCAAGCAAGCTTGCAAAGGAAATCTGCACTACAATGAAGTCTCACTTCCCCCCGGTCAAAAGGGCCATCTGAAAAAAGTGTAAAATCCAGAAAGGCAGGACAGGCCATGGAGAACTGGGAGCCTTGTTATGCTGATGGGCGGGATGTAAATTGCCAACAGACACTCGGGAGAAGTGTATGGTGTTTCCTGAAACATCTAAAAAACAAAGCAACAGAGCCTAGGGCACTGCCACTTATGGTCCTATAGCTTAGGGAAATTAAAATCAAAAAGACACAGCCACCCCAAAGTTTGGGACGCCTCTGTTTACATGAACCTCGTTTACAGTACAAGTTCAACATCGCAGAAAGTGAAAAATGGATAAAGAAGTTGTGGTATTTACTTACAAAGCAATATCACTCAGCAATGAAATCTATGTCATCAGGCCCTTAGCATCACAATGAGTGGATTCAGGTATGATGATTCTAACTGAAATAAGTCACACAGAAAAAGAAACATCATAAGATATCAGTAATACACGGAATGGAAACTTGGCTACACAGGAACTGAATTACAGAACAAAACAGGGTCTCAAATTTAGAAAACCAACTTATGCTTGCTTAAGTGTAAAGATGAGTTAGGGTGCTGCATAAAACCAGAGATTGAAATGAGCACAGATAAAGTTCCTTAAGTCAAATATGGAATAGACAAGAGCTACTCCTTGCTCAACGAAATGGACTCAACACCGCATATTAAATGCCTAAGAATGTACCTGACTAGTAAGTATCTTAAAACCTATGGATTGCTATGTCTCCGAAAGAGAATCAAGCATGTGTACAGGGGCATAAACACAGCAGTGATAGGATTGGAGAGGTTCGGTGAGCAAATGAAGACCCTTTGAAGTCATATTGCATGGTACCCATTCCACGGGTTTCAACTACCCAGGTTTAAGGCATTCTTCCTTCAGCTAAAACATGCATGTGGAACCTAGAGTATGATCAACCATGTGATCGGGAGACGTGTTCAAATATGTCTCAGTTTTCCTCCCCTGGTACTCGGGTGCAACATTCCAGACGCTTTACTAACACTCTCCCCACTTGGAGAGTCAGCGCCTTTAACCTCCTGTTTGGCCCAGTTTGCAATTTCTGCGGAAGATGAACAGGAATAGCGAGAAACAATGAGAGACTAGCTGGAGGTGTCTGGACCGGCAAATTTAACTCTCATTTCCCACCAGGAAGAGGAAATAACCAAAGGCTCAGCGTGCCATGCCGGAACCAGATTAGGGCCTGAAGCCATCCTGCGGTGTTGCGGCCAGGTCACAAGAAAGCGAGTTGAAGAAAGGAGCTCAGGGGCACTGTAATTCACAAACCTGCAGAGTTATAAATGACAGCTATCGTCCAAAAATAGACTGAAGTAAGGCTGCCAAGAGGACTTGAAAGCAGGGCAGAATTGCAGGAAACCGATTTCAGGAGGTAGACTGGAATTGCATTGAAAGCATAGGAAAAGAGGCAGAACGTCCACAATGATGCACTTGGCCAAAAAGGGCGTATGCGTTTTTTCCTGAATATATTCAGGAAAAAACACATACGCCCTTTTTGGCCAACCAAGCAAGCTTGCAAAGGAAATCTGCACTACAGTGAAGTCTCACTTCCCCCCGGTCAAAAGGGCCATCTGAAAAAAGTGTAAAATCCAGAAAGGCAGGACAGGCCATGGAGAACTGGGAGCCTTGTTATGCTGATGGGCGGGATGTAAATTGCCAACAACCACTCGGGAGAAGTGTATGGTGTTTCCTGAAACATCTAAAAAACAAAGCACCAGAGCCTAGGGCACTTCCACTTATGGTCCTATACCTTAGGGAAATTAAAATCAAAAAGACACAGCCACCCCAAAGTTTGGGACGCCACCGTTTACAAGAACCTCGTTTACCGTACAAGTTCAATATCACAGAAAGTGAAAAATGGATAAAGAACTTGTGGTACTTACGTACAATGCAGTATCACTCAGCAGTGAAATCTATGTCATGAGGCCCGTAGCAGCATAATGAGTGGATTCAGGTACGATGATTCTAACTGAAATAAGTCACACAGAAAAAGAAACATCATAAGATATCACTAATACACGGAATGTAAACTTGGCTACACAGGAACTGCATTCCAAAACAGAACAGGGTCTCAAATTTAGAAAACCAACATATGCTTGCTTAAGGGTAAAGGTGAGTTGGGGTGCTGCATAAAACCAGAGATTGAAATGAGCACAGATAAAGTTCCTTAAGCCAAATATGGAATAGACAAGAGCTACTCCTTGCTCAACGAAATGGACTCAACACCCCATATTAAACGCCTAAGAATGTACCTGACTAGTAAGTATCTTAAAACCTATGGATTGCTATGTCTCCAAAAGAGAATCAAGCGTGTGTACAGGGGCATAAACGCAGCAGTGATAAGATTGGAGAGGTTCGGTGAGCAAATGAAGACCCTTTGAAGTCATATTGCATGGAACCCATTCCACGGGTTTCAACTACCCAGGTTTAAGGTATTCTTCCTTCAGCTAAAACATGCATTTGGAACCTAGAGTATGATCAACCATGTGATCGGGAGACGTGTTCAAATATGTCTCAGTTTTCCTCCCCTGGTACTCGGGTGAAACATTCCAGATGCTTTACTAACACTCTCCCGACTTGGAGAGTCAGTCCCTTTAACCTCCTGTTTGGCCCAGTTTGCAATTTCTGCGGAAGATGAAAAGGAATAGCAAGAACCAATGAGAGGCTAGCTGGAGGTGTCTGGACGGGCAAATTTAACTCTCATTTCCCACCAGGAAGAGGAATTAACCAAAGGCTCAGCATGCCGGGCCGGAACCAGATTAGGGCCTGAAGCCATCCTGCGGTGTTGCGGCCAGGTCACAAGAAAGCGAGTTGAAGAAAGGAGCTCAGGGGCACTGTAATTCACAAACCTGCAGAGTTATAAATGACAGCTATCGTCCAAAAATAGACTGAAGTAAGGCTGCCAAGAGGACTTGAAAGCGGGGCAGAATTGCAGGAAACCGATTTCAGGAGGTAGACTGGAATTGCATTGAAAGCATAGGAAAAGAGGCAGAACGTCCACAATGATGCACTTCGCCAAAAAGGGCGTATGCGTTTTTTCCTGAATATATTCAGGAAAAAACGCATACGCACTTTTTGGCCAACCAAGCAAGCTTGCAAAGGAAATCTGCACTACAATGAAGTCTCACTTCCCCCCGGTCAAAAGGGCCATCTGAAAAAAGTGTAAAATCCAGAAAGGCAGGACAGGCCATGGAGAACTGGGAGCCTTGTTATGCTGATGGGCGGGATGTAAATTGCCAACAATCACTCGGGAGAAGTGTATGGTGTTTCCTGAAACATCTAAAAAACAAAGCAACAGAACCTAGGGCACTTCCACTTATGGTCCTATAGCTTAGGGAAATTAAAATCAAAAAGACACAGCCACCCCAAAGTTTGGAATGGCTCTGTTTACAAGAACCTCGTTTACAGTACAAGTTCAACATCGCAGAAAGTGAAAAATGGATAAAGAAGTTGTGGTATTTACTTACAAAGCAATATCACTCAGCAATGAAATCTGTGTCATCAGGCCCTTAGCAGCACAATGAGTGGATTCAGGTATGATGATTCTAACTGAAGTAAGTCACACAGAAAAAGAAACATCATAAGATATCAGTAATACACGGAATGTAAACTTGGCTACACAGGAACTGAATTACAGAACAGAACAGGGTCTCAAATTTAGAAAACCAACTTATGCTTGCTTAAGGGTAAAGGTGAGTTGGGGTGCTGCATAAAACCAGAGATTGAAATGAGCACAGATAAAGTTCCTTAAGTCAAATATGGAATAGACAAGAGCTACTCCTTGCTCAACGAAATGGACTCAACACCGCATATTAAACGCCTAAGAATGTACCTGACTAGTAAGTATCTTAAAACCTATGGATGGCTATGTCTCCGAAAGAGAATCAAGCATGTGTACAGGGGCATAAACGCAGCAGTG
The DNA here is from genome assembly GCF_951394435.1 of Stenella coeruleoalba. Classification (NCBI taxonomy): domain Eukaryota; kingdom Metazoa; phylum Chordata; class Mammalia; order Artiodactyla; family Delphinidae; genus Stenella; species Stenella coeruleoalba. The sequence continues at coordinate 137,797 of NW_027645875.1, forward strand.
ATAGGATTGGAGAGGTTCGGTGAGCAAATGAAGACCCTTTGAAGTCATATTGCATGGTACCCATTACACGGGTCTTATCTCTCCAGGTTTAAGGTATTCTTCCTTCAGCTAAAACATGCATGTGGAACCCAGAGTATGATCAACCATGTGAACGGGAGACGTGTTCAAATATGTCTCAGTTTTCCTCCCTGGTACTCGGGTGCAACATTCCAGACGCTTTACTAACACTCTCCCCACTTGGAGAGTCAGCGCCTTTAACCTCCTGTTTGGCCCAGTTTGCAATTTCTGCGGAAGATGAACAGGAATAGCGAGAACCAATGAGAGGCTAGCTGGAGGTGTCTGGACGGGCAAATTTAACTCTCATTTCCCACCAGGAAGAGGAAATAACCAAAGGCTCAGCGTGCCGTACCGGAACCAGATTAGGGCCTGAAGCCATCCTGCGGTGTTGCGGCCAGCTCAAAAGAAAGCGAGTTGAAGAAAGGAGCTCAGGGGCACTGTAATTCACAAACCTGCAGAGTTATAAATGACAGCTATCGTCCAAAAATAGACTGAAGTAAGGCTGCCAAGAGGACTTGAAAGCGGGGCAGAATTGCAGGAAACCGATTTCAGGAGGTAGACTGGAATTGCATTGATAGCATAGGAAAAGAGGCAGAACGTCCACAATGATGCACTTGGCCAAAAAGAGCGTATGCGTTTTTTCCTGAATATATTCAGGAAAAAATGCATACGCCCTTTTTGGCCAACCAAGCAAGCTTGCAAAGGAAATCTGCACTACAATGAAGTCTCACTTCCCCCCGGTCAAAAGGGCCATCTGAAAAAAGTGTAAAATCCAGAAAGGCAGGACAGGCCATGGAGAACTGGGAGCCTTGTTATGCTGATGGGCGGGATGTAAATTGCCAACAACCACTCGGGAGAAGTGTATGGTGTTTCCTGAAACATCTAAAAAACAAAGCAACAGAACCTAGGGCACTTCCACTTATGGTCCTATAGTTTAGGGAAATTAAAATCAAAAAGACACAGCCACCCCAAAGTTTGGGACGCCTCTGTTTACAAGAACCTCATTTACAGTACAAGTTCAACATCACAGAAAGTGAAAAATGGATAAAGAACTTGTGGTACTTACGTACAATGCAGTATCACTCAGCAATGAAATCTATGTCATCAGGCCCGTAGCAGCATAATGAGTGGATTCAGGTACGATGATTCTAACTGAAATAAGTCACACAGAAAAAGAAACATCATAAGATATCACTAATACACGGAATGTAAACTTGGCTACACAGGAACTGCATTCCAAAACAGAACAGGGTCTCAAATTTAGAAAACCAACTTATGCTTGCTTAAGGGTAAATGTGAGTTGGGGTGCTGCATAAAACCAGAGATTGAAATGAGCACAGATAAAGTTCCTTAAGCCAAATATGGAATAGACAAGAGCTACTCCTTGCTCAACGAAATGGACTCAACACCCCATATTAAACGCCTAAGAATGTACCTGACTAGTAAGTATCTTAAAACCTATGGATTGCTATGTCTCCGAAAGAGAATCAAGCATGTGTACAGGGGCATAAACGCAGCAGTGATAGGATTGGAGAGGTTCGGTGAGCAAATGAAGACCCTTTGAAGTCATATTGCATGGTACCCATTCCACGGGTCTCAACTCTCCATGTTTAAGGTATTCTTCCTTCAGCTAAAACATGCATGTGGAACCCAGAGTATGATCAACTATGTGAATGGGAGACGTGTTCAAATATGTCTCAGTTTTCCTCCCCTGGTACTCGGGTGCAACATTCCAGACGCTTTACTAACACTCTCCCCACTTGGAGAGTCAGTCCCTTTAACCTCCTGTTTGGCCCAGTTTGCAATTTCTGCGGAAGATGAACAGGAATAGCGAGAACCAATGAGAGGCTAGCTGGAGGTGTCTGGACGGGCAAATTTAACTCTCATTTCCCACCAGGAAGAGGAATTAACCAAAGGCTCAGCATGCCGGGCCGGAACCAGATTAGGGCCTGAAGCCATCCTGCGGTGTTGCGGCCAGGTCACAAGAAAGCGAGTTGAAGAAAGGAGCTCAGGGGCACTGTAATTCACAAACCTGCAGAGTTATAAATGACAGCTATCGTCCAAAAATAGACTGAAGTAAGGCTGCCAAGAGGACTTGAAAGCGGGGCAGAATTGCAGGAAACCGATTTCAGGAGGTAGACTGGAATTGCATTGAATGCATAGGAAAAGAGGCAGAACGTCCACAATGATGCACTTGGCCAAAAAGGGCGTATGCGTTTTTTCCTGAATATATTCAGGAAAAAACGCATACGCCCTTTTTGGCCAACCAAGCAAGCTTGCAAAGGAAATCTGCACTACAATGAAGTCTCATTTCCCCCGGTCAAAAGGGCCATCTGAAAAAAGTGTAAAATCCAGAAAGGCAGGACAGGCCATGGAGAACTGGGAGCCTTGTTATGCTGATGGGCGGGATGTAAATTGCCAACAATCACTCGGGAGAAGTGTATGGTGTTTCCTGAAACATCTAAAAAACAAAGCAACAGAACCTAGGGCACTTCCACTTATGGTCCTATAGCTTAGGGAAATTAAAATCAAAAAGACACAGCCACCCCAAAGTTTGGAATGGCTCTGTTTACAAGAACCTCGTTTACAGTACAAGTTCAACATTGCAGAAAGTGAAAAATGGATAAAGAAGTTGTGGTATTTACTTACAAAGCAATATCACTCAGCAATGAAATCTGTGTCATCAGGCCCTTAGCAGCACAATGAGTGGATTCAGGTATGATGATTCTAACTGAAATAAGTCACACAGAAAAAGAAACATCATAAGATATCAGTAATACACGGAATGTAAACTTGGCTATACAGGAACTGAATTACAGAACAGAACAGGGTCTGAAATTTAGAAAACCAACTTCTTCTTGCTTAAGGGTAAAGGTGAGTTGGGGTGCTGCATAAAACCAGAGATTGAAATGAGCACAGATAAAGTTCCTTAAGCCAAATATGGAATACACAAGAGCTACTCCTTGCTCAACGAAATGGACTCAACACCCCATATTAAACGCCTAAGAATGTACCTGACTAGTAAGTATCTTAAAACCTATGGATTGCTATGTCTCTGAAAGAGAATCAAGCATGTGTACAGGGGCATAAACACAGCAGTGATAGGATTGGAGAGGTTCGGTGAGCAAATGAAGACCCTTTGAAGTCATATTGCATGGTACCCATTCCACGGGTTTCAACTACCCAGGTTTAAGGTATTCTTCCTTCAGCTAAAACATGCATGTGGAACCCAAGTATGATCAACCATGTGATCGGGAGACGTGTTCAAATATGTCTCAGTTTTCCTCCCCTGGTACTCGGGTGCAACATTCCAGACGCTTTACTAACACTCTCCCCACTTGGAGAGTCAGCGCCTTTAACCTCCTGTTTGGCCCAGTTTGCAATTTCTGCGGAAGATGAACAGGAATAGTGAGAACCAGTGAGAGGCTAGCTGGAGGTGTCTGGACGGGCAAATTTAACTCTCATTTCCCACCAGGAAGATGAAATAACCAAAGGCTCAGCGTGCCGTACCGGAACCAGATTAGGGCCTGAAGCCATCCTGCGGTGTTGCGGCCAGCTCAAAAGAAAGCGAGTTGAAGAAAGGAGCTCAGGGGCACTGTAATTCACAAACCTGCAGAGTTATAAATGACAGCTATCGTCCAAAAATAGACTGAAGTAAGGCTGCCAAGAGGACTTGAAAGCGGAGCAGAATTGCAGGAAACCGATTTCAGGAGGTAGACTGGAATTGCATTGAAAGCATAGGAAAAGAGGCAGAACGTCCACAATGATGCACTTGGCCAAAAAGGGCGTATGCGTTTTTTCCTGAATATATTCAGGAAAAAACGCATACGCCCTTTTTGGCCAACCAAGCAAGCTTGCAAAGGAAATCTGCACTACAATGAAGTCTCACTTCCCCCCGGTCAAAAGGGCCATCTGAAAAAAGTGTAAAATCCAGAAAGGCAGGACAGGCCATGGAGAACTGGGAGCCTTGTTATGCTGATGGGCGGGATGTAAATTGCCAACAACCACTCGGGAGAAGTGTATGGTGTTTCCTGAAACATCTAAAAAACAAAGCAACAGAACCTAGGGCACTTCCACTTATGGTCCTATAGCTTAGGGAAATTAAAATCAAAAAGACACAGCCACCCCAAAGTTTGGAACGGCTCTGTTTACAAGAACCTCGTTTACAGTACAAGTTCAACATCGCAGAAAGTGAAAAATGGATAAAGAAGTTGTGGTATTTACTTACAAAGCAATATCACTCAGCAATGAAATCTGTGTCATCAGGCCCTCAGCAGCACAATGAGTGGATTCAGGTATGATGATCCTAACTGAAGTAAGTCACACAGAAAAAGAAACATCATAAGATATCAGTAATACACGGAATGTAAACTTGGCTACACAGGAACTGCATTCCAAAACAGAACAGGGTCTCAAATTTAGAAAACCAACTTATGCTTGCTTAAGGGTAAAGGTGAGTTGGGGTGCTGCATAAAACCAGAGATTGAAATGAGCACAGATAAAGTTCCTTAAGTCAAATATGGAATAGACAAGAGCTACTCCTTGCTCAACGAAATGGACTCAACACCGCATATTAAACGCCTAAGAATGTACCTGACTAGTAAGTATCGTAAAACCTATGGATTGCTATGTCTCCAAAAGAGAATCAAGCATGTGTACAGGGGCATAAACGCAGCAGTGATAGGATTGGAGAGGTTCGGTGAGCAAATGAAGACCCTTTGAAGTCATATTGCATGGTACCCATTCCACGGGTTTCAACTACCCAGGTTTAAGGTATTCTTCCTTCAGCTAAAACATGCATGTGGAACCTAGAGTATGATCAACCATGTGATCGGGAGACGTGTTCAAATATGTCTCAGTTTTCCTCCCCTGGTACTCGGGTGCAACATTCCAGACGCTTTACTAACACTCTCCCCACTTGGAGAGTCAGTCCCTTTAACCTCCTGTTTGGCCCAGTTTGCAATTTCTGCGGAAGATGAACAGGAATAGCGAGAACCAATGAGAGGCTAGCTGGAGGTGTCTGGACGGGCAAATTTAACTCTCATTTCCCACCAGGAAGAGGAATTAACCAAAGGCTCAGCATGCCGGGCCGGAACCAGATTAGGGCCTGAAGCCATCCTGCGGTGTTGCGGCCAGGTCACAAGAAAGCGAGTTGAAGAAAGGAGCTCAGGGGCACTGTAATTCACAAACCTGCAGAGTTATAAATGACAGCTATCGTCCAAAAATAGACTGAAGTAAGGCTGCCAAGAGGACTTGAAAGCGGGGCAGAATTGCAGGAAACCGATTTCAGGAGGTAGACTGGAATTGCATTGAAAGCATAGGAAAAGAGGCAGAACGTCCACAATGATGCACTTGGCCAAAAAGGGCGTATGCGTTTTTTCCTGAATATATTCAGGAAAAAACGCATACGCCCTTTTTGGCCAACCAAGCAAGCTTGCAAAGGAAATCTGCACTACAATGAAGTCTCACTTCCCCCTGGTCAAAAGGGCCATCTGAAAAAAGTGTAAAATCCAGAAAGGCAACAGGCCATTGAGAACTGGGAGCCTTGTTATGCTGATGGGCGGGATGTAAATTGCCAACAGACACTTGGGAGAAGTGTATGGTGTTTCCTGAAACATCTAAAAAACAAAGCAACAGAGCCTAGGGCACTTCCACTTATGGTCCTATAGCTTAGGGAATTTAAAATCAAAAAGACACAGCCACCCCAAAGTTTGGAACCGCTCTGTTTACAAGAACCTCGTTTACAGTACAAGTTCAACATCGCAGAATGTGAAAAATGGATAAAGAAGTTGTGGTATTTACTTACAAAGCAATATCACTCAGCAATGAAATCTATGTCATCAGGCCCTTAGCATCACAATGCGTGGATTCAGGTATGATGATTGTAACTGAAATAAGTCACAAAGAAAAAGAAACATCATAAGATATCAGTAATACACGGAATGTAAACTTGGCTACACAGGAACAGAATTATAGAACAGAACAGGGTCTCAAATTTAGAAAACCAACTTATGCTTGCTTAAGGGTAAAGGTGACTTGGGGTGCTTCATAAAACCAGAGATTGAAATGAGCAGAGATAAAGTTCCTTAAGTCAAATATGGAATAGACAAGAGCTACTCCGTGCTCAACGAAATGGACTCAACACCGCATATTAAACGCCTAAGAATGTACCTGACTGGTAAGTATCATAAAACCTATGGATTGCAATGTCTCCAAAAGAGAATCAAGCATGTGTACAGGGGCATAAACGCAGCAGTGATAGGATTGGAGAGGTTCGGTGAGCAAATGAAGACCCTTTGAAGTCATATTGCATGGTACCCATTACACGGGTCTCAACTCTCCAGGTTTAAGGTATTCTTCCTTCAGCTAAAACATGCATGTGGAACCCAAGTATGATCAACCATGTGAACGGGAGACGTGTTCAAATATGTCTCAGTTGTCCTCCCCTGGTACTCGGGTGCAACATTCCAGATGCTTTACTAACACTCTCCCCACTTGGAGAGTCAGCGCCTTTAACCTCCTGTTTGGCACAGTTTGCAATTTCTGCGGAAGATGAACAGAAATAGCGAGAACCAATGAGAGGCTAGCTGGAGGTGTCTGGACGGCCAAATTTAACTCTCATTTCCCACCAGGAAGAGGAAATAACGAAAGGCTCAGCGTGCCGTGCCGGAACCAGATTAGGGCCTGAAGCCATCCTGCGGTGTTGCGGGCAGCTCAAAAGAAAGCGAGTTGAAGAAAGGAGCTCAGGGGCACTGTAATTCACAAACCTGCAGAGTTATAAATGACAGCTATCGTCCAAAAATAGACTGAAGTAAGGCTGCCAAGAGGACTTGAAAGCGGGGCAGAATTGCAGGAAACTGATTTCAGGAGGTAGACTGGAATTGCATTGAAAGCATAGGAAAAGAGGCAGAACGTCCACAATGATGCACTTGGCCAAAAAGGGCGTATGCATTTTTTCCTGAATATATTCAGGAAAAAACGCATACGCCCTTTTTGGCCAACCAAGCAAGCTTGCATAGGAAATCTGCACTACAATGAAGTCTCACTTCTCCCCGGTCAAAAGGGCCATCTGAAAAAAGTGTAAAATCCAGAAAGGCAACAGGCCATTGAGAACTGGGAGCCTTGTTATGCTGATGGGTGGGATGTAAATTGCCAACAGACACTCGGGAGAAGTGTATGGTGTTTCCTGAAACATCTAAAAAACAAAGCAACAGAGCCTAGGGCACTGCCACTTATGGTCTTATAGCTTAGGGAAATTAAAATCAAAAAGACACAGCCACCCCAAAGTTTGGGACGCCTCTGTTTACAAGAACCTCGTTTACCGTACAAGTTCAATATCACAGAAAGTGAAAAATGGATAAAGAACTTGTGGTACTTACGTACAATGCAGTATCACTCAGCAATGAAATCTATGTCATCAGGCCCGTAGCAGCATAATGAGTGGATTCAGGTACGATGATTCTAACTGAAATAAGTCACACAGAAAAAGAAACATCATAAGATATCACTAATACACGGAATGTAAACTTGGCTACATAGGAACTGAATTCCAAAACAGAAAAGGTTCTCAAATTTAGAAAACCAACTTATGCTTGCTTAAGGGGAAAGGTGAGCTGGGGTGCTGCATAAAACCAGAGATTGAAATGAGCACAGATAAAGTTCCTTAAGCCAAATATGGAATAGACAAGAGCTACTCCTTGCTCAACGAAATGGACTCAACACCACATATTAAACGCCTAAGAATGTACCTGACTAGTAAGTATCTTAAAACCTATGGATTGCTATGTCTCCGAAAGAGAATCAAGCATGTGTACAGGGGCGTAAACGCAGCAGTGATAGGATTGGAGAGGTTCGTGAGCAAATGAAGACCCTTTGAAGTCATATTGCATGGTACCCATTCCACGGGTTTCAACTACCCAGTTTTAAGGTATTCTTCCTTCAGCTAAAACATGCATGTGGATCCTAGAGTATGATCAACCATGTGAACGGGAGACGTGTTCAAATATGTCTCAGTTTTCCTCCCCTGGTACTCGGGTGCAACATTCCAGATGCTTTACTAACACTCTCCCGACTTGGAGAGTCAGCGCCTTTAACCTCCTGTTTGGCCCAGTTTGCAATTTCTGCGGAAGATGAACAGGAATAGAGAGAACCAATGAGAGACTACCTGGAGGTGTCTGAACGGGCAAATTTAACTCTCATTTCCCACCAGGAAGAGGAATTAACCAAAGGCTCAGCATGCCGGGCCGGAACGAGATTAGGGCCTGAAGCCATCCTGCGGTGTTGCGGCCAGGTCACAAGAAAGCGAGTTGAAGAAAGGAGCTCAGGGGCACTGTAATTCACAAACCTGCAGAGTTATAAATGACAGCTATCGTCCAAAAATAGACTGAAGTAAGGCTGCCAAGAGGACTTGAAAGCGGGGCAGAATTGCAGGAAACCAATTTTAGGAGGTAGACTGGAATTGCATTGAAAGCATAGGAAAAGAGGCAGAACGTCCACAATGATGCACTTCGCCAAAAAGGGCGTATGCGTTTTTTCCTGAATATATTCAGGAAAAAACTCATACGCCCTTTTTGGCCAACCAAGCAAACTTGCAAAGAAATGTGCACTACAATGAAGTCTCACTTCCCCCTGGTCAAAAGGGCCATCTGAAAAAAGTGTAAAATCCAGAAAGGCAGGACAGGCCATGGAGAACTGGGAGCCTTGTTATGCTGAAGGTCGGGATGTAAATTGCCAACAACCACTCGGGAGAAGTGTATGGTGTTTCCTGAAACATCTAAAAAACAAAGCAACAGAACCTAGGGCACTTCCACTTATGGTCCTATAGCTTAGGGAAATTAAAATCAAAAAGACACAGCCACCCCAAAGTTTGGAACGGCTCTGTTTACAAGAACCTCGTTTACAGTACAAGTTCAACATCGCAGAAAGTGAAAAATGGAGAAAGAAGTTGTGGTATTTACTTACAAAGCAATATCACTCAGCAATGAAATCTGTGTCATCAGGCCCTTAGCAGCACAATGAGTGGATTCAGGTATGATGATTCTAACTGAAATAAGTCACACAGAAAAAGAAACATCATAAGATATCAGTAATACACGGAATGTAAACTTGGCTACACAGGAACTGAATTACAGAACAGAACAGGGTCTCAAATATAGAAAACCAACTTATGCTTGCTTAAGGGGAAAGGTGAGTTGGGGTGCTGCATAAAACCAGAGATTGAAATGAGCAGAGATAAAGTTCCTTAAGCCAAATATGGAATAGACAAGAGATACTCCTTGCTCAACGAAATGGACTCAACACCGCATATTAAACGCCTAAGAATGTACCTGACTAGTAAGTATGTTAAAACCTATGGATTGCTATGTCTCCGAAAGAGAATCAAGCATGTGTACAGGGGCATAAACGCAGCAGTGATAGGATTGGAAAGGTTCGGTGAGCAAATGAAGACCCTTTGAAGTCATATTGCATGGTACCCATTCCACGGGTTTCAACTACCCAGGTTTTAGGTATTCTTCCTTCAGCTAAAACATGCATGTGGAACCCAGAGTATGATCAACCATGTGATCGGGAGACGTGTTCAAATATATCTCAGTTTTCCTCCCCTGGTACTCGGGTGCAACATTCCAGACGCTTTACTAACACTCTCCCGACTTGGAGAGTCAGCGCCTTTAACCTCCTGTTTGGCCCAGTTTGCAATTTCTGCGGAAGATGAACAGGAATAGCGAGAACCAATGAGAGGCTAGCTGGAGGTGTCTGGACGGTCAAATTTAACTCTCATTTCCCACCAGGAAGAGGAAATAACCAAAGGCTCAGCATGCCGTACCGGAACCAGATTAGGGCCTGAAGCCATCCTGCGGTGTTGCGGCCAGCTCAAAATAAAGTGAGTTGAAGAAAGGAGCTCAGGGGCACTGTAATTCACAAACCTGCAGAGTTATAAATGACAGCTATCGTCCAAAAATAGACTGAAGTAAGGCTGCCAAGAGGACTTGAAAGCGGGGCAGAATTGCAGGAAACCTATTTCAGGAGGTAGACTGGAATTGCATTGAAAGCATAGGAAAAGAGGCAGAACGTCCACAATGATGCACTTGGCCAAAAAGGGCGTATGCCTTTTTTCCTGAATATATTCAGGAAAAAACGCATACGCCCTTTTTGGCCAACCAAGCAAGCTTGCAAAGGAAATCTGCACTACAATGAAGTCTCACTTCCCCCCGGTCAAAAGGGCCATCTGAAAAAAGTGTAAAATCCAGAAAGGCAGGACAGGCCATGGAGAACTAGGCGCCTTGTTATGCTGATGTGCGGGATGTAAATTGCCAACAACCACTCGGGAGAAGTGTATGGTGTTTCCTGAAACATCTAAAAAACAAAGCAACAGAACCTTGGGCACTTCCACTTATGGTCCTATAGCTTAGGGAAATTAAAATCAAAAAGACACAGCCACCCCAAAGTTTGGAACGGCTCTGTATACAAGAACCTCGTTTACAGTACAAGTTCAACATCGCAGAAAGTGAAAAATGGATAAAGAAGTTGTGGTATTCACTTACAAAGCAATATCACTCAGCAATGAAATCTATGTCATCAGGCCCGTAGCAGCATAATGAGTCGATTCAGGTACGATGATTCTAACTGAAATAAGTGACACAGAAAAAGAAACATCATAAGATATCACTAATACACGGAATGTAAACTTGGCTACAGAGGAACTGCATTCCAAAACAAAACAGGGTCTCAAATTTAGAAAACCAACTTATGCTTGCTTAAGGGGAAAGGTGAGTTGGGGTGCTGCATAAAACCAGAGATTGAAATGAGCACAGATAAAGTTCCTTAAGCCAAATATGGAATACACAAGAGCTACTCCTTGCTCAACGAAGTGGACTCAACACCCCATATTAAACGCCTAAGTATGTACCTGACTAGTAAGTATCTTAAAACCTATGGATTGCTATGTCTCCGAAAGAGAATCAAGCATGTGTACAGGGGCATAAACGCAGCAGTGATAGGATTGGAGAGGTTCGGTGAGCAAATGAAGACCCTTTGAAGTCATATTGCATGGTACCCATTCCACGGGTTTCAAATACCCACGTTTAAGGTATTCTTCCTTCAGCTAAAACATGCATGTGGAACCTAGAGTATGATCAACCATGTGATCGGGAGACGTGTTCAAATATGTCTCAGTTTTCGTACCCTGGTACTCGGGTGCAACATTCCAGACGCTTTACTAACACTCTCCCCACTTGGAGAGTCAGTCCCTTTAACCTCCTGTTTGGCCCAGTTTGCAATTTCTGCGGAAGATGAACAGGAATAGCGAGAACCAATGAGAGGCTAGCTGGAGGTGTCTGGACGGGCAAATTTAACTCTCATTTCCCACCAGGAAGAGGAATTAACCAAAGGCTCAGCGTGCCGTGCCAGAACCAGATTAGCGCCTGAAGCCATCCTGCGGTGTTGAGGCCAGCTCAAAAGAAAGCGAGTTGAAGAAAGGAGCTCAGAGGCACTGTAATTCACAAACCTGCAGAGTTATAAATGACAGCTATCGTCCAAAAATAGACTGAAGTAAGGCTGCCAAGAGGACTTGAAAGCGGGGCAGAATTGCAGGAAACCGATTTCAGGAGGTAGACTGGAATTGCATTGAAAGCATAGGAAAAGAGGCAGAACGTCCACAATGATGCACTTGGCCAAAAAGGGCGTATGCGTTTTTTCCTGAATATATTCAGGAAAAAACGCATACGCCCTTTTTGGCCAACCAAGCAAGCTTGCAAAGGAAATCTGCACTACAATGAAGTCTCACTTCCCCCCGGTCAAGAGGGCCATCTGAAAAAAGTGTAAAATCCAGAAAGGCAGGACAGGCCATGGAGAACTGGGAGCCTTGTTCTGCTGATGGGCGGGATGTAAATTGCCAACAACCACTCGGGAGAAGTGTATGGTGTTTCCTGAAACATCTAAAAAACAAAGCAACAGAGCCTAGGGCACTGCCACTTATGGTCCTATAGCTTAGGGAAATTAAAATCAAAAAGACACAGCCACCCCAAAGTTTGGGACGCCTCTGTTTACAAGAACCTCGTTTACAGTACAAGTGCAACATCGCAGAAAGTGAAAAATGGATAAAGAAGTTGTGGTATTTACTTACAAAGCAATATCACTCAGCAATGAAATCTATGTCATCAGGCCCTTAGCAGCACAATGAGTGGATTCAGGTATGATGATTCTAACTGAAATAAGTCACACAGAAAAAGAAACATCATAAGATATCAGTAATACATGGAATGGAAACTTGGCTACACAGGAACTGAATTACAGAACAGAACAGGGTCACAAACTTAGAAAACCAACTTATGCTTGCTTAAGGGTAAAGGTGAGTTGGGGTGCTGCATAAAACCAGAGATTGAAATGAGCACAGATAAAGTTCCTTAAGCCAAATATGGAATAGACAAGAGCTACTCCTTGCTCAACGAAATGGACTCAACACCGCATATTAAACGCCTAAGAATGTACATGATTAGTAAGTATCTTCAAACGTATGGATTGCTATGTCTCCGAAAGAGAATCAAGCATGTGTACAGGGGCATAAACGCAGCAGTGATAGGATTGGAGAGGTTCGTGAGCAAATGAAGACCCTTTGAAGTCATATTGCATGGTACCCATTCCACGGGTTTCAACTACCCAGGTTTAAGGTATTCTTCCTTCAGCTAAAACATGCATGTGGAACCTAGAGTATGATCAACCATGTGATCGGGAGACGTGTTCAAATATGTCTCAGTTTTCGTACCCTGGTACTCGGGTGCAACATTCCAGACGCTTTACTAACACTCTCCCCACTTGGAGAGTCAGTCCCTTTAACCTCCTGTTTGGCCCAGTTTGCAATTTCTGTGGAAGATGAACATGAATAGCGAGATCCAATGAGAGACTAGCTGGAGGTGTCTGGATGGGCAAATTTAACTCTCATTTCCCACCAGGAAGAGGAATTAACCAAAGGCTCAGCGTGCCGTGCCAGAACCAGATTAGGGCCTGAAGCCATCCTGCGGTGTTGTGGCCAGGTCACAAGAAAGCGAGTTGAAGAAAGGAGCTCAGGGGCACTGTAATTCACAAACCTGCAGAGTTATAAATGACAGCTATCGTCCAAAAATAGACTGAAGTAAGGCTGCCAAGAGGACTTGAAAGCGGGGCAGAATTGCAGGAAACCGATTTCAGGAGGTAGACTGGAATTGCATTGAAAGCATAGGAAAAGAGGCAGAACGTCCACAATGATGCACTTGGCCAAAAAGGGCGTATGCGTTATTTCCTGAATATATTCAGGAAAAAACGCATACGCCCTTTTTGGCCAACCAAGCAAACATGCAAAGGAAATCTGCACTACAATGAAGTCTCACTTCCCCCCGGTCAAAAGGGCCATCTGAAAAAAGTGTAAAATCCAGAAAGGCAGGACAGGCCATGGAGAACTGGGAGCCTTGTTATGCTGAAGGCCGGGATGTAAATTGCCAACAACCACTCGGGAGAAGTGTATGGTGTTTCCTGAAACATCTAAAAAACAAAGCAACAGCGCCTAGGGCACTTCCACTTATGGTCCTATAGCTTAGGGAAATTAAAATCAAAAAGACACAGCCACCCCAAAGTTTGGGACGCCTCTGTTTACAAGAAACCCGTTTACAGTACAAGTTCAACATCGCAGAAAGTGAAAAATGGATAAAGAAGTTGTGGTATTTACTTACAAAGCAATATCACTCAGCAATGAAATCTATGTCATCAGGCCCTTAGCAGCACAATGAGTGGATTAGGGTATGATGATTCTAACTGAAATAAGTCACACAGAAAAAGAAACATCATAAGATATCAGTAATACACGGAATGGAAACTTGGCTACACAGGAACTGAATTACAGAACAGAACAGGGTCTCAAACTTAGAAAACAAACTTATGCTTGCTTAAGGGTAAAGGTGAGTTGGGGTGCTGCATAAAACCAGAGATTGAAATGAGCACAGATAAAGTTCCTTAAGCCAAATATGGAATAGACAAGATCTACTCCTTGCTCAACGAAATGGACTCAACACCGCATATTAAACGCCTAAGAATGTACTTGACTAGTAAGTATCTTCAAACCTATGGATTGCTATGTCTCCGAAAGAGAATCAAGCATGTGTACAGGGGCATAAACGCAGCAGTGATAGGATTGGAGAGGTTCGTGAGCAAATGAAGACCCTTTGAAGTCATATTGCATGGTACCCATTCCACGGGTTTCAACTACCCAGGTTTAAGGTATTCTTCCTTCAGCTAAAACATGCACGTGGAACCTAGAGTATGATTAACCATGTGATCGGGAGACGTGTTCAAATATGTCTCAGTTTTCGTACCCTGGTACTCGGGTGCAACATTCCAGACGCTTTACTAACACTCTCCCCACTTGGAGAGTCAGCCCCTTCAACCTCCTGTTTGGCCCAGTTTGCAATTTCTGTGGAAGATGAACAGGAATAGCGAGAACCAATGAGAGACTAGCTGGAGGTGTCTGGATGGGCAAATTTAACTCTCATTTCCCACCAGGAAGAGGAATTAACCAAAGGCTCAGCGTGCCGTGCCAGAACCAGATTAGGGCCTGAAGCCATCCTGCGGTGTTGCGGCCAGGTCACAAGAAAGCGAGTTGAAGAAAGGAGCTAAGGGGCACTGTAATTCACAAACCTGCAGAGTTATAAATGACAGCTATCGTCCAAAAATAGACTGAAGTAAGGCTGCCAAGAGGACTTGAAAGCGGGGCAGAATTGCAGGAAACCGATTTCAGGAGGTAGACTGGAATTGCATTGAAAGCATAGGAAAAGAGGCAGAACGTCCACAATGATGCACTTGGCCAAAAAGGGCGTATGCGTTTTTTCCTGAATATATTCAGGAAAAAACGCATACGCCCTTTTTGGCCAACCAAGCAAACTTGCAAAGGAAATCTGCACTACAATGAAGTCTCACTTCCCCCCAGTCAAAAGGGCCATCTGAAAAAAGTGCAAAATCCAGAAAGGCAGGACAGGCCATGGAGAACTGGGAGCCTTGTTATGCTGATGGGCGGGATGTAAACTGCCAACAGACACTCGGGAGAAGTGTATGGTGTTTCCTGAAACATCTAAAAAACAAAGCAACAGAGCCTAGGGCACTTCCACTTATGGTCCTATAGCTTAGGGAAATTAAAATCAAAAAGACACAGCCACCCCAAAGTTTGGGATGCCTCTGTTTACAAGAACCTCGTTTACCGTACAAGTTCAATATCACAGAAAGTGAAAAATGGATAAAGAACTTGTGGTACTTACGTACAATGCAGTATCACTCAGCAATGAAATCTGTGTCATCAGGCCCTTAGCAGCACAATGAGTGGATTCAGGTATGATGATTCTAACTGAAATAAGTCACACAGAAAAAGAAACATCATAAGATATCAGTAATACACGGAATGGAAACTTGGCTACACAGGAACTGAATTACAGAACAGAACAGGGTCTCAAATTTAGAAAACCAACTTATGCTTGCATAAGGGGAAAGGTGAGTTGTGGTGCTGCATAAAACCAGAGATTGAAATGAGCACAGATAAAGTTCCTTAAGCCAAATATGGAATAGACAAGAGCTACTCCTTGCTCAACGAAATGGACTCAACACCGCATATTAAACGCCTAAGAATGTACCTGACTAGTAAGTATCTTAAAACCTATGGATTGCTATGTCTCCGAAAGAGAATCAAGCATGTGTACAGGGGCATAAACGCAGCAGTGATAGGATTGGAGAGGTTCGGTGAGCAAATGAAGACCCTTTGAAGTCATATTGCATGGTACCCATTCCACGGGTTTCAACTACCCAGGTTTTAGGTATTCTTCCTTCAGCTAAAACATGCATGTGGAACCCAGAGTATGATCAACCATGTGATCGGGAGACGTGTTCAAATATGTCTCAGTTTTCCTCCCCTGGTACTCGGGTGCAACATTCCAGACGCTTTACTAACACTCTCCCCACTTGGAGAGTCAGCACCTTTAACCTCCTGTTTGGCCCAGTTTGCAATTTCTGCGGAAGATGAACAGGAATAGCGAGAACCAATGAGAGGCTAGCTGGAGGTGTCTGGACGGGCAAATTTAACTCTCATTTCCCACCAGGAGGAGGAAATAACCAAAGGCTCAGCGTGCCGTACCGGAACCAGATTAGGGCCTGAAGCCATCCTGCAGTGTTGCGGCCAGCTCAAAAGAAAGCAAGTTGAAGAAAGGAGCTCAGGGGCACTGAAATTCACAAACCTGCAGAGTTATAAATGACAGCTATCGTCCAAAAATAGACTGAAGTAAGGCTGCCAAGAGGACTTGAAAGCGGGGCAGAATTGCAGGAAACCGATTTCAGGACGTAGACTGGAATTGCATTGAAAGCATAGGAAAAGAGGCAGAACGTCCACAATGATGCACTTGGCCAAAAAGGGCGTATGCGTTTTTTCCTGAATATATTCAGGAAAAAACGCATACGCCCTTTTTGGCCAACCAAGCAAGCTTGCAAAGGAAATCTGCACTACAATGAAGTCTCACTTCCCCCCGGTCTAAAGGGCCATCTGAAAAAAGTGTAAAATCCAGAAAGGCAGGACAGGCCATGGAGAACTGGGAGCCTTGTTATGCTGAAGGTCGGGATGTAAACTGCCAACAACCACTCGGGAGAAGTGTATGGTGTTTCCTGAAACATCTAAAAAACAAAGCAACAGAACCTAGGGCACTTCCACTTATGGTCCTATAGCTTAGGGAAATTAAAATCAAAAAGACACAGCCACCCCAAAGTTTCGAACGGCTCTGTTTACAAGAACCTCGTTTACAGTACAAGTTCAACATCGCAGAACGTGAAAAATGGATAAAGAAGTTGTGGTATTTACTTACAAAGCAATATCACTCAGCAATGAAATCTGTGTCATCAGGCCCTTAGCAGCACAATGAGTGGATTCAGGTATGATGATTCTAACTGAAATAAGTCACACAGAAAAAGAAACATCATAAGATATCAGTAATACACGGAATGGAAACTTGGCTACACAGGAACTGAATTCCAAAACAGAACAGGTTCTCAAATTTAGAAAACCAACTTATGCTTGCTTAAGGGGAAAGGTGAGTTGGGGTGCTGCATAAAACCAGAGATTGAAATGAGCACAGATAAAGTTTCTTAAGCCAAATATGGAATAGACAAGAGCTACTCCTTGCTCAACGAAATGGACTCAACACCGCATATTAAACGCCTAAGAATGTACCTGACTAGTAAGTATCTTAAAACCTATGGATTGCTATGTCTCCGAAAGAGAATCAAGCATGTGTACAGGGGCATAAACGCAGCAGTGATAGGATTGGAGAGGTTTGGTGAGCAAATGAAGACCCTTTGAAGTCATATTGCATGGTACCCATTCCACGGGTTTCAACTACCCAGGTTTAAGGTATTCTTCCTTCAGCTAAAACATGCATGTGGAACCTAGAGTATGATCAACCATGTGATCGGGAGACGTGTTCAAATATGTCTCAGTTTTCGTACCCTGGTACTCGGGTGCAACATTCCAGACGCTTTACTAACACTCTCCCGACTTGGAGAGTCAGCGCCTTTAACCTCCTGTTTGGCCCAGTTTGCAATTTCTGCGGAAGATGAACAGGAATAGCGAGAACCAATGAGAGGCTAGCTGGAGGTGTCTGGACGGGCAAATTTAACTCTCATTTCCCACCAGGAAGAGGAATTAACCAAAGGCTCAGCGTGCCGTGCCGGAACCAGATTAGGGCCTGAAGTCATCCTGCGGTGTTGCGGCCAGCTCAAAAGAAAGCGAGTTGAAGAAAGGAGCTCAGGGGCACTGTAATTCACAAACCTGCAGAGTTATAAATGACAGCTATCGTCCAAAAATAGACTGAAGTAAGGCTGCCAAGAGGACTTGAAAGCGGGGCAGAATTGCAGGAAACCGATTTCAGGAGGTAGACTGGAATTGCATTGAAAGCATAGGAAAAGAGGCAGAACGTCCACAATGATGCACTTGGCCAAAAAGGGCGTATGCGTTTTTTCCTGAATATATTCAGGAAAAAACGCATAGGCCCTTTTTGGCCAACCAAGCAAGCTTGCAAAGGAAATCTGCACTACAATGAAGTCTCACTTCCCCCCGGTCTAAAGGGCCATCTGAAAAAAGTGTAAAATCCAGAAAGGCAGGACAGGCCATGGAGAACTGGGAGCCTTGTTATGCTGATGGGCGGGATGTAAATTGCAAACAGACACTCGGGAGAAGTGTATGGTGTTTCCTGAAACATCTAAAAAACAAAGCAACAGAGCCTAGGGCACTGCCACTTATGGTCCTATAGCTTAGGGAAATTAAAATCAAAAAGACACAGCCATCCCAAAGTTTGGGACGCCTCTGTTTACAAGAACCTCGTTTACAGTACAAGTTCAACATCGCAGAAAGTGAAAAATGGATAAAGATGTTGTGGTATTTACTTACAAAGCAATATCACTCTGCAATGAAATCTATGTCATCAGGCCCGTAGCAGCATAATGAGTGGATTCAGGTACGATGATTCTAACTGAAATAAGTCACACAGAAAAAGAAACATCAAAAGATATCACTAATACACGGAATGTAAACTTGGCTACACAGGAACTGAATTCCAAAACAGAACAGGGTCTCAAATTTAGAAAACCAACTTATGCTTGCTTAAGAGTAAAGGTGAGTTGGGGTGCTGCATAAAACCAGAGATTGAAATGAGCACAGATAAAGTTCCTTAAGCCAAATATGGAACAGACAAGAGCTACTCCTTGCTCAACGAAATGGACTCAACACCGCATATTAAACGCCTAAGAATGTACCTGACTAGTAAGTATCTTAAAACCTAGGGATTGCTATTTCTCCGAAAGAGAATCAAGCGTGTGTACTGGGGCATAAATGCAGCAGTGATAGGATTGGACAGGTTCGGTGAGCAAATGAAGACCCTTTGAAGTCATGTTGCATGGTACCCATTCCACGGGTCTCAACTCTCCAGGTTTAAGGTATTCTTCCTTCAGCTAAAACATGCATGTGGAACCCAGAGTATGATCAACCGTGTGATCGGGAGACGTGTTCAAATATGTCTCAGTTTTCATACCCTGGTACTCGGGTGCAACATTCCAGACGCTTTACTAACATTCTCCCGACTTGGACAGTCAGCGCCTTTAACCTCCTGTTTTGCCCAGTTTGCAATTTCAGCGGAAGATGAACAGGAATACGGAGAACCAATGAGAGACTAGCTGGAGGTGTCTGAATGGGCAAATTTAACTCTTATTTCCCACTAGGAAGAGGAATTAACCAAAGGCTCAGCGTGCCGTGCCGGAAACAGATTAGGGCCTGAAGCCATCCTGCGGTGTTGCGGCCAGGTCACAAGAAAGTGAGTTGAAGAAAGGAGCTCAGGGGCTCTGTAATTCACAAACCTGCAGAGTTATAAATGACAGCTATCGTCCAAAAATATACTGAAGTAAGGCTGCCAAGAGGACTTGAAAGCGGGGCAGAATTGCAGGATACCGATTTCAGGAGGTAGACTGGAATTGCATTGAAAGTGTAGGAAAAGAGGCAGAACGTCCACAATGATGCACTTTGCCAAAAGGGCATATGCGTTTTTTCCTGAATATATTCAGGAAAAAACGCATACGCCCTTTTTGGCCAACCAAGCAAGCTTGCAAAGGAAATCTGCACTACAATGAAGTCTCACTTGCCCCCGGTCAAAAGGGCCATCTGAAAAAAGTGTAAAACCCAGAAAGGCAGGACAGGCCATGGAGAACTGGGAGCCTTGTTATGCTGATGGGCGGGATGTAAATTGCCAACAACCACTCGGGAGAACTGTATGGTGTTTCCTGAAACATCTAAAAAACAAAGCAACAGAGCCTAGGGCACTTCCACTTATGGTCCTATAGCTTAGGGAAATTAATATCAAAAAGACACAGCAACCCCAAAATTTGGGACGGCTCTTTTTACAGAAATCTCTTCTACGGCACAAGTTAAATATCCCAGAGAGCAAATAATGGATAAAGAAGTTGCGATACTTATGTACAACAGAATACCACTCAGCAATGAAATCTATGTCACCAGGCCCGTACCAGCATAATGAGTGGATTGAGGCACGATGATTCTAAGTTAAATAAGTCACACAGAAAAAGAAACATCATAAGGTATCACTAATACACGGAATGTGAACTTGGCTACACATGAACTGAATTACAAAACAGAACAGGGTCTCAAGTTTAGAAAACCAACTTATGCCTGCTTAAGGGGGAAGGTGAGTTGGGGTGCTGCATAAAAGCAGAGTTTGAAATTAGCACAGATACCGTTCCATAAGCCAAATATGTAATAGACAAGAGCTACCCCTTGCTCAACGAAATGGATTCAACAATGAGGTATCACCTCACACCTGGTAGAATAGGCATCATTGAAAATCTACAAACAAAAAATGCTGGAAAGGGTGTGGAGAAAAGGAACCCTCTTCCACTATTGTTGGGAATATAAATTGATACAGTCATTATGGAGAACAATATGGAATTTCTTAAGAAACTAACAATAGAATTACCATATGATACAGCAATCCCAGTACTGGACATATACCCAGACAAAACCATAAATCAAAAAGAGTCATTCACCGCAATGTTCATTGCATCACTATTTACAATATCGAGGTAATGGAAGCAACCTAAATGCCCACAGACAGACGAATGCATAAAGCTGTGGTACATATATAAAATGGAATATTACTAAGCCATGAAAAGGAATGAAATTGGGTCATTTGTAGAGACGTCGATGGATCTAGAGACTGTCATACAGAGTGAAGTAAGTCAGAAAGAGAAAAACAAATCTTGTATATTCATGCATATATGTGGAACCTAGAAAAACTGTACAGGTTAACCATTTTGCAAGGCATAAATAGAGCAACAGATGTAGACAACAAACGTATGGACAACAAGGGGGGAAAGCTGTTGGGGGGGTGGTGGTGGGAGGAGTTGAGAGACTGGGATTGGCATGTATACATTTATATGTATAAAATAGATAACCAATAAGAACCTGCTGTATAAAAATATAAAATAAAATTCAAAATTAAAAAGAAATAAAATTTAAAAAATAAAACAGAAAAAACAATTATTCCCTGCACATACATGTATTTATATGAATAAATTATTTCCATGCTTATATCTGTAAATACAAAAAAGAGGAATAAAATCTACCTTGAACCAAAAACGAAAAAGAGAAAAAAAACACAGAACCCACCAGTTACACAGAGGAAAACCGTATCAGGGCACTTGCTCCAGTTGTAAACAATTCTGAAGTTGGTCAGTGGTGGGGAATCGTCTCCCATTCAGCCAGCAGCCCCCACGCAACAAGCGTCCTCATTGCAAAGCTGGGGCACCGTGCCGAGGCATCTGTGAGTAAACGTGAGCTGAGCCCCAGGCCAGTTGCTGCTGAACTATTCCCACCCGTCCCAGGTAAAACACCTGAATATATACAAGGACTTGAAAGCCTAGAGGAAGGGCCATAGAGCCACACGAGTGACAGCATGCCGGCCGACTTGGTGCCTGCAGGCCAGCCAGGATGGTCCTGGCCCTGGGTGCTCTTCTGGAAGATTTCCATTTCCCTGCCTGAGATACCCGTCCTGTCCCTGCCCCCACTGCTTTTTTCCTTCCTCACCTCTGCCCAGGGAGAAATTCCAGCAGCATGTATGGGTGACACATCCTCTTCTTTAGCAGGTGGCAGCCTGGCAACTGCTGCAGAAAGTCCAGCAGAGCCCCACTCACACTGGGCCACCCACAAAGCCGTGACCTCTCACTCCCTCCCACCAGCCCAGCCCCGAGACTGCTGACAGGGCAGAGAAAATGGCGTCAGGCACGGCTGCAGGGGCTCTTGCTGCCTGGAGTGGTATTTATATTGATCTCAACCCAGGCACACCTGGGGAGGGCTGGCCGGCACGGTAAGGCTGCCCAGGTCAGCCAATCATCACCCCTCAGGGGCTCACAGTTGCAGAAAATGGAACTTGCTGAACCGGCCAGGTCCAAGGAACAGGTGTGGGCTCCTGAGAGTCAGGATAGACAAGGGGCTGCAGCTTTGGCTTGTTTTCTAATCATTTTATCTGGCCCATGAGTGGGAGACAACTTCAAGAAAACCCTCTCCTAATGAGAGGAACCCAGGAGTCAGGGAGAGGAGGGGTGGGTGGTGGTTGGAGACAGAGGCCTGGTGCCCCGGGTGCAGTGGAAGTCTCTGGAAGACCAGGTGGAGGGAGGCCTCACGGAGTGATGCCCAGGGTCACAGACCTGTCGCAGCTGCTGTTTGTTAGTTCAAGTCCTGCTCTGAGGTGCTCTGTGTCAGCTCTGAGCGACAGGTGAGCTGGGGGTGCTCTGCAATGAGGGCTATGTGCACGGTTCCTGTGTGCCCAGCCCTGCCACGGTACCTGCAAGGGTAGCTCTGTATCCTGGGAGGGGTCTGACCACGAGAGCCCCGTGGGCTGGGGTGGGGGTGGGGTACCTGCCCAGGTGAGCTCCATATTCTGGGATTGGTCTGACCACGAGAGCCCCATGGGCTGCTGGGGACCTGGTAAAGGATGTCAGGACAGTCAGTGAAGCCACCGAGGATATACCTCCAGTTGCTCCTAATTCCTACACCCTGCTGGTCATTCTACCAACCACCAGGACATGGTATTCTGTATTAGTCTTCAGTGATGCCTTCTTTTGTATTCCATTAGTCCCAGAGTCACAAGAAATTTTGGCTTGTGAGTGGCAGGACTCAACATACAACTAAAACAATACTTCCGGGCCGTCTGGCCCCAAGGGTGCAAAAATTCCCACACCATCTTTGGGGAAAGCTTAGCTAAAGACCTAAAAGTTCTACCTCTGGAAAAGGAAACCCTCCTTCAATATGCAGACGACATTCTGATCACCAGCCCTACTAAGGAGGCCTCTGAACTACCAAGCCAATAAAGGATAGAAGTTGTCCAAGAAAAAGCTCAAATATCACAGACTGCGGTGACCTGCCTGGGTTTCATTCTCACAGAAGGTCAGAGAAGCCCATCCCAGGAAAGGGAAGAAACCATTTTCAGCCTTACCCCTTTCTAAAACTAGAAGACAGCTTAGGGGTTCCTGGGGAGGCCAGGGTTTGCTGCTTCTGGATCCCTAACTACAGTCTACTAGCTGGGCCTCTATATGAAACACTGAAAGGAAAAGATGATGATCCTTTTGAATAGAATCCAGAAATGGCCTTTCAAGAATGGAAAGAGCAGTCAATTCAGACCCTTGCCCTGGAACTCCCTAATTTAGCTAAACCCTTTGACCTTTACATTCCCGGTGAAAGGTGAATCGCCATTGGAGAATTAGTGCAAAAACTGGGACCACTTGAAATGGAACAATGCAAGAATGCCATCCAGGTAGGATAAACTACGGTCACTAAGGGGCTTGGCCCACTGCCACATCTGGCCAAGATACTGGCGGTATCTAAAAACCTGGAAATCAGCAGCCCAAAAGGCCACCTCCCTCCTAAGGGAAAAGGACCCCACGTGGTGATCCTAACCACCAACCATGCCCTGAAGTTGCAGGGTTCGCTCCGTGGGCACACCGACCTCGAGTGAGGAGGCCCTCCAACTCCAACATCCAGAGAGATAACCGGGGGCAACAGGGCACCATGACGACTCGTGTGAACATCACTTGACCTGGAGTTTCTCTCATAAAACAACAAGAGTGTGTCCCAAAAGAGTAGACTACTGCTTGCAGGACTTACTGCACCCAGAGGGGAGCTAATAATCTTGGCGGGGGAACAGTATACCACACTGTCACCATAGAAAAGCCTACAGACACCGTGATGATGGTGGCCAATAAGACCGGCTGGACTCCTGTTTACTTCAAAAGGCTGTTGACTCAGTAGCCATCATGGTCCTTGATCACCACTGACCCTGGACTGTCTGGGAGTTGAGCGGGCAGGACTCTGACACCTGGTGCTGTTTGTATGTTAATTCAGGGGCCTAATTGAAGAAAGCGCAGACTACTGGTCAGAGCATCTAGGCTGGCAGAGACGGTCAGCCTAAGGTGGCCGAACAAATGTGGGGCGGGGTGAAACCGGCCCCCACAGCGTCTCTGCACATCTCTTTCCTGGACCCTTAAAGGTCATTAGAATCTATAACACTTCCAATGCTGGTGCTCAGGTGGACGAGCAGGGAGGCAGGGGTCCTGGGGACAATCAACGTCACCGGGAGGCTGCTGGGGAGAAGCTCTGACCCTCGCCCCAGGGTATGAGGGCTCCCAACTCAGCACTCAGCAGTTACAGAAGAAGGGTCTGCACCCTCAGCACTCCAAGAATGAGGAACGGGACAAAAGGCAGAGGAGGGGTTTGTCCCCAGCAAAGCCCATTAAAAATCCCTGGGAGATAAAAGTAGAATCTGGGCAATAAAGTCAAGTCTAACCTTTTTTATCCTTTGTGCTTTGTCTAATTTCACATGCTCCTAGGGTCCCGCATGCAGAGGTTCCACACCTGGCACTTCAGACCAGATTTCCTAGTGCAGAATGGCTGGGTCGACACCTCAGCTCCTGGGGCCCAGTGCAGACTCCACGATATAGAGCCTGAGCTACAGCCAACCCAGCCCTCGAGAGCTCCGCCGCCTCCCTCCCTCCCACTGACTCTGACAGGATCTCTACACAGCAGCCCAGCCCACAGCCCACGGGGTAGTGCATGCTCTCACCTCTCCATTCTCTGATCAAAATATAAAGTTTCCTTTGCTTGTGAACCAAACTCAGTCTCGATCTGTTGGCCCCAATGACACTGGGCAGGGGGACACTTGTTGGGGTCCACTCTGGAGGATCAGTAACAGAAATTGAGACTATTGTAACCTCAGTGAACAGATGTGTGAGCCAAACTGTAGTTAACATAGAACAGTGTATAAGGCTCGGGTAAAATAAGATGTTTTTAACACTTCCATTTGATATTTCCATCACTTTTTATAAGCAAGTTCAGTGAAAAGGTTTGTCTTATTTGTCGGGTCAATATTAGAGAAACGAAGTGATTTCTTTCCAAGGATGTACATCTAATAATCTTGGTTAAACCTTCAATCTTGTTTTAAATGCTTTTCCATTGAAAATGATACCTCTCTTTTAGCTCCCCCATTTCTGAGAAGTATAAAATCTTATAATTTATTATTACCAAAGGGGAAAGGTGGGAGGAGGGATAAATTAACAGTTTGGAATGAACACATACACACTGCTATGTATAAAATAGATCATCAACAAGGAACTACTGTATAGCACAGGGAACTACACTCAACATTTTGCAATAACCTATAAGGGGAAATAATCTGAAAAAGAATAGATATTTTTATTGACATCATCTATCAATGACAGTTAAAGTGTAGCCTAAGGGAAGCTGGTGGTGAGTGCTTCTGACCCTGAAGACTTCAATCATCTAAAGTTTGGACTCTGCCTACTTCCCAAGGCCCTTAATGAACATATGTGTAGCCGTAGCTTAAAAACTTCCCCAGTTTGGGTTTCGGGGAGACACTGATTTTGAAAAAGCCCTGGTGTTCTCCTTACATGAATGGGACTCTTCCTACTGCTAAAACATGTCTGTCACACCCAGAGGATGGTATACCGTCTGATCGGGAAGAGTTTGGAAAAGGCATCTCATCTCCTCATCTCCTGGTGCTCGGGTTCACCCCTCCAGCGTCTTTACTAACAGTCTCCCCACTTGGAGATGTCAGCACTGTCAACATCCTGTTGCGTACAGTTTGGAATTTGTCCAGAGGATGAAGCGGAAGGATGAGGAACAATGAGAGACAAGTCCTAGGTGTTCAGACAGGCACATGTCACTCTAATTTCCAATCAGGAAGACGAATTGACCAAAGGCTAGGGTTGCCCATGGAAACAGTATAGGGCTTGAGGAAATCCCGCTGCTTTGTGGCCAGTTCCCATAAACACGAGTTGAACAATGGAACTCAGGGGCAGTAAAATTCACAAAACTGCAGAGTTGAAAATATCCATCACTGAAAAATGTCTTGAGGAAAGTCAGAGAAAAGGACTTGTAAGCAAGGGAGAATGGCAGGAAAGGGATTTGAGGAGGTAGAAAGGACTCGCCATTAAGCACAAGAAAAGGAGCTGAACATTGCCAACATTGCAGTTGGCCAAAAAGGGTGTATGCGTTCTTTTCTGTATATATTCAAGAAAAGGGCATACACTTTTTTAGCCAACCAAACAGGTGGGCACTGGAAGTCAATACCACAAAAGATATCACTTCGCATCAGTCAGAAGAGCCATCCTCATAAAGCGTAAACAACAGAAATGCAGGACAGGGCAACGAGAAGAGGGAGCCCTGTGAGACTTATAGTGGAAATGTATATTGCCAACGGCCATTCTGGAGAAGTGTATTGTGTTTACTAAAGCATCTACAAAATGAGCTACAGAGCATAGGGCACTTGCACTCATGGGCGTATATCTTGGGAAAAACAAAAATCGAGAGGACACAGGCACCCCAATGTTTACCCCCTCTCTGTTTAAAAGATCCTCGACTAGGATATAACTTAAATGTCTCTGGAGGGAAAAAATGGATAGAGATGTGGTACTTAGGTAGAGTGGAATATTATTCAGCCTGGAAATCAATGAAATATGGCCAGTTGTAACAACTCCGGAGGAGTTACGTATGATCATTCTAAGTGACAGAATTCAAAAAGAAAAAGACACATATCATAAGATATCACTTAAAGGTGGAATCCAAAATGGCTACACATGAAATAAATTACAAAACAAAAACATAGTCAAATATGTAGAAAACACGCATAAGGCTGCTAAACGGGAAAGGTGGGGAGGGGTGAGGCATCATCCAGGAGGTTGAAATTAGCAAAGATACCATTCCAAATACCAAACTGATAATCAACAAGGCCTACACGGTAGCTAAAAGAACTGCACTCAGCACACTCAAGTCACCGGAAAAGAATATATACGACTGGTAAGAATCTGAAAAAGAATTTATTGATGTCTCTCTGTACGTGAATCAAGTGGATGTACAGCAGCAAGAAACAGAGCTTTGAAAATCAGCTGTAACCAATATAGTAATAAATTGAAAAAAATAAACGACAGAGAGACAGAGAAAACCTCTTACAACTTTTCCTCAGGGACGGTGATGCAACATGGATTGAACACATCTAGACCCACAGCAGGATGAGACATAAGGCTGGAAACTGTTTGCACTAAGAGAAATGTGAGGTTGGGTGAGGAAATGCACACCCTTTAAAGTAATACTACCTGGTACCCATTCAATGGGTCCCAAATCTGCAGGTTCAAGGGATCTTCCTACAGCTAAAACATGCATGGAAAACCCAGAGGACTGTACACCATGTGATCGGGAGATGTGTCTAAAATGCACCTCATTTATCCTCTCCTGGTGCTCCTGTTCACCATTCCAGCCACGCTACTTAGAATCTCCCCACTTGGAGAATCAGCACATTTAAACTTCTGTTTCACACATTTTGCAAATTGTGAGGAGGATGAACGGGAAGAGGGGGAACCAATGAGAGAAGAGTTGTAGGGGTTTGGACGGGCACATATCACTCTAATTTCCCATTAAGAATAAGAATTAAAGGAAGGCTCAGCCTGCCTCGCCGGAGCCAAAATAGGGCCTGAAGCAATCCTGCGGGTTTGAGGCCAGCTCACAAAAGAGCAACTTAAAAAATGGAGCTCAGGGTCACTGCAATTCACAAACCTGCAGAGTTATAAATGAAAACTAACGTCCAAAAATATGTTGAGGTAAGGCAAAGAAGAGGATCTGAATGCAAGACAGAATTGCAAGAAACAGATTTCAAGAGATAGATTGGACTCGTCTTTAACGCACATGAAAAGCGGCAGAATTTCGACAATGATGCAGTTGGCCCAAAAGGGCGTATGCGTTTTTTCCTGATTATATCCAGGAAAAAACGCATACGCACTTTATGGGCAACGAAGCAAGCAAGCAATACAAATGTGCACAACAAAGAAGTCTCACTTCCCACCGGTCAAAAGGGCCATCCTAAAAAATTGTAAAAACCAGAAATGCAGGACAGGCCATGGAGAACAGGGAGCCTTTATACGCTGATGGGCAGTGTGTGAACTGCCGAGAGCCACTCTGGAGAAGTGTATGGTGGTTCCTAAATCATCTAAAAAACAGAGCTACAGAGCATAGGACACTTCCAATCATGGGAGTATATCTAGGGAAGTCTAAAAATCAACAAGACACAAGCACACCACAGTTTAGGGCTACTCTGTTTACAAGAACCTCAACTTCAGTACACCTTAAATATCCCAGGAAAGAGAACAATGGATAAAGAAGATGTGGTACTTATGTACAATGGAATATCTCTTCACCATGAAATCAATGTAATAAGGCTAGTAGAAGGATAAAGAGTGGATTTAGGACCGATAATACTACTTGAAATAAGTCAAACAGAAAAAGAAACATATCATAAGATATCACTTATAGAGGGAGGGTAAATATGGCTGCACAAGAAATGAATTACAGAACAGAACAGTGTCTCACATTTAGAAAACACACTTATGTCAGCTTAAGGGGAAAGGAGAGGTGGGGTGATGCATAAAACCAGAGTTTGAAATTAGCACAGATACCATTCAATAAACCAAATAGGTATTAGACAAGATCTACACCTTGCTCAATGAACAGGCCTCAACACACCCTATACAACGCAGAGAAATATATCTGAGGAATAAGAATCTTAAAACCCATGTATTGATATATCTCCATAAGGGAATCAAGTGTGTGCAGAGCGGCACAAACACAGCAGTGAAAAGGAGCTAAACCCCATTATAGAAATAAATTTTAAAAACAAAACGCTGAAACAATGAAAGAGAGAAAAATTCTTACAAAATTCGCTCAGGGGCTGTGATGCAACCTGGATTGACCACATATAAACCCACAGCTGGATAAGACATAAGGCTGGACACTTGGGGCTGACAGGATTGGTGAGCTTTGGTGAGCAACTGCCGAAAGTTTAATGCAATACTTCATGCTACTCAGTCCAAGGGTCCCAACACTCCAGGTTGAAGGGAATCTTCCTACAGCTAAACCATGCTTGGGAAACCCAGCGACTGGTATACCATATGATCGGGAAAGGTTTCTAAAACGCACCTCATTTTTCCTCTCCTGGGGCTCCGGATCGACATTCCAGCCGCTTTACTAACAACATCCCCACATGGAGTCAATGCCTTTAAGTTCTGGTATCGCACAGTCTGCAGTTAGTGCAGAGGATGAATGGGAATAGGGGGAACCAGTGAGAAACTAGCTGTAGCGGTTTCAATGGGCACATGTCACTCTAATATCACATCAGTAAGAAGAATTAACCAAAGGCACAGCAAGGTGCCCCAGAAGAAAAATAGGGCTTCAAGGAATCCTGTGGTTATGGGGCAAGACCACAAAAATAAGAGCTAAAAAATGGAGCTAAGGGCCACTGCAATTCAAAAACCTGCAGAGTTATAAAGGCCAACTATTTTTAAAAAATATATTGAGGTAAGGCTATGAAGAGGCACTGAAAGCAAGGCAGAATGCAGGAAACCGATTTCAGGAGGTAGACTGGAATTGCATTGAAAGCATATGAAGAGAGTCAGAAACTCGACAATGATGCACTTGGCCAAAAAGGGCGTATGCGTTTTTTCCTGAATATATTCAGGAAAAAACGCATACGCACTTTTTGGCCAACCAAGCAAGCTTGCAAAGGAAATCTGCACTACAATGAAGTCTCACTTCCACCTGGTCAAAAGGGCCATCTGAAAAAAGTGTAAAATCCATAAAGGCACGACAGGCCATGGAGAACTGGGAGCCTTCTTATGCTGATGGGCGGGATGTAAATTGCCAACAGCCACTCTGGAGAAGTGTATGGTGTTTCCTGAAACATCTAAAAAACAAAGCAACAGAGCCTAGGGCACTTCCACTTATGGTCCTATAGCTTAGGGAAATTAACATCAAAAAGACACAGCCACCCCAAAGTTTGGGACGCCTCTGTTTACAAGAA
This sequence comes from Stenella coeruleoalba, assembly GCF_951394435.1. Taxonomy (NCBI): domain Eukaryota; kingdom Metazoa; phylum Chordata; class Mammalia; order Artiodactyla; family Delphinidae; genus Stenella; species Stenella coeruleoalba. The sequence goes on from NW_027645875.1 coordinate 167,826, forward strand.
CCTCGTTTAAGGTACAAGTTCAATATCGCAGAAAGTAAAAAATGGATAAAGAACTTGTGGTACTTACGTACAATGCAATATCACTCAGCAATGAAATCTATGTAATCAGGCCCGTAGCAGCATAATGAGTGGATTCAGGTACGATGAATCTAACTGAAATAAGTCACACAGAAAAAGAAACATCATAAGATATCACTAATACACGGAATGTAAACTTGGCTACACAGGAACTGCATTCCAAAACAGAACAGGGTCTCAAATTTAGAAAACCAACTTATGCTTGCTTAAGGGGAAAGGTGAGTTGGGGTGCTGCATAAAACCAGAGATTGAAATGAGCACAGATAAAGTTCCTTAAGCCAAATATGGAATAGACAAGAGCTACTCCTTGCTCAACGAAATGGACTCAAAACCCCATATTAAACGCCTAAGAATGTACCTGACTAGTAAGTATCTTAAAACCTATGGATTGCTATGTCTCCAAAACAGAATCAAGCGTGTGTACAGGGGCATAAACGCAGCAGTGATAGGATTGGAGAGGTTCGGTGAGCAAATGAAGACCCTTTGAAGTCATATTGCATGGTACCCATTACACGGGTCTCAACTCTCCAGGTTTAAGTTATTCTTCCTTCAGCTAAAACATGCATGTGGAACCCAGAGTATGATCAACCATGTGAACGGGAGACGTGTTCAAATATGTCTCAGTTTTCCTCCCCTGGTACTCGGGTGCAACATTCCAGACGCTTTACTAACACTCTCCCGACTTGGAGAGTCACTCCCTTTAACCTCCTGTTTGGCCCAGTTTGCAATTTCTGCGGAAGATGAACAGGAATAGCGAGAACCAATGAGAGGCTAGCTGGAGGTGTCTGGACGGGCAAATTTAACTCTCATTTCCCACCAGGAAGAGGAATTAACCAAAGGCTCAGCATGCCGGGCCGGAACCAGATTAGGGCCTGAAGCCATCCTGCGGTGTTGCGGCCAGGTCACAAGAAAGCGAGTTGAAGAAAGGAGCTCAGGGGCACTGTAATTCACAAACCTGCAGAGTTATAAATGACAGCTATCGTCCAAAAATAGACTGAAGTAAGGCTGCCAAGAGGACTTGAAAGCGGGGCAGAATTGCAGGAAACCGATTTCAGGAGGTAGACTGGAATTGCATTGAAAGCATAGGAAAAGAGGCAGAACGTCCACAATGATGCACTTGGACAAAAAGGGCGTATGCGATTTTTCCTGAATATATTCAGGAAAAAACGCATACGCCCTTTTTGGCCAACCAAGCAAGCTTGCAAAGGAAATCTGCACTACAATGAAGTCTCACTTCCCCCCGGTCAAAAGGGTCATCTGAAAAAAGTGTAAAATCCAGAAAGGCAGGACAGGCCATGGAGAACTGGGAGCCTTGTTATGCTGATGGGCGGGAAGTAAATTGCCAACAGACACTCGGGAGAAGTGTATGGTGTTTCCTGAAACATCTAAAAAACAAAGCAACAGAGCCTAGGGCACTTCCACTTATGGTCCTATAGCTTAGGGAAATTAAAATCAAAAAGACACAGCCACCCCAAAGTTTGGGACGCCTCTGTTTACAAGAACCTCGTTTACCGTACAAGTTCAATATCACAGAAAGTGAAAAATGGATAAAGATGTTGTAGTACTCATGTACAATGCAATATCACTCAGCAATGAAATCTATGTCACCAGGCCCGTAGCAGCATAATGAGTGGATTCGGGTATGGTGATTCTAACTGAAATAAGTCACACAGAAAAAGAAACATCAAAAAATATCACTAATGCATGGAATTTAAACTTGGCTACAGAGGAACTGAATTACAAAACAGAACAGGGTCTCAAATTTAGAAAACCAACTTATGCTTGCTTAAGGGGAAAGGTGAGTTGGGGTGCTGCATAAAACCAGAGATTGAAATGAGCACAGATAAAGTTCCTTAAGCCAAATATGGAATAGACAAGAGCTACTCCTTGCTCAACGAAATGGACTCCACACCCCATATTAAACGCCTAAGAATATACCTGACTAGTAAGTATCTTAAAACCTATGGATTGCTATGTCTCCAAAAGAGAATCAAGCGTGTGTACAAGGGTCATAAACGCAGCAGTGATAGGATTGGAGAGATTCGGTGAGCAAATGAAGACCCTTTGAAGTCATATTGCATGGTACCCATTCCACGGGTCTCAACTCTCCAGGTTTAAGGTATTCTTTCTTCAGCTAAAACATGCATGTGGAACCCAGAGTATGATCAACCGTGTGATCGGGAGACGTGTTCAAATATGTCTCAGTTTTCGTCCCCTGGTACTTCGGTGCAACATTCCAGACGCTTTACTAACACTCTCCCCACTTGGAGAGTCAGTGCCTTTAACCTCCTGTTTGGCCCAGTTTGCAATTACTGCGGAAGATGTACAGGAATAGGGAGAACCAATGAGAGACAAGCGGGAGGTGTTTGGACGGGCAAATTTAACTCTAATTTCCCATCAGGATGAGGAATTAAACAAAGGCTCAGCGTGCCGTGCCGGATCCAGATTAGGGCCTGAAGCCATCCTGCGGTGTTGCGGCCAGCTCACAAGAAAGCGAGTTGAAGAAAGGAGCTCAGAGGCACTGTAATTCACAAACCTGCAGAGTTATAAATGACAGCTATCGTCCAAAAATAGACTGAAGTAAGGCTGCCAAGAGGACTTGAAAGCGGGGCAGAATTGCAGGAAACCGATTTCAGGAGGTAGACTGGAATTGCATTGAAAGCATAGGAAAAGAGGCAGAACGTCCACAATGATGCACTTGGCTAAAAAGGGCGTATGCGTTTTTTCCTGAATATATTCAGGAAAAAACGCATACGCCCTTTTTGGCCAACCAAGCAAGCTTGCAAAGGAAATCTGCACTACAATGAAGTCTCACTTCTCCCCGGTCAAAAGGGCCATCTGAAAAAAGTGTAAAATCCAGAAAGGCAGGACAGGCCATGGAGAACTGGGAGCCTTGTTATGCTGATGGGCGGGATGTAAATTGCCAACAGACACTCGGGAGAAGTGTATGGTGTTTCCTGAAACATCTAAAAAACAAAGCAACAGAGCCTAGGGCACTTCCACTTATGGTCCTATAGCTTAGGGAAATTAATATCAAAAAGACACAGCAACCCCAAAATTTGGGACGGCTCTTTTTACAGGAATCTCTTCTACGGCACAAGTTAAATATCCCAGAGAGCAAATAATGGATAAAGAAGTTGCGGTACTTATGTACAACAGAATACCACTCAGCAATGAAATCTATGTCACCAGGCCTGTACCAGCATAATGAGTGGATTGAGGCACGATGATTCTAAGTGAAATAAGTCACACAGAAAAAGAAACTTCATAAGGTATCACTAATACACGGAATGTGAACTTGGCTACACATGAACTGCATTCCGAAACAGAACAGGGTCTCAAATTTAGAAAACCAACTTATGCTTGCTTAAGGGTAAAGGTGAGTTGGGGTGCTGCATAAAACCAGAGATTGAAATGAGCACAGATAAAGTTCCTGAAGCCAAATATGGAATAGACAAGAGCTACTCCTTGCTCAACGAAATGGACTCAAAACCCCATATTAAACGCCTAAGAATGTACCTGACTAGTAAGTATCTTAAAACCTATGGATTGCTCTGTCTCCAAAACAGAATCAAGCGTGTGTACAGGGGCATAAACGCAGCAGTGATAGGATTGGAGAGGTTCGGTGAGCAAATGAAGACCCTTTGAAGTCATATTGCATGGTACCCATTACACGGGTCTCAACTCTCCAGGTTTAAGTTATTCTTCCTTCAGCTAAAACATGCATGTGGAACCCAGAGTATGATCAACCATGTGAACGGGAGACGTGTTCAAATATGTCTCAGTTTTCCTCCCCTGGTACTCGGGTGCAACATTCCAGACGCTTTACTAACACTCTCCCGACTTGGAGAGTCAGTCCCTTTAACCTCCTGTTTGGCCCAGTTTGCAATTTCTGCGGAAGATGAACAGGAATAGCGAGAACCAATGAGAGGCTAGCTGGAGGTGTCTGGACGGGCAAATTTAACTCTCATTTCCCACCAGGAAGAGGAATTAACCAAAGGCTCAGCATGCCGGGCCGGAACCAGATTAGGGCCTGAAGCCATCCTGCGGTGTTGCGGCCAGGTCACAAGAAAGCGAGTTGAAGAAAGGAGCTCAGGGGCACTGTAATTCACAAACCTGCAGAGTTATGAATGACAGCTATCGTCCAAAAATAGACTGAAGTAAGCCTGCCAAGAGGACTTGAAAGCGGGGCAGAATTGCAGGAAACCGAATTCAGGAGGTAGACTGGAATTGCATTGAAAGCATAGGAAAAGAGGCAGAACGTCCACAATGATGCACTTGGCCAAAAAGGGCGTATGCGATTTTTCATGAATATATTCAGGAAGAAACGCATACGCACTCTTTGGCCAACCAAGCAAGCTTGCAAAGAAATCTGCACTACAATGAAGTCTCACTTCCCCCCAGTCAAAAGGGCCATCTGAAAAAAGTGTAAAATCCAGAAAGGCAACAGGCCTTTGAGAACTGGGAGCCTTGTTATGCTGATGGGCGGGATGTAAATTGCCAACAGACACTTGGGAGAAGTGTATGGTGTTTCCTGAAACATCTAAAAAACAAAGCAACAGAGCCTAGGGCACTTCCACTTATGGTCCTATAGCTTAGGGAAATTAAAATCAAAAAGACACAGCCACCCCAAAGTTTCGAACGGCTCTGTTTACAAGAACCTCGTTTACAGTACAAGTTCAACATTGCAGAAAGTGAAAAATGGATAAAGAAGTTGTGGTATTTACTTACAAAGCAATATCACTCAGCAATGAAATCTGTGTCATCAGGCCCTTAGCAGCACAATGAGTGGATTCAGGTATGATGATTCTAACTGAAATAAGTCACACAGAAAAAGAAACATCATAAGATATCAGTAATACACGGAATGTAAACTTGGCTACACAGGAACTGAATTACAGAACAGAACAGGGTCTCAAATTTAGAAAACCAACTTATGCTTGCTTAAGGGGAAAGGTGAGTTGGGGTGCTGCATAAAACCAGAGATTGAAATGAGCAGAGATAAAGTTCCTTAAGCCAAATATGGAATAGACAAGAGCTACTCCTTGCTCAACGAAATGCACTCAACACCCCATATTAAACGCCTAAGAATGTACCTGACTTGTAAGTATCTTAAAACCTATGGATTGCTATGTCTCCGAAAGAGAATCAAGCATGTGTACAGGGGCATAAACGCAGCAGTGATAGGATTGGAGAGGTTCGGTGAGCAAATGAAGACCCTTTGAAGTCATATTGCATGGTACCCATTCCACGGGTTTCAACTACCCAGGTTTAAGGTATTCTTCCTTCAGCTAAAACATGCATGTGGAACCTAGAGTATGATCAACCATGTGATCGGGAGACGTGTTCAAATATGTCTCAGTTTTCCTCCCCTGGTACTCGGGTGCAACATTCCAGACGCTTTACTAACACTCTCCCCACTTGGAGAGTCAGCGCCTTTAACCTCCTGTTTGGCACAGTTTGCATTTCTGCGGAAGATGAACAGGAATAGCGAGAACCAATGACAGGCTAGCTGGAGGTGTCTGGACGGGCAAATTTAACTCTCATTTCCCACCAGGAAGAGGAAATAACCAAAGGCTCAGCGTGCCATACCGGAACCAGATTAGGGCATGAAGCCAGCCTGCGGTGTTGCGGCCAGCTCAAAAGAAAGCGAGTTGTAGAAAGGAGCTCAGGGGCACTGTAATTCACAAACCTGCAGAGTTATAAATGACAGCTATCGTCCAAAAATAGACTGAAGTAAGGCTGCCAAGAGGACTTGAAAGCGGGGCAGAATTGCAGGAAACCGATTTCAGGAGGTAGACTGGAATTGCATTGAAAGCATAGGAAAAGAGGCAGAACGTCCACAATGATGCACTTGGCCAAAAAGGGCGTATGCGTTTTTTCCTGAATATATTCAGGAAAAAACGCATACGCCCTTTTTGGCCAACCAAGCAAGCTTGCAAAGGAAATCTGCACTACAATGAAGTCTCACTTCCCCCCAGTCAAAAGGGCCATCTGAAAAATGTGTAAAATCCAGAAAGGCAGGACAGGCCATGGAGCACTAGGAGCCTTGTTATGCTGATGGGCGGGATGTAAATTGCCAACAGACACTCGGGAGAAGTGTATGGTGTTTCCTGAAACATCTAAAAAACAAAGCAACAGAGCCTAGGGCACTTCCACTTATGGTCCTATAGCTTAGGGAAATTAAAATCAAAAATACACAGCCACCCCAAAGTTTGGGACGCCTCCGTTTACAAGAACCTCATTTACCGTACAAGATAAATATCACAGAAAGTGAAAAATGGATAAAGAACTTGTGGTACTTACGTACAATGCAGTATCACTCAGCAATGAAATCTATGTCACCAGGCCCGTAGCAGCATAATGAGTGGATTCGGGTATGGTGATTCTAACTGAAATAAGTCACACAGAAAAAGAAACATCAAAAAATATCACTAATGCATGGAATTTAAACTTGGCTACAGAGGAACTGAATTACAAAACAGAACAGGGTCTCAAATTTAGAAAACCAACTTATGCTTGCTTAAGGGGAAAGGTGAGTTGGGGTGCTGCATAAAACCAGAGATTGAAATGAGCACAGATAAAGTTCCTTAAGCCAAATATGGAAGAGACAAGAGCTACTCCTTGCTCAACGAAATGGACTCAACACCCCATATTAAACGCCTAAGAATATACCTGACTAGTAAGTATCTTAAAACCTATGGATTGCTATGTCTCCAAAAGAGAATCAAGCGTGTGTACAAGGGTCATAAACGCAGCAGTGATAGGATTGGAGAGATTCGGTGAGCAAATGAAGACCCTTTGAAGTCATATTGCATGGTACCCATTCCACGGGTCTCAACTCTCCAGGTTTAAGGTATTCTATCTTCAGCTAAAACATGCATGTGGAACCCAGAGTATGATCAACCGTGTGATCGGGAGACGTGTTCAAATATGTCTCAGTTTTTATCCCCTGGTACTTCGGTGCAACATTCCAGACGCTTTACTAACACTCTCCCCACTTGGAGAGTCAGTGCCTTTAACCTCCTGTTTGGCCCAGTTTGCAATTTCTGTGGAAGATGAACAGGAATAGTGAGAACCAATGAGAGACTAGCTGGAGGTGTCTGGATGGGCAAATTTAACTCTCATTTCCCACCAGGAAGAGGAATTAACCAAAGGCTCAGCGTGCCGTGCCAGAACCAGATTAGGGCCTGAAGCCATTCTGCGGTGTTGCGGCCAGCTCACAAGAAAGCGAGTTGAAGAAAGGAGCTCAGGGGCACTGTAATTCACAAACCTGCAGTTATAAATGACAGCTATCGTCCAAAAATAGACTGAAGTAAGGCTGCCAAGAGGACTTGAAAGCGGAGCAGAATTGCAGGAAACCGATTTCAGGAGGTAGACTGGAATTGCATTGAAAGCATAGGAAAAGAGGCAGAACGTCCACAATGATGCACTTGGCCAAAAAGGGCGTATGCGTTTTTTCCTGAATATATTCAGGAAAAAACGCATACGCCCTTTTTGGCCAACCAAGCAAGCTTGCAAAGGAAATCTGCACTACAATGAAGTCTCACTTCCCCCCGGTCAAAAGGGCCATCTGAAAAATGTGTAAAATCCAGAAAGGCAGGACAGGCCATGGAGAACTAGGAGCCTTGTTATGCTGATGGGCGGGATGTAAATTGCCAACAGACACTCGGGAGAAGTGTATGGTGTTTCCTGAAACATCTAAAAAACAAAGCAACAGAGCCTAGGGCACTTCCACTTATGGTCCTATAGCTTAGGGAAATTAATATCAAAAAGACACAGCAACCCCAAAATTTGGGACGGCTCTTTTTACAGGAATCTCTTCTACGGCACAAGTTAAATATCCCAGAGAGCAAATAATGGATAAAGAAGTTGCGGTACTTATGTACAACAGAATACCACTCAGCAATGAAATCTATGTCACCAGGCCTGTACCAGCATAATGAGTGGATTGAGGCACGATGATTCTAAGTGAAATAAGTCACACAGAAAAAGAAACTTCATAAGGTATCACTAATACACGGTATGTGAACTTGGCTACACATGAACTGCATTCCGAAACAGAACAGGGTCTCAAATTTAGAAAACCAACTTATGCTTGCTTAAGGGTAAAGGTGAGTTGGGGTGCTGCATAAAACCAGAGATTGAAATGAGCACAGATAAAGTTCCTGAAGCCAAATATGGAATAGACAAGAGCTACTCCTTGCTCAACGAAATGGACTCAAAACCCCATATTAAACGCCTAAGAATGTACCTGACTAGTAAGTATCTTAAAACCTATGGATTGCTCTGTCTCCAAAACAGAATCAAGCGTGTGTACAGGGGCATAAACGCAGCAGTGATAGGATTGGAGAGGTTCGGTGAGCAAATGAAGACCCTTTGAAGTCATATTGCATGGTACCCATTACACGGGTCTCAACTCTCCAGGTTTAAGTTATTCTTCCTTCAGCTAAAACATGCATGTGGAACCCAGAGTATGATCAACCATGTGAACGGGAGACGTGTTCAAATATGTCTCAGTTTTCCTCCCCTGGTACTCGGGTGCAACATTCCAGACGCTTTACTAACACTCTCCCGACTTGGAGAGTCAGTCCCTTTAACCTCCTGTTTGGCCCAGTTTGCAATTTCTGCGGAAGATGAACAGGAATAGCGAGAACCAATGAGAGGCTAGCTGGAGGTGTCTGGACGGGCAAATTTAACTCTCATTTCCCACCAGGAAGAGGAATTAACCAAAGGCTCAGCATGCCGGGCCGGAACCAGATTAGGGCCTGAAGCCATCCTGCGGTGTTGCGGCCAGGTCACAAGAAAGCGAGTTGAAGAAAGGAGCTCAGGGGCACTGTAATTCACAAACCTGCAGAGTTATGAATGACAGCTATCGTCCAAAAATAGACTGAAGTAAGCCTGCCAAGAGGACTTGAAAGCGGGGCAGAATTGCAGGAAACCGAATTCAGGAGGTAGACTGGAATTGCATTGAAAGCATAGGAAAAGAGGCAGAACGTCCACAATGATGCACTTGGCCAAAAAGGGCGTATGCGATTTTTCATGAATATATTCAGGAAGAAACGCATACGCACTCTTTGGCCAACCAAGCAAGCTTGCAAAGAAATCTGCACTACAATGAAGTCTCACTTCCCCCCAGTCAAAAGGGCCATCTGAAAAAAGTGTAAAATCCAGAAAGGCAACAGGCCTTTGAGAACTGGGAGCCTTGTTATGCTGATGGGCGGGATGTAAATTGCCAACAGACACTTGGGAGAAGTGTATGGTGTTTCCTGAAACATCTAAAAAACAAAGCAACAGAGCCTAGGGCACTTCCACTTATGGTCCTATAGCTTAGGGAAATTAAAATCAAAAAGACACAGCCACCCCAAAGTTTCGAACGGCTCTGTTTACAAGAACCTCGTTTACAGTACAAGTTCAACATTGCAGAAAGTGAAAAATGGATAAAGAAGTTGTGGTATTTACTTACAAAGCAATATCACTCAGCAATGAAATCTGTGTCATCAGGCCCTTAGCAGCACAATGAGTGGATTCAGGTATGATGATTCTAACTGAAATAAGTCACACAGAAAAAGAAACATCATAAGATATCAGTAATACACGGAATGTAAACTTGGCTACACAGGAACTGAATTACAGAACAGAACAGGGTCTCAAATTTAGAAAACCAACTTATGCTTGCTTAAGGGGAAAGGTGAGTTGGGGTGCTGCATAAAACCAGAGATTGAAATGAGCAGAGATAAAGTTCCTTAAGCCAAATATGGAATAGACAAGAGCTACTCCTTGCTCAACGAAATGCACTCAACACCCCATATTAAACGCCTAAGAATGTACCTGACTTGTAAGTATCTTAAAACCTATGGATTGCTATGTCTCCGAAAGAGAATCAAGCATGTGTACAGGGGCATAAACGCAGCAGTGATAGGATTGGAGAGGTTCGGTGAGCAAATGAAGACCCTTTGAAGTCATATTGCATGGTACCCATTCCACGGGTTTCAACTACCCAGGTTTAAGGTATTCTTCCTTCAGCTAAAACATGCATGTGGAACCTAGAGTATGATCAACCATGTGATCGGGAGACGTGTTCAAATATGTCTCAGTTTTCCTCCCCTGGTACTCGGGTGCAACATTCCAGACGCTTTACTAACACTCTCCCCACTTGGAGAGTCAGCGCCTTTAACCTCCTGTTTGGCACAGTTTGCATTTCTGCGGAAGATGAACAGGAATAGCGAGAACCAATGACAGGCTAGCTGGAGGTGTCTGGACGGGCAAATTTAACTCTCATTTCCCACCAGGAAGAGGAAATAACCAAAGGCTCAGCGTGCCATACCGGAACCAGATTAGGGCATGAAGCCAGCCTGCGGTGTTGCGGCCAGCTCAAAAGAAAGCGAGTTGTAGAAAGGAGCTCAGGGGCACTGTAATTCACAAACCTGCAGAGTTATAAATGACAGCTATCGTCCAAAAATAGACTGAAGTAAGGCTGCCAAGAGGACTTGAAAGCGGGGCAGAATTGCAGGAAACCGATTTCAGGAGGTAGACTGGAATTGCATTGAAAGCATAGGAAAAGAGGCAGAACGTCCACAATGATGCACTTGGCCAAAAAGGGCGTATGCGTTTTTTCCTGAATATATTCAGGAAAAAACGCATACGCCCTTTTTGGCCAACCAAGCAAGCTTGCAAAGGAAATCTGCACTACAATGAAGTCTCACTTCCCCCCAGTCAAAAGGGCCATCTGAAAAATGTGTAAAATCCAGAAAGGCAGGACAGGCCATGGAGCACTAGGAGCCTTGTTATGCTGATGGGCGGGATGTAAATTGCCAACAGACACTCGGGAGAAGTGTATGGTGTTTCCTGAAACATCTAAAAAACAAAGCAACAGAGCCTAGGGCACTTCCACTTATGGTCCTATAGCTTAGGGAAATTAAAATCAAAAATACACAGCCACCCCAAAGTTTGGGACGCCTCCGTTTACAAGAACCTCATTTACCGTACAAGTTAAATATCACAGAAAGTGAAAAATGGATAAAGAACTTGTGGTACTTACGTACAATGCAGTATCACTCAGCAATGAAATCTATGTCACCAGGCCCGTAGCAGCATAATGAGTGGATTCGGGTATGGTGATTCTAACTGAAATAAGTCACACAGAAAAAGAAACATCAAAAAATATCACTAATGCATGGAATTTAAACTTGGCTACAGAGGAACTGAATTACAAAACAGAACAGGGTCTCAAATTTAGAAAACCAACTTATGCTTGCTTAAGGGGAAAGGTGAGTTGGGGTGCTGCATAAAACCAGAGATTGAAATGAGCACAGATAAAGTTCCTTAAGCCAAATATGGAAGAGACAAGAGCTACTCCTTGCTCAACGAAATGGACTCAACACCCCATATTAAACGCCTAAGAATATACCTGACTAGTAAGTATCTTAAAACCTATGGATTGCTATGTCTCCAAAAGAGAATCAAGCGTGTGTACAAGGGTCATAAACGCAGCAGTGATAGGATTGGAGAGATTCGGTGAGCAAATGAAGACCCTTTGAAGTCATATTGCATGGTACCCATTCCACGGGTCTCAACTCTCCAGGTTTAAGGTATTCTATCTTCAGCTAAAACATGCATGTGGAACCCAGAGTATGATCAACCGTGTGATCGGGAGACGTGTTCAAATATGTCTCAGTTTTTATCCCCTGGTACTTCGGTGCAACATTCCAGACGCTTTACTAACACTCTCCCCACTTGGAGAGTCAGTGCCTTTAACCTCCTGTTTGGCCCAGTTTGCAATTTCTGTGGAAGATGAACAGGAATAGTGAGAACCAATGAGAGACTAGCTGGAGGTGTCTGGATGGGCAAATTTAACTCTCATTTCCCACCAGGAAGAGGAATTAACCAAAGGCTCAGCGTGCCGTGCCAGAACCAGATTAGGGCCTGAAGCCATTCTGCGGTGTTGCGGCCAGCTCACAAGAAAGCGAGTTGAAGAAAGGAGCTCAGGGGCACTGTAATTCACAAACCTGCAGTTATAAATGACAGCTATCGTCCAAAAATAGACTGAAGTAAGGCTGCCAAGAGGACTTGAAAGCGGAGCAGAATTGCAGGAAACCGATTTCAGGAGGTAGACTGGAATTGCATTGAAAGCATAGGAAAAGAGGCAGAACGTCCACAATGATGCACTTGGCCAAAAAGGGCGTATGCGTTTTTTCCTGAATATATTCAGGAAAAAACGCATACGCCCTTTTTGGCCAACCAAGCAAGCTTGCAAAGGAAATCTGCACTACAATGAAGTCTCACTTCCCCCCGGTCAAAAGGGCCATCTGAAAAATGTGTAAAATCCAGAAAGGCAGGACAGGCCATGGAGAACTAGGAGCCTTGTTATGCTGATGGGCGGGATGTAAATTGCCAACAGACACTCGGGAGAAGTGTATGGTGTTTCCTGAAACATCTAAAAAACAAAGCAACAGAGCCTAGGGCACTTCCACTTATGGTCCTATAGCTTAGGGAAATTAAAATCAAAAATACACAGCCACCCCAAAGTTTGGGACGCCTCCGTTTACAAGAACCTCGTTTACCGTACAAGTTCAATATCACAGAAAGTGAAAAATGGATAAAGAACTTGTGGTACTTACGTACAATGCAGTATCACTCAGCAATGAAATCTATGTCATCAGGCCCGTAGCAGCATAATGAGTGGATTCAGGTACGATGAATCTAACTGAAATAAGTCACACAGAAAAAGAAACATCATAAGATATCACTAATACACGGAATGTAAACTTGGCTACACAGGAACTGCATTCCAAAACAGAACAGGGTCTCAAATATAGAAAACCAACTTATGCTTGCTTAAGGGTAAAGGTGAGTTGGGGTGCTGCATAAAACCAGAGATTGAAATGAGCACAGATAAAGTTCCTGAAGCCAAATATGGAATAGACAAGAGCTACTCCTTGCTCAACGAAATGGACTCAAAACCCCATATTAAACGCCTAAGAATGTACCTGACTAGTAAGTATCTTAAAACCTATGGATTGCTATGTCTCCAAAACAGAATCAAGCGTGTGTACAGGGGCATAAACGCAGCAGTGATAGGATTGGAGAGGTTCGGTGAGCAAATGAAGACCCTTTGAAGTCATATTGCATGGTACCCATTACACGGGTCTCAACTCTCCAGGTTTAAGTTATTCTTCCTTCAGCTAAAACATGCATGTGGAACCCAGAGTATGATCAACCATGTGAACGGGAGACGTGTTCAAATATGTCTCAGTTTTCCTCCCCTGGTACTCGGGTGCAACATTCCAGACGCTTTACTAACACTCTCCCGACTTGGAGAGTCAGTCCCTTTAACCTCCTGTTTGGCCCAGTTTGCAATTTCTGCGGAAGATGAACAGGAATAGCGAGAACCAATGAGAGGCTAGCTGGAGGTGTCTGGACGGGCAAATTTAACTCTCATTTCCCACCAGGAAGAGGAATTAGCCAAAGGCTCAGCATGCCGGGCCGGAACCAGATTAGGGCCTGAAGCCATCCTGTGGTGTTGCGGCCAGGTCACAAGAAAGCGAGTTGAAGAAAGGAGCTCAGGGGCACTGTAATTCACAAACCTGCAGAGTTATGATTGACAGCTATCGTCCAAAAATAGACTGAAGTAAGGCTGCCAAGAGGACTTGAAAGCGGGGCAGAATTGCAGGAAACCGAATTCAGGAGGTAGACTGGAATTGCATTGAAAGCATAGGAAAAGAGGCAGAACGTCCACAATGATGCACTTGGCCAAAAAGGGCGTATGCGTTTTTTCCTGAATATATTCAGGAAGAAACGCATACGCACTCTTTGGCCAACCAAGCAAGCTTGCAAAGAAATCTGCACTACAATGAAGTCTCACTTCCCCCCGGTCAAAAGGGCCATCTGAAAAAAGTGTAAAATCCAGAAAGGCAACAGGCCTTTGAGAACTGGGAGCCTTGTTATGCTGATGGGCGGGATGTAAATTGCCAACAGACACTTGGGAGAAGTGTATGGTGTTTCCTGAAACATCTAAAAAACAAAGCAACAGAGCCTAGGGCACTTCCACTTATGGTCCTATAGCTTAGGGAAATTAAAATCAAAAAGACACAGCCACCCCAAAGTTTCGAACGGCTCTGTTTACAAGAACCCCGTTTACAGTACAAGTTCAACATTGCAGAAAGTGAAAAATGGATAAAGAAGTTGTGGTATTTACTTACAAAGTAATATCACTCAGCAATGAAATCTGTGTCATCAGGCCCTTAGCAGCACAATGAGTGGATTCAGGTATGATGATTCTAACTGAAATAAGTCACACAGAAAAAGAAACATCATAAGATATCAGTAATACACGGAATGTAAACTTGGCTACACAGGAACTGAATTACAGAACAGAACAGGGTCTCAAATTTAGAAAACCAACTTATGCTTGCTTAAGGGGAAAGGTGAGTTGGGGTGCTGCATAAAACCAGAGATTGAAATGAGCACAGATAAAGTTCCTTAAGCCAAATATGGAATAGACAAGAGCTACTCCTTGCTCAACGAAATGCACTCAACACCCCATATTAAACGCCTAAGAATGTACCTGACTTGTAAGTATCTTAAAACCTATGGATTGCTATGTCTCCGAAAGAGAATCAAGCATGTGTACAGGGGCATAAACGCAGCAGTGATAGGATTGGAGAGGTTCGGTGAGCAAATGAAGACCCTTTGAAGTCATATTGCATGGTACCCATTCCACGGGTTTCAACTACCCAGGTTTAAGGTATTCTTCCTTCAGCTAAAACATGCATGTGGAACCTAGAGTATGATCAACCATGTGATCGGGAGACGTGTTCAAATATGTCTCAGTTTTCCTCCCCTGGTACTCGGGTGCAACATTCCAGACGCTTTACTAACACTCTCCCCACTTGGAGAGTCAGCGCCTTTAACCTCCTGTTTGGCACAGTTTGCATTTCTGCGGAAGATGAACAGGAATAGCGAGAACCAATGACAGGCTAGCTGGAGGTGTCTGGACGGGCAAATTTAACTCTCATTTCCCACCAGGAAGAGGAAATAACCAAAGGCTCAGCGTGCCATACCGGAACCAGATTAGGGCCTGAAGCCATCCTGCGGTGCTGCGGCCAGCTCAAAAGAAAGCGAGTTGTAGAAAGGAGCTCAGGGGCACTGTAATTCACAAACCTGCAGAGTTATAAATGACAGCTATCGTCCAAAAATAGACTGAAGTAAGGCTGCCAAGAGGACTTGAAAGCGGGGCAGAATTGCAGGAAACCGATTTCAGGAGGTAGACTGGAATTGCATTGAAAGCATAGGAAAAGAGGCAGAACGTCCACAATGATGCACTTGGCCAAAAAGGGCGTATGCGTTTTTTCCTGAATATATTCAGGAAAAAACACATACGCCCTTTTTGGCCAACCAAGCAAGCTTGCAAAGGAAATCTGCACTACAATGAAGTCTCACTTCCCCCCGGTCAAAAGGACCATCTGAAAAAAGTGTAAAATCCAGAAAGACAGGAGAGGCCATGGAGCACTAGGAGCCTTGTTATGCTGATGGGCGGGATGTAAATTGCCAACAGACACTCGGGAGAAGTGTATGGTGTTTCCTGAAACATCTAAAAAACAAAGCAACAGAGCCTAGGGCACTTGCACTTATGGTCCTATAGCTTAGGGAAATTAAAATCAAAAAGACACAGCCACCCCAAAGTTTCGGATGCCTCTGTTTACAAGAACCTCGTTTACAGTACAAGTTCAATATCACAGAAAGTGAAAAATGGATAAAGAAGTTGTGGTATTTACTTACAAAGCAATATCACTCAGCAATGAAATCTATGTCATCAGGCCCTTAGCAGCACAATGAGTGGATTCAGGTATGATGATTCTAACTGAAATAAGTCACACAGAAAAAGAAACATCATAAGATATCAGTAATACACGGAATGTAAACTTGGCTACACAGGAACTGAATTCCAAAACAGAACAGGGTCTCAAATTTAGAAAACAATCTTTTGCTTGCTTAAGGGGAAAGGTGAGTTGGGGTGCTGCATAAAACCAGAGATTGAAATGAGCACAGATAAAGTTCCTTAAGCCAAATATGGAATAGACAAGAGCTACTCCTTGCTCAACGAAATGGACTCAACACCGCATATTAAACGTCTAAGAATGTACCTGAGTAGTAAGTATCTTAAAACCTATGGATTGCTATGTCTCCGAAAGAGAATCAAGCATGTGTACAGGGGCATAAACGCAGCAGTGATAGGATTGGAGAGGTTCGGTGAGCAAATGAAGACCCTTTGAAGTCATATTGCATGGTACCCATTCCACGGGTTTCAACTACCCAGGTTTAAGGTATTCTTCCTTCAGCTGAAACATGCATGTGGAACCTAGAGTATGATCAACCATTTGATCGGGAGACGTGTTCAAATATGTCTCAGTTTTCGTACCCTGGTACTCGGGTGCAACATTCCAGACGCTTTACTAACACTCTCCCCACTTGGAGAGTCAGTAGCTTTAACCTCCTGTTTGGCCCATTTTGCACTTTCTGCAGAAGATGAACAGGAATAGCGAGAAGCAATGAGAGGCTAGCTGGAGGTGTCTGGACGGGCAAATTTAACTCTCATTTCCCATCAGGAAGAGGAATTAACCAAAGGCTCAGCGTGCCGTGCCGGAACCAGATTAGGGCCTGAAGCCATCCTGCGGTGTTGCGGCCTGGTCACAAGAAAGCGAGTTGAAGAAAGGAGCTCAGGGGCACTGTAATTCACAAACCTGCAGAGTTATAAATGACAGCTATCGTCCAAAAATAGACTGAAGTAAGGCTGCCAAGAGGACTTGAAAGCGGGGCAGAATTGCAGGAAACCGATTTCAGGAGGTAGACTGGAATTGCATTGAAAGCATAGGAAAAGAGGCAGAATGTCCACAATGATGCACTTGGCCAAAAAGGGCGTATCTATTTTTTCCTGAATATATTCAGGAAAAAACGCATACGCCCTTTTTGGCCAACCAAGCAAACTTGCAAAGAAAATCTGCACTACAATGAAGTCTCACTTCCCCCCGGTCAAAAGGGCCATCTGAAAAAAGTGTAAAATCCAGAAAGGCAGGACAGGCCATGGAGAACTGTGAGCCTTGTTATGCTGATGGGCGGGATGTAAATTGTCAACAGACACTTGGGAGAAGTGTATGGTGTTTCCTGAAACATCTAAAAAACAAAGCAACAGAGCCTAGGGCACTTCCACTTATGGTCCTATAGATTAGGGAAATTAAAATCAAAAAGACACAGCCACCCCAAAGTTTGGGATGCCTCTGTTTACAAGAACCTCGTTTACCGTACAAGTTCAATATCACAGAAAGTGAAAAATGGATAAAGAACTTGTGGTACTTACGTACAATGCAGTATCACTCAGCAATGAAATCTATGTCATCAGTCCCGTAGCAGCATCATGAGTAGATTCAGGTACGATGATTCTAACTGAAATAAGTCACACAGAAAAAGAAACATCATAAGATATCACTAATACACAGAATGTAAACTTGGCTACACAGGAACTGAATTCCAAAACAGAACAGGTTCTCAATTTAGAAAACGAACTTATGCTTGCTTAAGGGGAAAGGTGAGTTGGGTTGCTGCATAAAACCAGAGATTGAAATGAGCACAGATAAAGTTCCTTAAGCCAAATATGGAATAGACAAGAGCTACTCCTTGCTCAACGAAATGGACTCAACACCGCATATTAAACGCCTAAGAATGTACCTGACTAGTGAGTATCTTAAAACCTATGGATTGCTATGTCTCCAAAAGAGAATCAAGCGTGTGTACAGGGGCATAAACGCAGCAGTGATAGTATTGGAGAGGTTCGGTGAGCAAATGAAGACCCTTTGAAGTCATATTGCATGGTGCCCATTCCACGGGTCTCAACTCTCCAGGTTTAAGGTGTTCTTCCTTCAGCTAAAACATGCATGTGGAACCCAGAGTATGATCAACCATGTGAACGGGAGACGTGTTCAAATATGTCTCAGTTTTCCTCCCCTGGTACTCGGGTGCAACATTCCAGACGCTTTACTAACACTCTCCCGACTTGGAGAGTCAGTCCCTTTAACCTCCTGTTTGGCCCACTTTGCAATTTCTGCGGAAGATGAACAGGAATAGCGAGAACCAATGAGAGGCTAGCTGGAGGTGTCTGGATGGGCAAATTTAACTCTCATTTCCCACCAGGAAGAGGAATTAACCAAAGGCTCAGCATGCCGGGCCGGAACCAGATTAGGGCCTGAAGCCATCTTGCGGTGTTGCGGCCAGGTCACAAGAAAGCGAGTTGAAGAAAGGAGCTCAGGGGCACTGTAATTCACAAACCTGCAGAGTTATAAATGACAGCTATCGTCCAAAAATATACTGAAGTAAGGCTGCCAAGAGGATTTGAAAGCAGGGAAGAATTGCAGGAAACCGATTTCAGGAGGTAGACTGGAATTGCATTGAAAGCATAGGAAAAGAGGCAGAACGTCCACAATGATGCACTTGGCCAAAAAGGGCGTATGCGTTTTTTCCTGAATATATTCAGGAAAAAACGCATACGCCCTTTTTGGCCAACCAAGCAAGCTTGCAAACGAAATCTGCACTACAATGAAGTCTCACTTCCCCCTGGTCAAAAGGGCCATCTGAAAAAAGTGTAAAATCCAGAAAGGCAGGACAGGCCATGGAGAACTGGGAGCCTTGTTATGCTAATGGGCGGGATGGAAATTGCCAACAGACACTCGGGAGAAGTGTATGGTGTTTCCTGAAAGATCTAAAAAACAAAGCAACAGAACCTAGGGCACTTCCACTTATGGTCCTATAGCTTAGGGAAATTAAAATCAAAAAGACACAGCCACCCCAAAGTGTGGAACGGCTCTGTTTACAAGAACCTCGTTTACAGTACAAGTTCAACATCGCAGAAAGTGAAAAATGGATAAAGAAGTTGTGGTATTTACTTACAAAGCAATATCACTCAGCAATGAAATCTGTGTCATCAGGCCCTTAGCAGCACAATAAGTGGATTCAGGTATGATGATTCTAACTGAAATAAGTCACACAGAAAAAGAAACATCATAAGATATCAGTAATACACGGAATGTAAACTTGGCTACACAGGAACTGAATTACAGAACAGAACAGGGTCTCAAATTTAGAAAACCAACTTATGCTTGCTTAAGGGTAAAGGTGAGTTGGGGTGCTGCATAAAACCAGAGATTGAAATGAGCACAAATAAATTTCCTTAAGCCAAATATGGAATAGACAAGAGCTACTCCTTGCTCAACGAAATGGACTCAAAACCCCATATTAAACGCCTAAGAATGTACCTGACTAGTAATTATCTTAAAACCTATAGATTGCTATGTCTCCGAAAGAGAATCAAGCATGTGTACAGGGGCATAAACGCAGCAGTGATAGGATTGGAGAGGTTCGGTGAGCAAATGAAGACCCTTTGAAGTCATATTGCATGGTACCCATTCCACGGGTTTCAACTACCCAGGTTTTAGGTATTCTTCCTTCAGCTAAAACATGCATGTGGAACCCAGAGTATGATCAACCATGTGATCGGGAGACGTGTTCAAATATGTCTCAGTTTTCCTCCCCTGGTACTCGGGTGCAACATTCCAGATGCTTTACTAACACTCTCCCCACTTGGAGAGTCAGCGCCTTTAACCTCCTGTTTGGCCCAGTTTGCAATGTCTGCGGAAGATGAACAGGAATAGCGAGAACCAATGAGAGACTAGCTGGAGGTGTCTGGACGGGCAAATTTAACTCTCATTTCCCACCAGGAAGAGGAAATAACCAAAGGCTCAGCGTGCCGTGCCGGAACCAGATTAGGGCCTGAAGCCATCCTGCGGTGTTGCGGCCAGCTCACAAGAAAGCGAGTTGAAGAAAGGAGCTCAGGGGCACTGTAATTCACAAACCTGCAGAGTTATAAATGACAGCTATCGTCCAAAAATATACTGACGTAAGGCTGCCAAGAGGACTTGAAAGCGGTGCAGAATTGCAGGAAACCGATTTCAGGACGTAGACTGGAATTGCATTGAAAGCATAGGAAAAGAGGCAGAACGTCCACAATGATGCACTTGGCCAAAAAGGGCGTATGCGTTTTTTCCTGAATATATTCAGGAAAAAACGCATACGCCCTTTTTGGCCAACCAAGCAAACTTGCAAAGGAAATCTGCACTACAATGAAGTCTCACTTCCCCCCGGTCAAAAGGGCCATCTGAAAAAAGTGTAAAATCCAGAAAGGCAGGACAGGCCATGGAGAACTGGGAGCCTTGTTATGCTGATGGGCGGGATGTAAATTGCCAACAGACACTCGGGAGAAGTGTATGGTGTTTCCTGAAACATCTAAAAAACAAAGCAACAGAGCCTAGGGCACTTCCACTTATGGTCCTATAGCTTAGGGAAATTAAAATCAAAAAGACACAGCCACCCCAAAGTTTGGGACGCCTCTGTTTACAAGAACCTCGTTTACCGTACAAGTTCAATATCACAGAAAGTGAAAAATGGATAAAGAACTTGTGGTACTTACGTACAATGCAGTATCACTCAGCAATGAAATCTATGTCATCAGGCCCGTAGCAGCATAATGAGTGGATTCAGGTACGATGATTCTAACTGAAATAAGTCACACAGAAAAAGAAACATCATAAGATATCACTAATACACGGAATGTAAACTTGGCTACAGAGGAACTGAATTCCAAAACAGAACAGGGTCTCAAATTTAGAAAACCAACTTATGCTTGCTTAAGGGGAAAGGTGAGTTGGGGTGCTGCATAAAACCAGAGATTGAAATGAGCACAGATAATGTTCCTTAAGCCAAATATGGAATAGACAAGAGCTACTCCTTGCTCAACGAAGTGGTCTCAACACCGCATATTAAACGCCTAAGAATGTACCTGACTAGTAAGTATCTTAAAACCTATGGATTGCTATGTCTCCAAAAGAGAATCAAGCGTGTGTACAGGGGCATAAACGCAGCAGTGATAGGATTGGAGAGGTTCGGTGAGCAAATGAAGACCCTTTGAAGACATATTGCATGGTACCCATTACACGGGTCTCAACTCTCCAGGTTTAAGGTATTCTTCCTTCAGCTAAAACATGCATGTGGAACCCAGAGTATGATCAACCGTGTGAACGGGAGACGTGTTCAAATATGTCTCAGTTTTCCTCCCCTGGTACTCGGGTGCAACATTCCAGACGCTTTACTAACACTCTCCCCACTTGGAGAGTCAGCGCCTTTAACCTCCTGTTTGGCCCAGTTTGCAATTTCTGCAGAAGATGAACAGGAATAGCGAGAAGCAATGAGAGACTAGCTGGAGGTGTGTGGACGGGCAAATTTAACTCTCATTTCCCACCAGGAAGAGGAAATAACCAAAGGCTCAGCGTGCCGTGCCGGAACCAGATTAGGGCCTGAAGCCATCCTGCGGTGTTGCGGCCAGCTCACAAGAAAGCGAGTTGAAGAAAGGAGCTCAGGGGCACTGTAATTCACAAACCTGCAGAGTTATAAATGACAGCTATCGTCCAAAAATATACTGACGTAAGGCTGCCAAGAGGACTTGAAAGCGGGGCAGAATTGCAGGAAAACGATTTCAGGAGGTAGACTGGAATTGCATTGAAAGCATAGGAAAAGAGGCAGAACGTCCACAATGATGCACTTGGCCAAAAAGGGCGTATGCGTTTTTTCCTGAATATATTCAGGAAAAAACGCATACGCCCTTTTTGGCCAACCAAGCAAGCTTGCAAAGGAAATCTGCACTACAATGAAGTCTCATTCCCCCCGGTCAAAAGGGCCATCTGAAAAAAGTGTAAAATCCAGAAAGGCAGGACAGGCCATGGAGAACTGGGAGCCTTGTTATGCTGATGGGCAGGATGTAAATTGCCAACAGACACTCGGGAGAAGTGTATGGTGTTTCCTGAAACATCTAAAAAACAAAGCAACAGAGCCTAGGGCACTTCCACTTATGGTCCTATAGCTTAGGGAAATTAAAATCAAAAAGACACAGCCACCCCAAAGTTTGAGACGCCTCTGTTTACAAGAACCTCATTTACCATACAAGTTCAATATCACAGAAAGTGAAAAATGGATAAAGAACTTGTGGTACTTACGTACAATGCAGTATCACTCAGCAATGAAATCTATGTCATCAGGCCCGTAGCAGCATAATGAGTGGATTCAGGTACGATGATTCTAACTGAAATAAGTCACACAGAAAAAGAAACATCATAAGATATCACTAATACACGGAATGTAAACTTTGCTACACAGGAACTGAATTCCAAAACAGAACAGGGTCTCAAATTTAGAAAACCAACTTATGCTTGCTTAAGGGGAAAGGTGAGTTGGGGTGCTGCATAAAACCAGAGATTGAAATGAGCACAGATAAAGTTCCTTAAGCCAAATATGGAATAGACAAGAGCTACTCCTTGCTCAACGAAATGGACTCAACACCCCATATTAAACGCCTAAGAATGTACCTGACTAGTAAGTATCTTAAAACCTAAGGATTGCTATGTCTCCAAAAGAGAATCAAGCGTGTGTACAGGTGCATAAACGCAGCAGTGATAGGATTGGAGAGGTTCGGTGAGCAAATGAAGACCCTTTGAAGTCATATTGCATGGTACCCATTACACGGGTTTCAACTACCCAGGTTTTAGGTATTCTTCCTTCAGCTAAAACATGCATGTGGAACCCAGAGTATGATCAACCATGTGATCGGGAGACGTGTTCAAATATGTCTCAGTTTTCCTCCCCTGGTACTCGGGTGCAACATTCCAGACGCTTTACTAACACTCTCCCCACTTGGAGAGTCAGCGCCTTTAACCTCCTGTTTGGCCCAGTTTGCAATTTCTGCGGAAGACGAACAGGAATAGCGAGAACCAATGAGAGGCTAGCTGGAGGTGTCTGGACGGGCAAATTTAACTCTCATTTCCCACCAGGAAGAGGAATTAACCAAAGGCTCAGCATGCCGGGCGGAACCAGATTAGGGCCTGAAGCCATGCTGCGGTGTTGCGGCCAGGTCACAAGAAAGCGAGTTGAAGAAAGGAGCTCAGGGGCACTGTAATTCACAAACCTGCAGAGTTATAAATGACAGCTATCGTCCAAAAATAGACTGAAGTAAGGCTGCCAAGAGGACTTGAAAGCGGGGCAGAATTGCAGGAAACCGATTTCAGGAGGTAGACTGGAATTGCATTGAAAGCATAGGAAAAGAGGCAGAACGTCCACAATGATGCACTTGGCCAAAAAGGGCGTATGCGTTTTTTCCTGAATATATTCAGGAAAAAACGCATATGCCCTTTTTGGCCAACCAAGCAAGCTTGCAAAGGAAATCTGCACTACAATGAAGTCTCACTTCCCCCCGGTCAAAAGGGCCATCTGAAAAAAGTGTAAAATCCAGAAAGGCAGGACAGGCCATGGAGAACTGGGAGCCTTGTTATGCTGATGGGCGGGATGTAAATTGCCAACAGACACTCGGGAGAAGTGTATGGTGTTTCCTGAAACATCTAAAAAACAAAGCAACAGAGCCTAGGGCACTTCCACTTATGGTCCTATAGCTTAGGGAAATTAAAATCAAAAAGACACAGCCAACCCAAAGTTTGGGACGCCTCTGTTTACAAGAACCTCGTTTACCGTACAAGTTCAATATCACAGAAAGTGAAAAATGGATAAAGAACTTGTGGTACTTACGTACAATGCAGTATCACTCAGCAATGAAATCTATGTCATCAGGCCCGTAGCAGCATAATGAGTGGATTCAGGTACGATGATTCTAACTGAAATAAGTCACACAGAAAAAGAAACATCATAAGATATCACTAATACACAGAATGTAAATTTGCTACACAGGAACTGCATTCCAAAACAGAACAGGGTCTCAAATTTAGAAAACCAACTTATGCTTGCTTAAGGGGAAAGGTGAGTTGTGGTGCTGCATAAAACCAGAGATTGAAATGAGCACAGATAAAGTTCCTTAAGCCAAATATGGAATAGACAAGAGCTACTCCTTGCTCAACGAAATGGACTCAACACCCCATATTAAACGCCTAAGAATGTACCTGACTAGTAAGTATCTTAAAACCTATGGATTGCTATGTCTCCAAAAGAGAATCAAGCGTGTGTACAGGGGCATAAACGCAGCAGTGATAGGATTGGAGAGGTTCGGTGAGCAAATGAAGACCCTTTGAAGACATATTGCATGGTACCCATTCCACGGGTCTCAACTCTCCAGGTTTAAGGTATTCTTCCTTCAGCTAAAACATGCATGTGGAACCCAGAGTATGATCAACCGTGTGAACGGGAGACGTGTTCAAATATGTCTCAGTTTTCCTCCCCTGGTACTCGGGTGCAACATTCCAGACGCTTTACTAACACTCTCCCCACTTGGAGAGTCAGCGCCTTTAACCTCCTGTTTGGCCCAGTTTGCAATTTCTGCAGAAGATGAACAGGAATAGCGAGAAGCAATGAGAGACTAGCTGGAGGTGTCTGGACGGGCAAATTTAACTCTCATTTCCCACCAGGAAGAGGAAATAACCAAAGGCTCAGCGTGCCGTGCCGGAACCAGATTAGGGCCTGAAGCCATCCTGCGGTGTTGCGGCCAGGTCACAAGAAAGCGAGTTGAAGAAAGGAGCTCAGGGGCACTGTAATTCACAAACCTGCAGAGTTATAAATGACAGCTATCGTCCAAAAATATACTGACGTAAGGCTGCCAAGAGGACTTGAAAGCGGGGCAGAATTGCAGGAAAACGATTTCAGGAGGTAGACTGGAATTGCATTGAAAGCATAGGAAAAGAGGCAGAACGTCCACAATGATGCACTTGGCCAAAAAGGGCGTATGCGTTTTTTCCTGAATATATTCAGGAAAAAACGCATACGCCCTTTTTGGCCAACCAAGCAAGCTTGCAAAGGAAATCTGCACTACAATGAAGTCTCATTCCCCCCGGTCAAAAGGGCCATCTGAAAAAAGTGTAAAATCCAGAAAGGCAGGACAGGCCATGGAGAACTGGGAGCCTTGTTATGCTGATGGGCAGGATGTAAATTGCCAACAGACACTCGGGAGAAGTGTATGGTGTTTCCTGAAACATCTAAAAAACAAAGCAACAGAGCCTAGGGCACTGCCACTTATGGTCCTATAGCTTAGGGAAATTAAAATCAAAAAGACACAGCCACCCCAAAGTTTGGGACGCCTCTGTTTACAAGAACCTCGTTTACCGTACAAGTTCAATATCACAGAAAGTTAAAAATGGATAAAGAACTTGTGGTACTTACGTACAATGCAGTATCACTCAGCAATGAAATCTATGTCATCAGGCCCGTAGCAGCATAATGAGTGGATTCAGGTACGATGATTCTAACTGAAATAAGTCACACAGAAAAAGAAACATCATAAGATATCACTAATACACGGAATGTAAACTTTGCTACACAGGAACTGAATTCCAAAACAGAACAGGGTCTCAAATTTAGAAAACCAACTTATGCTTGCTTAAGGGGAAAGGTGAGTTGGGGTGCTGCATAAAACCAGAGATTGAAATGAGCACAGATAAAGTTCCTTAAGCCAAATATGGAATAGACAAGAGCTACTCCTTGCTCAACGAAATGGACTCAACACCCCATATTAAACGCCTAAGAATGTACCTGACTAGTAAGTATCTTAAAACCTAAGGATTGCTATGTCTCCAAAAGAGAATCAAGCGTGTGTACAGGTGCATAAACGCAGCAGTGATAGGATTGGAGAGGTTCGGTGAGCAAATGAAGACCCTTTGAAGTCATATTGCATGGTACCCATTACACGGGTTTCAACTACCCAGGTTTTAGGTATTCTTCCTTCAGCTAAAACATGCATGTGGAACCCAGAGTATGATCAACCATGTGATCGGGAGACGTGTTCAAATATGTCTCAGTTTTCCTCCCCTGGTACTCGGGTGCAACATTCCAGACGCTTTACTAACACTCTCCCCACTTGGAGAGTCAGCGCCTTTAACCTCCTGTTTGGCCCAGTTTGCAATTTCTGCGGAAGACGAACAGGAATAGCGAGAACCAATGAGAGGCTAGCTGGAGGTGTCTGGACGGGCAAATTTAACTCTCATTTCCCACCAGGAAGAGGAATTAACCAAAGGCTCAGCATGCCGGGCCGGAACCAGATTAGGGCCTGAAGCCATCCTGCGGTGTTGCGGCCAGGTCACAAGAAAGCGAGTTGAAGAAAGGAGCTCAGGGGCACTGTAATTCACAAACCTGCAGAGTTATAAATGACAGCTATCGTCCAAAAATAGACTGAAGTAAGGCTGCCAAGAGGACTTGAAAGCGGGGCAGAATTGCAGGAAACCGATTTCAGGAGGTAGACTGGAATTGCATTGAAAGCATAGGAAAAGAGGCAGAACGTCCACAATGATTCACTTGGCCAAAAAGGGCGTATGCGTTTTTTCCTGAATATATTCAGGAAAAAACGCATACGCCCTTTTTGGCCAACCAAGCAAGCTTGCAAAGGAAATCTGCACTACAATGAAGTCTCACTTCCCCCCGGTCAAAAGGGCCATCTGAAAAAAGTGTAAAATCCAGAAAGGCAGGACAGGCCATGGAGAACTGGGAGCCTTGTTATGCTGATGGTCGGGATGTAAGTGGCCAACAACCACTCGGGAGAAGTGTATGGTGTTTCCTGAAACATCTAAAAAACAAAGCAACAGAGCCTAGGGCACTTCCACTTATGGTCCTATAGCTTAGGGAAATTAAAATCAAAAAGACACAGCCACCCCAAAGTTTAGGACGCCTCCGTTTACAAGAAACTCGTTTACCGTACAAGTTCAATATCACAGAAAGTGAAAAATGGATAAAGAACTTGTGGTACTTACGTACAATGCAGTATCACTCAGCAATGAAATCTATGTCATCAGGCCCATAGCAGCATAATGAGTGGATTCAGGTACGATGATTCTAACTGAAATAAGTCACACAGAAAAAGAAACATCATAAGATATCAGTAATACACGGAATGTAAACTTGGCTACACAGGAACTGAATTCCAAAACAGAACAGGGTCTCAAATTTAGAAAACCAACTTATGCTTGCTTAAGGGGAAAGGTGAGTTGGGGTGCTGCATAAAACCAGAGATTGAAATGAGCACAGATAAAGTTCCTTAAGCCAAATATGGAATAGACAAGAGCTACTCCTTGCTCAACGAAATGGACTCAACACCCCATATTAAACGCCTAAGAATGTACCTGACTAGTAAGTATCTTAAAACCTATGGATTGCTATGTCTCCAAAAGAGAATCAAGCGTGTGTACAGGGGCATAAACGCAGCAGTGATAGGATTGGAGAGGTTCGGTGAGCAAATGAAGACCCTTTGAAGTCATATTGCATGGTACCCATTACACGGGTTTCAACTACCCAGGTTTTAGGTATTCTTCCTTCAGCTAAAACATGCATGTGGAACCCAGAGTATGATCAACCATGTGATCGGGAGACGTGTTCAAATATGTCTCAGTTTTCCTCCCCTGGTACTCGGGTGCAACAATCCAGACGCTTTACTAACACTCTCCCCACTTGGAGAGTCAGCGCCTTTAACCTCCTGTTTGGCCCAGTTTGCAATTTCTGCGGAAGACGAACAGGAATAGCGAGAACCAAAGAGAGGCTAGCTGGAGGTGTCTGGACGGGCAAATTTAACTCTCATTTCCCACCAGGAAGAGGAATTAACCAAAGGCTCAGCGTGCCGTGCCGGAACCAGATTAGGGCCTGAAGCCATCCTGCGGTGTTGCGGCCAGCTCAAAAGAAAGCGAGTTGAAGAAAGGAGCTCAGGGGCACTGTAATTCACAAACCTGCAGAGTTATAAATGACAGCTATCGTCCAAAAATAGACTGAAGTAAGGCTGCCAAGAGGACTTGAATGCGGGGCAGAATTGCAGGAAACCGATTTCAGGAGGTAGACTGGAATTGCATTGAAAGCATAGGAAAAGAGGCAGAACGTCCACAATGATGCACTTGGCCAAAAAGGGCATATGCGTTTTTTCCTGAATATATTCAGGAAAAAACGCATACGCCCTTTTTGGCCAACCAAGCAAGCTTGCAAAGGAAATCTGCACTACAATGAAGTCTCACTTCCCCCCGGTCAAAAGGGCCATCTGAAAAAAGTGTAAAATCCAGAAAGGCAGGACAGGCCATGGAGAACTGGGAGCCTTGTTATGCTGATGGGCGGGATGTAAATTGCCAACAGACACTCGGGAGAAGTGTATGGTGTTTCCTGAAACATCTAAAAAACAAAGCAACAGAGCCTAGGGCACTGCCACTTATGGTCCTATAGCTTAGGGAAATTAAAATCAAAACGACACAGCCACCCCAAAGTTTGGGACGCCTCTGTTTACAAGAACCTCGTTTACAGTACAAGTTCAACATCGCAGAAAGTGAAAAATGGATAAAGAAGTTGTGGTATTTACTTACAAAGCAATATCACTCAGCAATGAAATCTATGTCATCAGGCCCGTAGCAGCATAATGAGTGGATTCAGGTACGATGATTCTAACTGAAATAAGTCACACAGAAAAAGAAACATCATAAGATATCACTAATACACGGAATGTAAACTTGGCTACAGAGGAACTGAATTCCAAAACAGAACAGGGTCTCAAATTTAGAAAACCAACTTATGCTTGCTTAAGAGGAAAGGTGAGTTGGGGTGCTGCATAAAACCAGAGATTGAAATGAGCACAGATAAAGCTCCTTAAGCCAAATATGGAATAGACAAGAGCTACTCCTTGCTCAACGAAATGGACTCAACACCCCATATTAAACGCCTAAGAATGTACCTGACTAGTAAGTATCTTAAAACCTATGGATTGCTATGTCTCCAAAAGAGAATCAAGCGTGTGTACAGGGGCATAAATGCAATAGTGATAGGATTGGAGAGGTTCGGTGAGCAAATGAAGACCCTTTGAAGTCATATTGCATGGTACCCATTACACGGGTCTCAACTCTCGAGGTTTAAGGTATTCTTCCTTCAGCTAAAACATGCATGTGGAACCCAGAGTATGATCAACCGTGTGAACGGGAGACGTGTTCAAATATGTCTCAGTTTTCCTCCCCTGGTACTCGGGTGCAACATTCCAGACGCTTTACTAACACTCTCCCCACTTGGAGAGTCAGCGCCTTTAACCTCCTGTTTGGCCCAGTTTGCAATTTCTGCGGAAGATGAACAGGAATAGCGAGAACCAATGAGAGACTAGCTGGAGGTGTCTGGACGGGCAAATTTAACTCTCATTTCCCACCAGGAAGAGGAATTAACCAAAGGCTCAGCGTGCCGTGCCGGAACCAGATTAGGACCTGAAGCCATCCTGCGGTGTTGCGGCCAGCTCAAAAGAAAGCGAGTTGAGGAAAGGAGGTCAGGGGCACTGTAATTCACAAACCTGCAGAGTTATAAATGACAGCTATCGTCCAAAAATAGACTGAAGTAAGGCTGCCAAGAGGACTTGAAAGCGGGGCAGAATTGCAGGAAACCGATTTCAGGAGGTAGACTGGAATTGCATTGAAAGCATAGGAAAAGAGGCAGAACGTCCACAATGATGCACTTGGCCAAAAAGGGCGTATGCGTTTTTTCCTGAATATATTCAGGAAAAAACGCATACGCCCTTTTTGGCCAACCAAGCAAGCTTGCAAAGGAAATCTGCACTACAATGAAGTCTCACTTCCCCCCGGTCAAAAGGGCCATCTGAAAAAAGTGTAAAATCCAGAAAGGCAGGACAGGCCATGGAGAACTAGGAGCCTTGTTATGCTGATGGGCGGGATGTAAATTGCCAACAGACACTTGGGAGAAGTGTATGGTGTTTCCTGAAACATCTAAAAAACAAAGCAACAGAGCCTAGGGCACTTCCACTTATGGTCCTATAGCTTAGGGAAATTAAAATCAAAAAGACACAGCCACCCCAAAGTTTGGGACGCCTCTGTTTACAAGAACCTCGTTTACCGTACAAGTTCAACATCGCAGAAAGTGAAAAATGGATAAAGAACTTGTGGTGCTTATGTACAATGCAGTATCACTCAGCAATGAAATCTATGTCATCAGGCCCGTAGCAGCATAATGAGTGGATTCAGGTATGATGATTCTAACTGAAATAAGTCACACAGAAAAAGAAACATCATAAGATATCAGTAATACATGGAATGTAAACTTGGCTACACAGGAACTGCATTCCAAAACAGAACAGGGTCTCAAATTTAGAAAACCAACTTATGCTTGCTTAAGGGGAAAGGTGAGTTGGGGTGCTGCATAAAACCAGAGATTGAAATGAGCACAGATAAAGTTCCTTAAGCCAAATATGGAATAGACAAGAGCTACTCCTTGCTCAATGAAATGGACTCAAAACCCCATATTAAACACCTAAGAATGTACCTGACTAGTAAGTATCTTAAAACCTATGGATTGCTATGTCTCCAAAAGAGAATCAAGCGTGTGTACAGGGGCATAAACGCAGCAGTGATAGGATTGGAGAGGTTCGGTGAGCAAATGAAGACCCTTTGAAGTCATATTGCATGGTACCCATTACACGGGTCTCAACTCTCGAGGTTTAAGGTATTCTTCCTTCAGCTAAAACATGCATGTGGAACCCAGAGTTAGATCAACCATGTAAACCGAGACGTGTTCAAATATGTCTCAGTTTTCCTCCCCTGGTACTCGGGTGCAACATTCCAGACGCTTTACTAACACTCTCCCGACTTGCAGAGTCAGTCCCTTTAACCTCCTGTTTGGCCCCGTTTGCAATTTCTGCGGAAGATGAACAGGAATAGCGAGAACCAATGAGAGGCTAGCTGGAGGTGTCTGGACGGGCAAATTTAACTCTCATTTCCCACCAGGAAGAGGAATGAACCAAAGGCTCAGCATGCCGGGTCGGAACCAGATTAGGGCCTGAAGCCATCCTGCGGTGTTGCGGCCAGGTCACAAGAAAGCGAGTTGAAGAAAGGAGCTCAGGGGCACTGTAATTCACAAACCTGCAGAGTTATAAATAACAGCTATCGTCCAAAAATAGACTGAAGTAAGGCTGCCAAGAGGACTTGAAAGCGGGGCAGAATTGCAGGAAACCGATTTCAGGAGGTAGACTGGAATTGCATTGAAAGCATAGGAAAAGAGGCAGAACGTCCACAATGATGCACTTGGCCAAAAAGGGTGTATGCGTTTTTTCCTGAATATATTCAGGAAAAAACGCATACGCCCTTTTTGGCCAACCAAGCAAGCTTGCAAAGGAAATCTGCACTACAATGAAGTCTCACTTCCCCCCGGTCAAAAGGGCCATCTGAAAAAAGTGTAAAATCCAGAAAGGCAGCACAGGCCATGGAGAACTGGGAGCCTTGTTATGCTGATGGGCGGGATGTAAATTGCCAACAGACACTCGTGAGAAGTGTATGGTGTTTCCTAAAACATCTGAAAAACAAAGCAACAGAGCCTAGGGCACTTCCACTTATGGTCCTATAGCTTAGGGAAATTAAAATCAAAAAGACACAGCCACCCCAAAGTTTGGGACGCCTCTGTTTACAAGAACCTCGTTTACCGTACAAGTTCAACATCGCAGAAAGTGAAAAATGGATAAAGAACTTGTGCTACTTATGTACAATGCAGTATCACTCAGCAATGAAATCTATGTCATCAGGCCCGTAGCAGCATAATGAGTGGATTCAGGTATGATGATTCTAACTGAAATAAGTCACACAGAAAAAGAAACATCATAAGATATCAGTAATACATGGAATGTAAACTTGGCTACACAGGAACTGCATTCCAAAACAGAACAGGGTCTCAAATTTAGAAAACCAACTTATGCTTGCTTAAGGGGAAAGGTGAGTTGGGGTGCTGCATAAAACCAGAGATTGAAATGAGCACAGATAAAGTTCCTTAAGCCAAATATGGAATAGACAAGAGCTACCCCTTGCTCAATGAAATGGACTCAAAACCCCATATTAAACACCTAAGAATGTACCTGACTAGTAAGTATCTTAAAACCTATGGATTGCTATGTCTCCAAAAGAGAATCAAGCGTGTGTACAGGGGCATAAACGCAGCAGTGATAGGATTGGAGAGGTTTGGTGAGCAAATGAAGACCCTTTGAAGTCATATTGCATGGTACCCATTCCACGGGTTTCAACTACCCAGGTTTAAGGTATTCTTCCTTCAGCTGAAACATGCATGTGGAACCTAGAGTATGATCAACCAAGTGATCGGGAGACATGTTCAAATATGTCTCAGTTTTCGTACCCTGGTACTCGGGTGCAACATTCCTGACGCTTTACTAACACTCTCCCGACTTGGAGAGTCAGTCCCTTTAACCTCTTGTTTGGCCCAGTTTGCAATTTCTGCGGAAGATGAACAGGAATAGCGAGAACCAATGAGAGGCTAGCTGGAGGTGTCTGGACGGGCAAATTTAACTCTCATTTCCCACCAGGAAGAGGAATTAACCAAAGGCTCAGCTTGCCGTGCAGGAACCAGATTAGGGTCTGAAGCCATCCTGCGGTGTTGCGGCCAGCTCAAAAGAAAGCGAGTTGAGGAAAGGAGGTCAGGGGTCCTGTAATTCACAAACCTGCAGAGTTATAAATGAGAGCTATCGTCCAAAAATATACTGAAGTAAGGCTGCCAAGAGGACTTGAAAGCGGGGCAGAATTGCAGGAAACCGATTTCAGGAGGTAGACTGGAATTGCATTGAAAGCATAGGAAAAGAGGCAGAACGTCCACAATGATTCACTTGGCCAAAAAGGGCGTATGCGTTTTTTCCTGAATATATTCCTGAATATATTCAGGAAAAAACGCATACGCCCTTCTTGGCCAACCAAGCAAGCTTGCAAAGGAAATCTGCACTAAAATGAAGTCTCACTTCCCCCCGGTCAAAAGGGCCATCTGAAAAAAGTGTAAAATCCAGAAAGGCAGGACAGGCCATGGAGAACTGGGAGCCTTGTTATGCTGATGGGCGGGATGTAAATTGCCAACAGACACTCGGGAGAAGTGTATGGTGTTTCCTAAAACATCTAAAAAACAAAGCAACAGAGCCTAGGGCACTTCCACTTATGGTCCTATAGCTTAGGGAAATTAAAATCAAAAAGACACAGCCACCCCAAAGTTTGGGACGCCTCTGTTTACAAGAACCTCGTTTACCATACAAGTTCAATATCACAGAAAGTGAAAAATGGATAAAGAACTTGTGGTACTTACGTACAATGCAGTATCACTCAGCAATGAAATCTATGTCATCAGGCCCGTAGCAGCATAATGAGTGGATTCAGGTAAGATGATTCTAACTGAAATAAGTCACACAGAAAAAGAAACATCATAAGATATCACTAATACACGGAATGTAAACTTGGCTACAGAGGAACTGAATTCCAAAACAGAACAGGGTCTCAAATTTAGAAAACCAACTTATGCTTGCTTAAGGGGAAAGGTGAGTTGGGGTGCTGCATAAAACCAGAGATTGAAATGAGCACAGATAAAGTTCCTTAAGCCAAATATGGAATAGACAAGAGCTACTCCTTGCTCAACGAAATGGACTCAACACCGCATATTAAACGCCTAAGAATGTACCTGACTAGTAAGTATCTTAAAACCTATGGATTGCTATGTCTCCAATAGAGAATCAAGCGTGTGTACAGGGGCATAAACGCAGCAGTGATAGGATTGGAGAGGTTCGGTGAGCAAATGAAGACCCTTTGAAGACAAATTGCATGGTACCCATTCCACGGGTCTCAACTCTCCAGGTTTAAGGTATTCTTCCTTCAGCTAAAACATGCATGTGGAACCCAGAGTATGATCAACCATGTGAACGGGAGACGTGTTCAAATATGTCTCAGTTTTCCTCCCCTGGTACTCGGGTGCAACATTCCAGACGCTTTACTAACACTCTCCCCACTTGGAGAGTCAACGCCTTTAACCTCCTGTTTGGCCCAGTTTGCAATTTCTGCGGAAGATGAACAGGAATAGCGAGAACCAATGAGAGGCTAGCTGGAGGTGTCTGGACGGGCAAATTTAACTCTCATTTCCCACCAGGAAGAGGAAATAACCAAAGGCTCAGCGTGCCGTGCCGGAACCAGATTAGGGCCTGAAGCCATCCTGCGGTGTTGCGGCCAGCTCAAAAGAAAGCGAGTTGAGGAAAGGAGCTCAGGGGCACTGTAATTCACAAACCTGCAGAGTTATAAATGACAGCTATCGTCCAAAAATATACTGACATAAGGCTGCCAAGAGGACTTGAAAGCGGGGCAGAATTGCAGGAAACCGATTTCAGGAGGTAGACTGGAATTGCATTGAAAGCATAGGAAAAGAGGCAGAACGTCCACAATGATGCACTTGGCCAAAAAGGGCGTATGCGTTTTTTCCTGAATATATTCAGGAAAAAACGCATACGCCCTTTTTGGCCAACCAAGCAAGCTTGCAAAGGAAATCTGCACTACAATGAAGTCTCACTTCCCCCCGGTCAAAAGGGCCATCTGAAAAAAGTGTAAAATCCAGAAAGGCAGGACAGGCCATGGAGAACTGGGAGCCTTGTTATGCTGATGGGTGGGATGTAAATTGCCAACAGACACTCGGGAGAAGTGTATGCTGTTTCCTGAAACATCTAAAAAACAAAGCAACAGAGCCTAGAGCACTTCCACTTATGGTCCTATAGCTTAGGGAAATTAAAATCAAAAAGACACAGCCACCCCAAAGTTTGGGACGCCTCTGTTTACAAGAACCTCGTTTACCGTACAAGTTCAATATCACAGAAAGTGAAAAATGGATAAAGAACTTGTGGTACTTACGTACAATGCAGTATCACTAAGCAATGAAATCTATGTCATCAGGCCCGTAGCAGCCTAATGAGTGGATTCAGGTACGATGATTCTAACTGAAATAAGTCACACAGAAAAAGAAACATCATAAGATATCAGTAATACACGGAATGTAAACTTGGCTACACAGGAACTGAATTACAGAACAGAACAGGGTCTCAAATTTAGAAAACCAACTTATGCTTGCTTAAGGGGAAAGGTGAGTTGGGGTGCTGCATAAAACCAGAGATCGAAATGAGCACAGATAAAGTTCCTTAAGCCAAATATGGAATAGACAAGAGCTACTCCTTGCTCAACGAAATGGACTCAACATCCCATATTAAACGCCTAAGAATGTACCTGACTAGTAAGTATCTTAAAACCTATGGATTGCTATGTCTCCAAAAGAGAATCAAGCATGTGTACAGGGGCAGAAACGCAGCAGTGATAGGATTGGAGAGGTTCGGTGAGCAAATGAAGACCCTTTGAAGTCATATTGCATGGTACCCATTCCACGGGTTTCAACTACCCAGGTTTAAGGTATTCTTCCTTCAGCTGAAACATGCATGTGGAACCTAGAGTATGATCAACCAAGTGATCGGGAGACATGTTCAAATATGTCTCAGTTTTCGTACCCTGGTACTCGGGTGCAACATTCCTGACGCTTTACTAACACTCTCCCGACTTGGAGAGTCAGTCCCTTTAACCTCTTGTTTGGCCCAGTTTGCAATTTCTGCGGAAGATGAACAGGAATAGCGAGAACCAATGAGAGACTAGCTGGAGGTGTCTGGACGGGCAAATTTAACTCTCATTTCCCACCAGGAAGAGGAATTAACCAAAGGCTCAGCGTGCCGTGCAGGAACCAGATTAGGGTCTGAAGCCATCCTGCGGTGTTGCGGCCAGCTCAAAAGAAAGCGAGTTGAGGAAAGGAGGTCAGGGGTCCTGTAATTCACAAACCTGCAGAGTTATAAATGACAGCTATCGTCCAAAAATATACTGAAGTAAGGCTGCCAAGAGTACTTGAAAGCGGGGCAGAATTGCAGGAAACCGATTTCAGGAGGTAGACTGGAATTGCATTGAAAGCATAGGAAAAGAGGCAGAACGTCCACAATGATGCACTTGGCCAAAAAGGGCGTATGCGTTTTTTCCTGAATATATTCCTGAATATATTCAGGAAAAAACGCATACGCCCTTCTTGGCCAACCAAGCAAGCTTGCAAAGGAAATCTGCACTAAAATGAAGTCTCACTTCCCCCCGGTCAAAAGGGCCATCTGAAAAAAGTGTAAAATCCAGAAAGGCAGGACAGGCCATGGAGAACTGGGAGCCTTGTTATGCTGATGGGCGGGATGTAAATTGCCAACAGACACTCGGGAGAAGTGTATGGTGTTTCCTAAAACATCTAAAAAACAAAGCAACAGAGCCTAGGGCACTTCCACTTATGGTCCTATAGCTTAGGGAAATTAAAATCAAAAAGACACAGCCACCCCAAAGTTTGGGACGCCTCTGTTTACAAGAACCTCGTTTACCATACAAGTTCAATATCACAGAAAGTGAAAAATGGATAAAGAACTTGTGGTACTTACGTACAATGCAGTATCACTCAGCAATGAAATCTATGTCATCAGGCCCGTAGCAGCATAATGAGTGGATTCAGGTAAGATGATTCTAACTGAAATAAGTCACACAGAAAAAGAAACATCATAAGATATCACTAATACACGGAATGTAAACTTTGCTACACAGGAACTGAATTCCAAAACAGAACAGGGTCTCAAATTTAGAAAACCAACTTATGCTTGCTTAAGGGGAAAGGTGAGTTGGGGTGCTGCATAAAACCAGAGATTGAAATGAGCACAGATAAAGTTCCTTAAGCCAAATATGGAATAGACAAGAGCTACTCCTTGCTCAACGAAATGGACTCAACACCGCATATTAAACGCCTAAGAATGTACCTGACTAGTAAGTATCTTAAAACCTATGGATTGCTATGTCTCCAATAGAGAATCAAGCGTGTGTACAGGGGCATAAACGCAGCAGTGATAGGATTGGAGAGGTTCGGTGAGCAAATGAAGACCCTTTGAAGACAAATTGCATGGTACCCATTCCACGGGTCTCAACTCTCCAGGTTTAAGGTATTCTTCCTTCAGCTAAAACATGCATGTGGAACCCAGAGTATGATCAACCATGTGAACGGGAGACGTGTTCAAATATGTCTCAGTTTTCCTCCCCTGGTACTCGGGTGCAACATTCCAGACGCTTTACTAACACTCTCCCCACTTGGAGAGTCAGCGCCTTTAACCTCCTGTTTGGCCCAGTTTGCAATTTCTGCGGAAGATGAACAGGAATAGCGAGAACCAATGAGAGGCTAGCTGGAGGTGTCTGGACGGGCAAATTTAACTCTCATTTCCCACCAGGAAGAGGAAATAACCAAAGGCTCAGCGTGCCGTGCCGGAACCAGATTAGGGCCTGAAGCCATCCTGCGGTGTTGCGGCCAGCTCAAAAGAAAGCGAGTTGAGGAAAGGAGCTCAGGGGCACTGTAATTCACAAACCTGCAGAGTTATAAATGACAGCTATCGTCCAAAAATATACTGACATAAGGCTGCCAAGAGGACTTGAAAGCGGGGCAGAATTGCAGGAAACCGATTTCAGGAGGTAGACTGGAATTGCATTGAAAGCATAGGAAAAGAGGCAGAACGTCCACAATGATGCACTTGGCCAAAAAGGGCGTATGCGTTTTTTCCTGAATATATTCAGGAAAAAACGCATACGCCCTTTTTGGCCAACCAAGCAAGCTTGCAAAGGAAATCTGCACTACAATGAAGTCTCACTTCCCCCCGGTCAAAAGGGCCATCTGAAAAAAGTGTAAAATCCAGAAAGGCAGGACAGGCCATGGAGAACTGGGAGCCTTGTTATGCTGATGGGTGGGATGTAAATTGCCAACAGACACTCGGGAGAAGTGTATGCTGTTTCCTGAAACATCTAAAAAACAAAGCAACAGAGCCTAGAGCACTTCCACTTATGGTCCTATAGCTTAGGGAAATTAAAATCAAAAAGACACAGCCACCCCAAAGTTTGGGACGCCTCTGTTTACAAGAACCTCGTTTACCGTACAAGTTCAATATCACAGAAAGTGAAAAATGGATAAAGAACTTGTGGTACTTACGTACAATGCAGTATCACTAAGCAATGAAATCTATGTTATCAGGCCCGTAGCAGCCTAATGAGTGGATTCAGGTACGATGATTCTAACTGAAATAAGTCACACAGAAAAAGAAACATCATAAGATATCAGTAATACACGGAATGTAAACTTGGCTACACAGGAACTGAATTACAGAACAGAACAGGGTCTCAAATTTAGAAAACCAACTTATGCTTGCTTAAGGGGAAAGGTGAGTTGGGGTGCTGCATAAAACCAGAGATCGAAATGAGCACAGATAAAGTTCCTTAAGCCAAATATGGAATAGACAAGAGCTACTCCTTGCTCAACGAAATGGACTCAACATCCCATATTAAACGCCTAAGAATGTACCTGACTAGTAAGTATCTTAAAACCTATGGATTGCTATGTCTCCAAAAGAGAATCAAGCATGTGTACAGGGGCAGAAACGCAGCAGTGATAGGATTGGAGAGGTTCGGTGAGCAAATGAAGACCCTTTGAAGTCATATTGCATGGTACCCATTACACAGGTCTCAACTCTCCAGGTTTAAGGTATTCTTCCTTCAGCTAAAACATACATGTGGAAACCAGAGTATGATCAACCATGTGAACGGGAGACGTGTTCAAATATGTCTCAGTTTTCCTCCCCTGGTACTCGGGTGCAACATTCCAGACGCTTTACTAACACTCTCCCCACTTGGAGAGTCAGCGCCTTTAACCTCCTGTTTGGCCCACTTTGCAATTTCTGCGGAAGATGAACAGGAATAGTGAGAACCAATGAGAGACTAGCTGGAGGTGTCTGGACGGGCAAATTTAACTCTCATTTCCCACCAGGAAGAGGAAATAACCAAAGGCTCAGCGTGCCGTGCCGGAACCAGATTAGGGCCTGAAGCCATCCTGCGGTGTTGCGGCCAGCTCAAAAGAAAGCGAGTTGAGGAAAGGAGCTCAGGGGCACTGTAATTCACAAACCTGCAGAGTTATAAATGACAGCTATCGTCCAAAAATACACTGAAGTAAGGCTGCCAAGAGGACTTGAAAGCGGGGCAGAATTACAGGAAACCGATTTCAGGAGGTAGACTGGAATTGCATTGAAAGCATAGGAAAAGAGGCAGAAGGTCCACAATGATGCACTTGGCCAAAAAGGGCGTATGCGTTTTTTCCTGAATATATTCAGGAAAAAAGGCATACGCCCTTTTTGGCCAACCAAGCAAGCTTGCAAAGGAAATCTGCACTACAATGAAGTCTCACTTCCCCCCGGTCAAAAGGGCCATCTGAAAAAAGTGTAAAATCCAGAAAGGCAGGACAGGCCATGGAGAACTGGGAGCCTTGTTATGCTGATGGGCGGGATGTAAATTGCCAACAGACACTTGGGAGAAGTGTATGGTGTTTCCTGAAACATCTAAAAAACAAATCAACAAAGCCTAGGGCACTTCCACTTATGGTCCTATAGCTTAGGGAAATTAAAATCAAAAAGACACAGCCACCCCAAAGTTTGGGACGCCTCTGTTTACAAGCACCTCATTTACCGTACAAGTTCAATATCACAGAAAGTGAAAAATAGATAAAGAACATGTGGTACTTACGTACAATGCAGTATCACTCAGCAATGAAATCTATGTCATCAGGCCCGTAGCAGCATAATGAGTGGATTCAGGTACGATGATTCTAACTGAAATAAGTCACACAGAAAAAGAAACATCATAAGATATCACTAATACACGGAATGTAAACTTGGCTACAGAGGAACTGAATTCCAAAACAGAACAGGGTCTCAAATTTAGAAAACCAACTTATGCTTGCTTAAGGGTAAAGGTGAGTTGGGGTGCTGCATAAAAACAGAGATTGAAATGAGCACAGATAAAGTTCCTTAAGCCAAATATGGAATAGACAAGAGCTACTCCTTGCTCAACGAAATGGACTCAACACCCCATATTAAACGCCTAAGAATGTACCTAACTAGTAAGTATCTTAAAACCTATGGATTGCTATGTCTCCAAAAGAGAATCAAGCATGTGTACAGGGGCATAAACGCAGCAGTGATAGGATTGGAGAGGTTCGGTGAGCAAATGAAAACCCTTTGAAGTCATATTGCATGGTACCCATTACACAGGTCTCAACTCTCCAGGTTTAAGGTATTCTTCCTTCAGCTAAAACATGCATGTGGAACCCAGAGTATGATCAACCGTGTGAATGGGAGACGTGTTCAAATATGTCTCAGTTTTCATACCCTGGTACTCGGGTGCAACATTCCAGACGCTTTACTAACACTCTCTCGACTTGGACAGTCAGCCCCTTAACCTCCTGTTTGGCCCAGTTTGCAATTTCTGCGGAAGATGAACAGGAATAGTGAGAACCAATGAGAGACTAGCTGGAGGTGTCTGGACGGGCAAATTTAACTCTCATTTCCCACCAGGAAGAGGAAATAACCAAAGGCTCAGCGTGCCGTGCCGGAACCAGATTAGGGCCTGAAGCCATCCTGCGGTGTTGCGGCCAGCTCAAAAGAAAGCGAGTTGAGGAAAGGAGCTCAGGGGCACTGTAATTCACAAACCTGCAGAGTTATAAATGACAGCTATCGTCCAAAAATACACTGAAGTAAGGCTGCCAAGAGGACTTGAAAGCGGGGCAGAATTACAGGAAACCGATTTCAGGAGGTAGACTGGAATTGCATTGAAAGCATAGGAAAAGAGGCAGAAGGTCCACAATGATGCACTTGGCCAAAAAGGGCGTATGCGTTTTTTCCTGAATATATTCAGGAAAAAAGGCATACGCCCTTTTTGGCCAACCAAGCAAGCTTGCAAAGGAAATCTGCACTACAATGAAGTCTCACTTCCCCCCGGTCAAAAGGGCCATCTGAAAAAAGTGTAAAATCCAGAAAGGCAGGACAGGCCATGGAGAACTGGGAGCCTTGTTATGCTGATGGGCGGGATGTAAATTGCCAACAGACACTCGGGAGAAGTGTATGGTGTTTCCTGAAACATCTAAAAAACAAATCAACAGAGCCTAGGGCACTTCCACTTATGGTCCTATAGCTTAGGGAAATTAAAATCAAAAAGACACAGCCACCCCAAAGTTTGGGACGCCTCTGTTTACAAGCACCTCATTTACCGTACAAGTTCAATATCACAGAAAGTGAAAAATAGATAAAGAACATGTGGTACTTACGTACAATGCAGTATCACTCAGCAATGAAATCTATGTCATCAGGCCCGTAGCAGCATAATGAGTGGATTCAGGTACGATGATTCTAACTGAAATAAGTCACACAGAAAAAGAAACATCATAAGATATCACTAATACACGGAATGTAAACTTGGCTACAGAGGAACTGAATTCCAAAACAGAACAGGGTCTCAAATTTAGAAAACCAACTTATGCTTGCTTAAGGGTAAAGGTGAGTTGGGGTGCTGCATAAAACCAGAGATTGAAATGAGCACAGATAAAGTTCCTTAAGCCAAATATGGAATAGACAAGAGCTACTCCTTGCTCAACGAAATGGACTCAACACCCCATATTAAACGCCTAAGAATGTACCTGACTAGTAAGTATCTTAAAACCTATGGATTGCTATGTCTCCAAAAGAGAATCAAGCATGTGTACAGGGGCATAAACGCAGCAGTGATAGGATTGGAGAGGTTCGGTGAGCAAATGAAAACCCTTTGAAGTCATATTGCATGGTACCCATTACACAGGTCTCAACTCTCCAGGTTTAAGGTATTCTTCCTTCAGCTAAAACATGCATCTGGAACCCAGAGTATGATCAACCGTGTGAATGGGAGACGTGTTCAAATATGTCTCAGTTTTCGTACCCTGGTACTCGGGTGCAACATTCCAGACGCTTTACTAACACTCTCCCCACTTGGAGAGTCAGCGCCTTTAACCTCCTGTTTGGCCCAGTTTGCAATTTCTGCGGAAGATGAACAGGAATAGCGAGAACCAATGAGAGACTAGCTGGAGGTTTCTGGACGGGCAAATTTAACTCTCATTTCCCACCAGGAAGAGGAAATAACCAAAGGCTCAGTGTGTCGTGCCGGAACCAGATTAGGGCCTGAAGCCATCCTGCGGTGTTGCGGCAAGCTCAAAAGAAAGCGAGTTGAGGAAAGGAGCTCAGGGGCACTGTAATTCACAAACCTGCAGAGTTATAAATGACAGCTATCGTCCAAAAATATACTGAAGTAAGGCTGCCAAGAGGACTTGAAAGCGGGGCAGAATTGCAGGAAACCGATTTCAGGAGGTAGACTGGAATTGCATTGAAAGCATAGGAAAAGAGGCAGAACGTCCACAATGATGCACTTGGCCAAAAAGGGCATATGCGATTTTCCCTGAATATATTCAGGAGAAAACGCATACGCCCTTTTTGGCCAACCAAGCAAACTTGCAAAGTAAATCTGCTCTACAATGAAATCTAACTTCCCCCCGGTCAAAAGGGCCATCTGAAAAATGTGTAAAATCCAGAAAGGCAGGACAGGCCATGGAGAACTGGGAGCCTTGTTATGCTGATGGGCGGGATGTAAATTGCCAACAGACACTCGGGAGAAGTGTATGGTGTTTCCTGAAACATCTAAAAAACAAAGCAACAGAGCCTAGGGCACTTCCACTTATGGTCCTATAGCTTAGGGAAATTAAAATCAAAAAGACACAGCCACCCCAAAGTTTGGGACGCCTCTGTTTACAAGCACCTCATTTACCGTACAAGTTCAATATCACAGAAAGTGAAAAATGGATAAAGAACTTGTGGTACTTACGTACAATGCAGTATCACTCAGCAATGAAATCTATGTCATCAGGCCCGTAGCAGCATAATGAGTGGATTCAGGTACGATGATTCTAACTGAAATAAGTCACACAGAAAAAGAAACATCATAAGATATCAGTAATACACGGAATGTAAACTTGGCTACACAGGAACTGAATTAGAGAACAGAACAGGGTCTCAAATTCAGAAAACCAACTTATGCTTGCTTAAGGGGAAAGGTGAGTTGGGGTGCTGCATAAAACCAGAGATTGAAATGAGCACAGATAAAGTTCCTTAAGCCAAATATGGAATAGACAAGAGCTACTCCTTGCTCAACGAAATGGACTCAACACCCCATATTAAACGCCTAAGAATGTACCTGACTAGTAAGTATCTTAAAACCTATGGATTGCTATGTCTCCAAAAGAGAATCAAGCATGTGTACAGGGGCATAAATGCAGCAGTGATAGGATTGGAGAGGTTCGGTGAGCAAATGAAAACCCTTTGAAGTCATATTGCATGGTACCCATTACACAGGTCTCAACTCTCCAGGTTTAAGGTATTCTTCCTTCAGCTAAAACATGCATGTGGAACCCAGAGTATGATCAACCGTGTGAATGGGAGACGTGTTCAAATATGTCTCAGTTTTCATACCCTGGTACTCGGGTGCAACATTCCAGACGCTTTACTAACACTCTCTCGACTTGGACAGTCAGCCCCTTAACCTCCTGTTTGGCCCAGTTTGCAATTTCTGCGGAAGATGAACAGGAATAGTGAGAACCAATGAGAGACTAGCTGGAGGTGTCTGGACGGGCAAATTTAACTCTCATTTCCCACCAGGAAGAGGAAATAACCAAAGGCTCAGCGTGCCGTGCCGGAACCAGATTAGGGCCTGAAGCCATCCTGCGGTGTTGCGGCCAGCTCAAAAGAAAGCGAGTTGAGGAAAGGAGCTCAGGGGCACTGTAATTCACAAACCTGCAGAGTTATAAATGACAGCTATCGTCCAAAAATACACTGAAGTAAGGCTGCCAAGAGGACTTGAAAGCGGGGCAGAATTACAGGAAACCGATTTCAGGAGGTAGACTGGAATTGCATTGAAAACATAGGAAAAGAGGCAGAAGGTCCACAATGATGCACTTGGCCAAAAAGGGCGTATGCGTTTTTTCCTGAATATATTCAGGAAAAAAGGCATACGCCCTTTTTGGCCAACCAAGCAAGCTTGCAAAGGAAATCTGCACTACAATGAAGTCTCACTTCCCCCCGGTCAAAAGGGCCATCTGAAAAAAGTGTAAAATCCAGAAAGGCAGGACAGGCCATGGAGAACTGGGAGCCTTGTTATGCTGATGGGCGGGATGTAAATTGCCAACAGACACTTGGGAGAAGTG
This sequence comes from Stenella coeruleoalba, assembly GCF_951394435.1. Taxonomy (NCBI): domain Eukaryota; kingdom Metazoa; phylum Chordata; class Mammalia; order Artiodactyla; family Delphinidae; genus Stenella; species Stenella coeruleoalba. The sequence continues at coordinate 211,932 of NW_027645875.1, forward strand.
TATGGTGTTTCCTGAAACATCTAAAAAACAAATCAACAGAGCCTAGGGCACTTCCACTTATGGTCCTATAGCTTAGGGAAATTAAAATCAAAAAGACACAGCCACCCCAAAGTTTGGGACGCCTCTGTTTACAAGCACCTCATTTACCGTACAAGTTCAATATCACAGAAAGTGAAAAATAGATAAAGAACATGTGGTACTTACGTACAATGCAGTATCACTCAGCAATGAAATCTATGTCATCAGGCCCGTAGCAGCATAATGAGTGGATTCAGGTACGATGATTCTAACTGAAATAAGTCACACAGAAAAAGAAACATCATAAGATATCACTAATACACGGAATGTAAACTTGGCTTCAGAGGAACTGAATTCCAAAACAGAACAGGGTCTCAAATTTAGAAAACCAACTTATGCTTGCTTAAGGGTAAAGGTGAGTTGGGGTGCTGCATAAAACCAGAGATTGAAATGAGCACAGATAAAGTTCCTTAAGCCAAATATGGAATAGACAAGAGCTACTCCTTGCTCAACGAAATGGACTCAACACCCCATATTAAACGCCTAAGAATGTACCTGACTAGTAAGTATCTTAAAACCTATGGATTGCTATGTCTCCAAAAGAGAATCAAGCATGTGTACAGGGGCATAAACGCAGCAGTGATAGGATTGGAGAGGTTCGGTGAGCAAATGAAAACCCTTTGAAGTCATATTGCATGGTACCCATTACACAGGTCTCAACTCTCCAGGTTTAAGGTATTCTTCCTTCAGCTAAAACATGCATGTGGAACCCAGAGTATGATCAACCGTGTGAATGGGAGACGTGTTCAAATATGTCTCAGTTTTCGTACCCTGGTACTCGGGTGCAACATTCCAGACGCTTTACTAACACTCTCCCCACTTGGAGAGTCAGCGCCTTTAACCTCCTGTTTGGCCCAGTTTGCAATTTCTGCGGAAGATGAACAGGAATAGCGAGAACCAATGAGAGACTAGCTGGAGGTTTCTGGACGGGCAAATTTAACTCTCATTTCCCACCAGGAAGAGGAAATAACCAAAGGCTCAGTGTGTCGTGCCGGAACCAGATTAGGGCCTGAAGCCATCCTGCGGTGTTGCGGCAAGCTCAAAAGAAAGCGAGTTGAGGAAAGGAGCTCAGGGGCACTGTAATTCACAAACCTGCAGAGTTATAAATGACAGCTATCGTCCAAAAATATACTGACGTAAGGCTGCCAAGAGGACCTGAAAGCGGGGCAGAATTGCAGGAAACCGATTTCAGGAGGTAGACTGGAATTGCATTGAAAGCATAGGAAAAGAGGCAGAACGTCCACAATGATGCACTTGGCCAAAAAGGGCGTATGCGTTTTTTCCTGAATATATTCAGCAAAAAACGCATACGCCCTTTTTGGCCAACCAAGCAATCTTGCAAAGGAAATCTGCACTACAATGAAGTCTCACTTCCCCCCTGTCAAAAGGGCCATCTGAAAAAAGTGTAAAATCCAGAAAGGCAGGACAGGCCATGGAGAACTGGGAGCCTTGTTATGCTGATGGGCGGGATGTAAATTGCCAACAACCACTCGGGAGAAGTGTATGGTGTTTCCTGAAACATCTAAAAAACAAAGCAACAGAGCCTAGGGCACTTCCACTTATGGTCCTATAGCTTAGGGAATTTAAAATCTAAAAGACACAGCCACCCCAAAGTTTGGGACGCCTCTGTTTACAAGAACCACGTTTACAGTACAAGTTGAACATCGCAGAAAATGAAAAATGGATAAAGAAGCTGTGGTATTTACTTACAAAGCAATATCACTCAGCAATGAAATCTATGTCATCAGGCCCTTAGCAGCACAATGAGTGGATTCAGGTATGATGATTCTACCTGAAATAAGTCACACAGAAAAAGAAACATCATAAGATATCACTAATACACGGAATGTAAACTTGGCTACACAGGAACTGAATTTCAGAACAGAACAGGGTCTCAAATTTAGAAAACCAACTTATGCTTGCTTAAGGGTAAAGGTGAGTTGGGGTGCTGCATAAAACCAGAGATTGAAATGAGCACAGATAAAGTTCCTTAAGCCAAATATGGAATAGACAAGAGCTACTCCTTGCTCAACGAAATGGACTCAACACCCCATATTAAACGCCTAAGAATGTACCTGACTAGTAAGTATCTTAAAACCTATGGATTGCTATGTCTCCGAAAGAGAATCAAGCATGTGTACAGGGGCATAAACACAGCAGTGATAGGATTGGAGAGGTTCGGTGAGCAAATGAAGACCCTTTGAAGTCATATTGCATGGTACCCATTCCACGGGTTTCAACTACCCAGGTTTAAGGTATTCTTCTTTCAGCTAAAACATGCATGTGGAACCCAGATTATGATCAACCATGTGATCGGGAGACGTGTTCAAATATGTCTCAGTTTTCGTACCCTGGTACTCGGGTGCAACATTCCAGACGCTTTACTAACACTCTCCCCACTTGGAGAGTCAGCCCCTTTAACCTCCTGTTTGGCCCAGTTTGCAATTTCTGCGGAAGATGAACAGGAATAGCGAGAACCAATGAGAGACTAGCTGGAGGTGTCTGGACGGGCAAATTTAACTCTCATTTCCCACCAGGAAGAGGAAATAACCAAAGGCTCAGCGTGCCGTACCGGAACCAGATTAGGGCCTGAAGCCATCCTGCGGTGTTGCGGCCAGCTCTAAAGAAAGCGAGTTGAAGAAAGGAGCTCAGGGGCACTGTAATTCACAAACCTGCAGAGTTATAAATGGCAGCTATCGTCCAAAAATATACTGAAGTAAGGCTGCCAAGAGGACTTGAAAGCGGGGCAGAATTGCAGGAAACCGATTTCAGGAGGTAGACTGGAATTGCATTGAAAGCATAGGAAAAGAGGCAGAACGTCCACAATGATGCACTTGGCCAAAAAGGGCGTATGCGTTTTTTCCTGAATATATTCAGGAAAAAACGCATACGCCCTTTTTGGCCAACCAAGCAAGCTTGCAAAGGAAATCTGCACTACAATGAAGTCTCACTTCCCCCCGGTCAAAAGGGCCATCTGAAAAAAGTGTAAAATCCAGAAAGGCAGGACAGGCCATGGAGAACTGGGAGCCTTGTTATGATGATGGGCGGGATGTAAATTGCCAACAGACACTCGGGAGAAGTGTATGGTGTTTCCTGAAACATCTAAAAAACAAAGCAACAGAGCCTAGGGCACTTCCACTTATGGTCCTATAGCTTAGGGAAATTAAAATCAAAAAGACACAGCCACCCCAAAGTTTGGGACGCCTCTGTTTACAAGAACCTTGTTTACCGTACAAGTTCAATATCACAGAAAGTGAAAAATGGATAAAGTACTTGTGGTACTTACGTACAATGCAGTATCACTCAGCAATGAAATCTATGTCATCAGGCCCGTGACAGCATAATGAGTGGATTCAGGTACGATGATTCTAACTGAAATAAGTCAGACAGAAAAAGAAACATCAAAAGATATCACTAATACACGGAATGTAAACTTGGCTACACAGGAACTGAATTCCAAAACAGAACAGGGTCTCAAATTTAGAAAACCAACTTATGCTTGCTTAAGGGTAAAGGTGAGTTGGGGTGCTGCATAAAACCAGAGATTGAAATGAGCACAGATAAAGTTCCTTAAGCCAAATATGGAACAGACAAGAGCTACTCCTTGCTCAACGAAATGGACTCAACACCGCATATTAAACGCCTAACAATGTACCTGACTAGTAAGTATCTTAAAACCTTGGGATTGCTATTTCTCCGAAAGTGAATCAACCGTGCGTACTGGGGCATAAATGCAGCAGTGATAGGATTGGAGAGGTTCGGTGAGCAAATGAAGACCCTTTGAAATCATATTGCATGGTACCCATTCCACGGGTTTCAACTCTCCAGGTTTAAGGTATTCTTCCTTCAGCTAAAACATGCATGTGGAACCCAGAGTATGATCAACCGTGTGATCGGGAGACGTGTTCAAATATGTCTCAGTTTTCATACCCTGGTACTCGGGTGCAACATTCCAGACGCTTTACTAACACTCTCTCGACTTGGACAGTCAGCCCCTTAACCTCCTGTTTGGCCCAGTTTGCAATTTCTGCGGAAGATGAACAGGAATAGGGAGAACCAATGAGAGACTAGCTGGAGGTGTCTGAACGGGCAAATTTAACTCTCATTTCCCACTAGGAAGAGGAATTAACCAAAGGCTCAACGTGCCGTGCCGGAAACAGATTAGGGCCTGAAGCCATCCTGCGGTGTTGCGACCAGCTCACAAGAAAGTGAGTTGAAGAAAGGAGCTCAGGGGCTCTGTAATTCACAAACCTGCAGAGTTATAAATGACAGCTATCGTCCAAAAATAGACTGAAGTAAGGCTGCCAAGAGGACTTGAAAGCGGGGCAGAATTGCAGGATACCGATTTCAGGAGGTAGACTGGAATTGCAATGAAAGCATAGGAAAAGAGGCAGAACGTCCACAATGATGCACTTTGCCAAAAGGGCGTATGCGTTTTTTCCTGAATATATTCAGGAAAAAACGCATACGCCCTTTTTGGCCAACCAAGCAAGCTTGCAAAGGAAATCTGCACTACAATGAAGTCTCACTTCCCCCCGGTCAAAAGGGCCATCTGAAAAAAGTGTAAAACCCAGAAAGGCAGGACAGGCCATGGAGAACTGGGAGCCTTGTTATGCTGATGGGCGGGATGTAAATTGCCAACAGACACTCGGGAGAAGTGTATGGTGTTTCCTGAAACATCTAAAAAACAAAGCAACAGAGCCTAGGGCACTTCCACTTATGGTCCTATAGCTTAGGGAAATTAATATCAAAAAGACACAGCAACCCCAAAATTTGGGACGGCTCTTTTTACAGAAATCTCTTCTACGGCACAAGTTAAATAGCCCAGAGAGCAAATAATGGATAAAGAAGTTGCGGTACTTATGTACAACAGAATACCACTCAGCAATGAAATCTATGTCACCAGGCCCATACCAGCATAATGAGTGGATTGAGGCACGATGATTCTAAGTGAAATAAGTCACACAGAAAAAGAAACATCATAAGGTATCACTAATACACGGAATGTGAACTTGGCTACACATGAACTGAATTACAAAACAGAACAGGGTCTCAAGTTTAGAAAACCAACTTATGCCTGCTTAAGGGGGAAGGTGAGTTGGGGTGCTGCATAAAAGCAGAGTTTGAAATTAGCACAGATACCGTTCCATAAGCCAAATATGTAATAGACAAGAGCTACCCCTTGCTCAACGAAATGGATTCAACAATGAGGTATCACCTCACACCTGGTAGAATAGGCATCATTGAAAATCTACAAACAAAAAATGCTGGAAAGGGTGTGGAGAAAAGGAACCCTCTTCCACTATTGTTGGGAATATAAATTGATACAGTCATTATGGAGAACAATATCGAATTTCTTAAGAAACTAACAATAGAATTACCATATGATACAGCAATCCCAGTACTGGACATATACCCAGACAAAACCATAAATCAAAAAGTGTCATTCACCGCAATGTTCATTGCATCACTATTTACAATATCGAGGTAATGGAAGCAACCTAAATGCCCACAGACAGACGAATGCATAAAGCTGTGGTACATATATAAAATGGAATATTACTAAGCCATGAAAAGGAATGAAATTGGGTCATTTGTAGAGACGTCGATGGATCTAGAGACTGTCATACAGAGTGAAGTAAGTCAGAAAGAGAAAAACAAATCTTGTATATTCATGCATATATGTGGAACCTAGAAAAACTGTACAGGTTAACCATTTTGCAAGGCATAAATAGAGCAACAGATGTAGACAACAAACGTATGGACAACAAGTGGGGAAAGCTGTTGGGGGGGTGGTGGTGGGAGGAGTTGAGAGACTGGGATTGGCATGTATACATTTATATGTATAAAATAGATAACCAATAAGAACCTGCTGTATAAAAATATAAAATAAAATTCAAAATTAAAAAGAAGTAAAATTTAAAAAATAAAACAGAAAAAACAATTATTCCCTGCACATACATGTATTTATATGAATAAATTATTTCCATGCTTATATCTGTAAATACAAAAAAGAGGAATAAAATCTACCTTGAACCAAAAACGAAAAAGAGAAAAAAAACACAGAACCCACCAGTTACACAGAGGAAAACTGTATCAGGGCACTTGCTCCAGTTGTAAACAATTCTGAAGTTGGTCAGTGGTGGGGAATCGTCTCCCATTCAGCCAGCAGCCCCCACGCAACAAGCGTCCTCATTGCAAAGCTGGGGCACCGTGCCGAGGCATCTGTGAGTAAACGTGAGCTGAGCCCCAGGCCAGTTGCTGCTGAACTATTCCCACCCGTCCCAGGTAAAACACCTGAATATATACAAGGACTTGAAAGCCTAGAGGAAGGGCCATAGAGCCACACGAGTGACAGCATGCCGGCCGACTTGGTGCCTGCAGGCCAGCCAGGATGGTCCTGGCCCTGGGTGCTCTTCTGGAAGATTTCCACTTCCCTGCCTGAGATACCCGTCCTGTCCCTGCCCCCACTGCTTTTTTCCTTCCTCACCTCTGCCCAGGGAGAAATTCCAGCAGCAGGTATGGGTGACACATCCTCTTCTTTAGCAGGTGGCAGCCTGGCAACTGCTGCAGAAAGTCCAGCAGAGCCCCACTCACACTGGGCCACCCACAAAGCCGTGGCCTCTCACTCCCTCCCACCAGCCCAGCCCCGAGACTGCTGACAGGGCAGAGAAAATGGCGTCAGGCACGGCTGCAGGGGCTCTTGCTGCCTGGAGTGGTATTTATATTGATCTCAACCCAGGCACACCTGGGGAGGGCTGGCCGGCACGGTAAGGCTGCCCAGGTCAGCCAATCATCACCCCTCAGGGGCTCACAGTTGCAGAAAATGGAACTTGCTGAACCGGCCAGGTCCAAGGAACAGGTGTGGGCTCCTGAGAGTCAGGATAGACAAGGGGCTGCAGCTTTGGCTTGTTTTCTAATCATTTTATCTGGCCCATGAGTGGGAGACAACTTCAAGAAAACCCTCTCCTAATGAGAGGAACCCAGGAGTCAGGGAGAGGAGGGGTGGGTGGTGGTTGGAGACAGAGGCCTGGTGCCCCGGGTGCAGTGGAAGTCTCTGGAAGACCAGGTGGAGGGAGGCCTCACGGAGTGATGCCCAGGGTCACAGACCTGTCGCAGCTGCTGTTTGTTAGTTCAAGTCCTGCTCTGAGGTGCTCTGTGTCAGCTCTGAGCGACAGGTGAGCTGGGGGTGCTCTGCAATGAGGGCTATGTGCACGGTTCCTGTGTGCCCAGCCCTGCCACGGTACCTGCAAGGGTAGCTCTGTATCCTGGGAGGGGCCTGACCACGAGAGCCCCGTGGGCTGGGGTGGGGGTGGGGTACCTGCCCAGGTGAGCTCCATATTCTGGGATTGGTCTGACCACGAGAGCCCCATGGGCTGCTGGGGACCTGGTAAAGGATGTCAGGACAGTCAGTGAAGCCACCGAGGATATACCTCCAGTTGCTCCTAATTCCTACACCCTGCTGGTCATTCTACCAACCACCAGGACATGGTATTCTGTATTAGTCTTCAATGATGCCTTCTTTTGTATTCCATTAGTCCCAGAGTCACAAGAAATTTTGGCTTGTGAGTGGCAGGACTCAACATACAACTAAAACAATACTTCCGGGCCGTCTGGCCCCAAGGGTGCAAAAATTCCCACACCATCTTTGGGGAAAGCTTAGCTAAAGACCTAAAAGTTCTACCTCTGGAAAAGGAAACCCTCCTTCAATATGCAGACGACATTCTGATCACCAGCCCTACTAAGGAGGCCTCTGAACTACCAAGCCAATAAAGGATAGAAGTTGTCCAAGAAAAAGCTCAAATATCACAGACTGCGGTGACCTGCCTGGGCTTCATTCTCACAGAAGGTCAGAGAAGCCCATCCCAGGAAAGGGAAGAAACCATTTTCAGCCTTACCCCTTTCTAAAACTAGAAGACAGCTTAGGGGTTCCTGGGGAGGCCAGGGTTTGCTGCTTCTGGATCCCTAACTACAGTCTACTAGCTGGGCCTCTATATGAAACACTGAAAGGAAAAGATGATGATCCTTTTGAATAGAATCCAGAAATGGCCTTTCAAGAATGGAAAGAGCAGTCAATTCAGACCCTTGCCCTGGAACTCCCTAATTTAGCTAAACCCTTTGACCTTTACATTCCCGTTGAAAGGTGAATCGCCATTGGAGAATTAGTGCAAAAACTGGGACCACTTGAAATGGAACAATGCAAGAATGCCATCCAGGTAGGATAAACTACGGTCACTAAGGGGCTTGGCCCACTGCCACATCTGGCCAAGATACTGGCGGTATCTAAAAACCTGGAAATCAGCAGCCCAAAAGGCCACCTCCCTCCTAAGGGAAAAGGACCCCACGTGGTGATCCTAACCACCAACCATGCCCTGAAGTTGCAGGGTTCGCTCCGTGGGCACACCGACCTCGAGTGAGGAGGCCCTCCAACTCCAACATCCAGAGAGATAACCGGGGGCAACAGGGCACCATGACGACTCGTGTGAACATCACTTGACCTGGAGTTTCTCTCATAAAACAACAAGAGTGTGTCCCAAAAGAGTAGACTACTGCTTGCAGGACTTACTGCACCCAGAGGGGAGCTAATAATCTTGGCGGGGGAACAGTATACCACACTGTCACCATAGAAAAGCCTACAGACACCGTGATGATGGTGGCCAATAAGACCGGCTGGACTCCTGTTTACTTCAAAAGGCTGTTGACTCAGTAGCCATCATGGTCCTTGGTCACCACTGACCCTGGACTGTCTGGGAGTTGAGCGGGCAGGGCTCTGACACCTGGTGCTGTTTGTACGTTAATTCAGGGGCCTAATTGAAGAAAGCGCAGACTACTGGTCAGAGCATCTAGGCTGGCAGAGACGGTCAGCCTAAGGTGGCCGAACAAATGTGGGGTGGGGTGAAACCGGCCCCCACAGCGTCTCTGCACATCTCTTTCCTGGACCCTTAAAGGTCATTAGAATCTATAACACTTCCAATGCTGGTGCTCAGGTGGACGAGCAGGGAGGCAGGGGTCCTGGGGACAATCAACGTCACCGGGAGGCTGCTGGGGAGAAGCTCTGACCCTCGCCCCAGGGTATGAGGGCTCCCAACTCAGCACTCAGCAGTTACAGAAGAAGGGTCTGCACCCTCAGCACTCCAAGAATGAGGAACGGGACAAAAGGCAGAGGAGGGGTTTGTCCCCAGCAAAGCCCATTAAAAATCCCTGGGAGATGAAAGTAGAATCTGGGCAATAAAGTCAAGTCTAACCTTTTTTATCCTTTGTGCTTTGTCTAATTTCACGTGCTCCTAGGGTCCCGCATGCAGAGGTTCCACACCCGGCACTTCAGACCAGATTTCCTAGTGCAGAATGGCTAGGTCGACACCTCAGCTCCTGGGGCCCAGTGCAGACTCCACGATATAGAGCCTGAGCTACAGCCAACCCGGCCCTCGAGAGCTCCGCCGCCTCCCTCCCTCCCACTGACTCTGACAGGATCTCTACACAGCAGCCCAGCCCACAGCCCACGGGGTAGTGCATGCTCTCACCTCTCCATTCTCTGATCAAAATATAAAGTTTCCTTTGCTTGTGAACCAAACTCAGTCTCGATCTGTTGGCCCCAATGACACTGGGCAGGGGGACACTTGTTGGGGTCCACTCTGGAGGATCAGTAACAGAAATTGAGACTATTGTAACCTCAATGAACAGATGTGTGAGCCAAACTGTACTTAACATAGAACAGTGTATAAGGCTCGGGTAAAATAAGATGTTTTTAACACTTCCATTTGATATTTCCATCACTTTTTATAAGCAAGTTCAGTGAAAAGGTTTGTCTTATTTGTCAGGTCAATATTAGAGAAACGAAGTGATTTCTTTCCAAGGATGTACATCTAATAATCTTGGTTAAACCTTCAATCTTGTTTTAAATGCTTTTCCATTGAAAATGATACCTCTCTTTCAGCTCCCCCATTTCTGAGAAGTATAAAATCTTATAATTTATTATTACCAAAGGGGAAAGGTGGGAGGAGGGATAAATTAACAGTTTGGAATGAACACATACACACTGCTATGTATAAAATAGATCATCAACAAGGAACTACTGTATAGCACAGGGAACTACACTCAACATTTTTCAATAACCTATAAGGGGAAATAATCTGAAAAAGAATAGATATTTTTATTGACATCATCTATCAATGACAGTTAAAGTGTAGCCTAAGGGAAGCTGGTGGTGAGTGCTTCTGACCCTGAAGACTTCAATCATCTAAAGTTTGGACTCTGCCTACTTCCCAAGGCCCTTAATGAACATATGTGTAGCCGTAGCTTAAAAACTTCCCCAGTTTGGGTTTCGGGGAGACACTGATTTTGAAAAAGCCCTGGTGTTCTCCTTACATGAATGGGACTCTTCCTACTGCTAAAACATGTCTGTCACACCCAGAGGATGGTATACCGTCTGATCGGGAAGAGTTTGGAAAAGGCATCTCATCTCCTCATCTCCTGGTGCTCGGGTTCACCCCTCCAGCGTCTTTACTAACAGTCTCCCCACTTGGAGATGTCAGCACTGTCAACATCCTGTTGCGTACAGTTTGGAATTTGTCCAGAGGATGAAGCGGAAGGATGAGGAACAATGAGAGACAAGTCCTAGGTGTTCAGACAGGCACATGTCACTCTAATTTCCAATCAGGAAGACGAATTGACCAAAGGCTAGGGTTGCCCATGGAAACAGTATAGGGCTTGAGGAAATCCCGCTGCTTTGTGGCCAGTTCCCATAAACACGAGTTGAACAATGGAACTCAGGGGCAGTAAAATTCACAAAACTGCAGAGTTGAAAATATCCATCACTGAAAAATGTCTTGAGGAAAGTCAGAGAAAAGGACTTGTAAGCAAGGGAGAATGGCAGGAAAGGGATTTGAGGAGGTAGAAAGGACTCGCCATTAAGCACAAGAAAAGGAGCTGAACATTGCCAACATTGCAGTTGGCCAAAAAGGGTGTATGCGTTCTTTTCTGTATATATTCAAGAAAAGGGCATACACTTTTTTAGCCAACCAAACAGGTGGGCACTGGAAGTCAATACCACAAAAGATATCACTTCGCATCAGTCAGAAGAGCCATCCTCATAAAGCGTAAACAACAGAAATGCAGGACAGGGCAACGAGAAGAGGGAGCCCTGTGAGACTTATAGTGGAAATGTATATTGCCAACGGCCATTCTGGAGAAGTGTATTGTGTTTACTAAAGCATCTACAAAATGAGCTACAGAGCATAGGGCACTTGCACTCATGGGCGTATATCTTGGGAAAAACAAAAATCGAGAGGACACAGGCACCCCAATGTTTACCCCCTCTCTGTTTAAAAGATCCTCGACTAGGATATAACTTAAATGTCTCTGGAGGGAAAAAATGGATAGAGATGTGGTACTTAGGTAGAGTGGAATATTATTCAGCCTGGAAATCAATGAAATATGGCCAGTTGTAACAACTCCGGAGGAGTTACGTATGATCATTCTAAGTGACAGAATTCAAAAAGAAAAAGACACATATCATAAGATATCACTTAAAGGTGGAATCCAAAATGGCTACACATGAAATAAATTACAAAACAAAAACATAGTCAAATATGTAGAAAACACGCATAAGGCTGCTAAACGGGAAAGGTGGGGAGGGGTGAGGCATCATCCAGGAGGTTGAAATTAGCAAAGATACCATTCCAAATACCAAACTGATAATCAACAAGGCCTACACGGTAGCTAAAAGAACTGCACTCAGCACACTCAAGTCACCGGAAAAGAATATATACGACTGGTAAGAATCTGAAAAAGAATTTATTGATGTCTCTCTGTACGTGAATCAAGTGGATGTACAGCAGCAAGAAACAGAGCTTTGAAAATCAGCTGTAACCAATATAGTAATAAATTGAAAAAAATAAACGACAGAGAGACAGAGAAAACCTCTTACAACGTTTCCTCAGGGACGGTGATGCAACATGGATTGAACACATCTAGACCCACAGCAGGATGAGACATAAGGCTGGAAACTGTTTGCGCTAAGAGAAATGTGAGGTTGGGTGAGGAAATGCACACCCTTTAAAGTAATACTACCTGGTACCCATTCAATGGGTCCCAAATCTGCAGGTTCAAGGGATCTTCCTACAGCTAAAACATGCATGGAAAACCCAGAGGACTGTACACCATGTGATCGGGAGATGTGTCTAAAATGCACCTCATTTATCCTCTCCTGGTGCTCCTGTTCACCATTCCAGCCACGCTACTTAGAATCTCCCCACTTGGAGAATCAGCACATTTAAACTTCTGTTTCACACATTTTGCAAATTGTGAGGAGGATGAACGGGAAGAGGGGGAACCAATGAGAGAAGAGTTGTAGGGGTTTGGACGGGCACATATCACTCTAATTTCCCATTAAGAGTAAGAATTAAAGAAAGGCTCAGCCTGCCTCGCCGGAGCCAAAATAGGGCCTGAAGCAATCCTGCGGGTTTGAGGCCAGCTCACAAAAGAGCAACTTAAAAAATGGAGCTCAGGGTCACTGCAATTCACAAACCTGCAGAGTTATAAATGAAAACTAACGTCCAAAAATATGTTGAGGTAAGGCAAAGAAGAGGATCTGAATGCAAGACAGAATTGCAAGAAACAGATTTCAAGAGATAGATTGGACTCGTCTTTAACGCACATGAAAAGCGGCAGAATTTCGACAATGATGCAGTTGGCCCAAAAGGACGTATGCGTTTTTTCCTGATTATATCCAGGAAAAAACGCATACGCACTTTATGGGCAACGAAGCAAGCAAGCAATGCAAATGTGCACAACAAAGAAGTCTCACTTCCCACCGGTCAAAAGGGCCATCCTAAAAAATTGTAAAAACCAGAAATGCAGGACAGGCCATGGAGAACAGGGAGCCTTTATACGCTGATGGGCAGTGTGTGAACTGCCGAGAGCCACTCTGGAGAAGTGTATGGTGGTTCCTAAATCATCTAAAAAACAGAGCTACAGAGCATAGGACCCTTCCAATCATGGGAGTATATCTAGGGAAGTCTAAAAATCAACAAGACACAAGCACACCACAGTTTAGGGCTACTCTGTTTACAAGAACCTCAACTTCAGTACACCTTAAATATCCCAGGAACAATGGATAAAGAAGATGTGGTACTTATGTACAATGGAATATCTCTTCACCATGAAATCAATGTAATAAGGCTAGTAGAAGGATAAAGAGTGGATTTAGGTCCGATAATACTACTTGAAATAAGTCAAACAGAAAAAGAAACATATCATAAGATATCACTTATAGAGGGAGGGTAAATATGGCTGCACAAGAAATGAATTACAGAACAGAACAGTGTCTCACATTTAGAAAACACACTTATGTCAGCTTAAGGGGAAAGGAGAGGTGGGGTGATGCATAAAACCAGAGTTTGAAATTAGCACAGATACCGTTCAATAAACCAAATAGGTATTAGACAAGATCTACACCTTGCTCAATGAACAGGCCTCAACACACCCTATACACCGCAGAGAAATATATCTGAGGAATAAGAATCTTAAAACCCATGTATTGATATATCTCCATAAGGGAATCAAGTGTGTGCAGAGCGGCACAAACACAGCAGTGAAAAGGAGCTAAACCCCATTATAGAAATAAATTTTAAAAACAAAACGCTGAAACAATGAAAGAGAGAAAAATTCTTACAAAATTCGCTCAGGGGCTGTGATGCAACCTGGATTGACCACATATAAACCCACAGCTGGATAAGACATAAGGCTGGACACTTGGGGCTGACAGGATTGGTGAGCTTTGGTGAGCAACTGCCGAAAGTTTAATGCAATACTTCATGCTACTCAGTCCAAGGGTCCCAACACTCCAGGTTGAAGGGAATCTTCCTACAGCTAAACCATGCTTGGGAAACCCAGCGACTGGTATACCATATGATCGGGAAAGGTTTCTAAAACGCACCTCATTTTTCCTCTCCTGGGGCTCCGGATCGACATTCCAGCCGCTTTACTAACAACATCCCCACATGGAGTCAATGCCTTTAAGTTCTGGTATCGCACAGTCTGCAGTTAGTGCAGAGGATGAATGGGAATAGGGGGAACCAGTGAGAAACTAGCTGTAGCGGTTTCAATGGGCACATGTCACTCTAATATCACATCCGTAAGAAGAATTAACCAAAGGCACAGCAAGGTGCCCCAGAAGAAAAATAGGGCTTCAAGGAATCCTGTGGTTATGGGGCAAGACCACAAAAATAAGAGCTAAAAAATGGAGCTAAGGGCCACTGCAATTCAAAAACCTGCAGAGTTATAAAGGCCAACTATTTTTAAAAAATATATTGAGGTAAGGCTATGAAGAGGCATTGAAAGCAAGGCAGAATGCAGGAAACCGATTTCAGGAGGTAGACTGGAAATGCATTGAAAGCATATGAAGAGAGTCAGAAACTCGACAATGATGCACTTGGCCAAAAAGGGCGTATGTGTTTTTTCCTGAATATATTCAGGAAAAAACGCATACGCACTTTTTGGCCAACCAAGCAAGCTTGCAAAGGAAATCTGCACTACAATGAAGTCTCAATTCCACCTGGTCAAAAGGGCCATCTGAAAAATGTGTAAAATCCATAAAGGCACGACAGGCCATGGAGAACTGGGAGCCTTCTTATGCTGATGGGCGGGAGGTAAATTGCCAACAGACACTCAGGAGAAGTGTATGGTGTTTCCTGAAACATCTAAAAAACAAAGCAACAGAGCCTAGGGCACTGCCACTTATGGTCCTATAGCTTAGGGAAATTAAAATCAAAAAGACACAGCCACCCCAAAGTTTGGGACGCCTCCGTTTACAAGAACCTCCTTTACCGTACAAGTTCAATATCACAGAAAGTGAAAAATGGATAAAGAACTTGTAGTACTTACGTACAATGCAGTATCACTCAGCAATGAAATCTATGTCATCAGGCCCGTAGCAGCATAATGAGTGGATTCAGGTACGATGATTCTAACTGAAATAAGTCACACAGAAAAAGAAACATCATAAGATATCAGTAATACACGGAATGTAAACTTGGCTACACAGGAACTGCATTCCAAAACAGAACAGGGTCTCAAATTTAGAAAACCAACTTATGCTTGCTTAAGGGTAAAGGTGAGTTGGGGTGCTGCATAAAACCAGAGATTGAAATGAGCACAGATAAAGTTCCTTAAGCCAAATATGGAATAGACAAGAGCTACTCCTTGCTCAGCGAAATGGACTCAACACTGCATATTAAACGCCTAAGAATGTACCTGACTAGTAAGTATCTTAAAACCTATGGATTGCTATGTCTCCAAAAGAGAATCAAGCATGTGTACAGGGGCATAAACGCAGCAGTGATACGATTGGAGAGGTTCGGTGAGCAAATGAAGACCCTTTGAAGTCATATTGCATGGTACCCATTCCACGTTTTTCAACTACCCAGTTTTTAGGTATTCTTCCTTCAGCTAAAACATGCATGTGGAACCCAGAGTATGATCAACCATGTGATCGGGAGACGTGTTCAAATATGTCTCAGTTTTCCTACCCTGGTACTCGGGTGCAACATTCCAGACGCTTTACTAACACTCTCCCCACTTGGAGAGTCAGCGCCTTTAACCTCCTGTTTGCCCCAGTTTGCAATTTCTGCGGAAGATGAACAGGAATATCGAGAACCAATGAGAGACTACCTGGAGGTGTCTGGACGGGCAAATTTAACTCTCATTTCCCACCAAGAAGAGGAAATAACCAAAGGCTCAGCATGCCATGCCGGAACCACATTAGGGCCTGAAGACATCCTGCGGTGTTGCGGCCAGGTCACAAGAAAGCGAGTTGAAGAAAGGAGCTCAGGGGCACTGTAATTCACAAACCTGCAGAGTTATAAATGACAGCTATCGTCCAAAAATATACTGAAGTAAGGCTGCCAAGAGGACTTGAAAGCGGGGCAGAATTGCAGGAAACCGATTTCAGGAGGTAGACAGGAATTGCATTTCAAGCATAGGAAAAGAGACAGAACGTCCACAGTGATGCACTTGGGCAAAAAGGGCGTATGCGTTTTATCCTGAATATATTCAGGAAAAAATGCATACGCCCTTTTTGGCCAACCAAGCAAGCTTGCAAAGGAAATCTGCACTACAATGAAGTCTCACTTCCCCCCGGTCAAAAGGGCCATCTGAAAAAAGTGTAAAATCCAGAAAGGCAGGACAAGACATGGAGAACTGGGAGCCTTGTTATGCTGATGGGCGGGATGTAAATTGCCAATAGCCACTCCGGAGAAGTGTATGGTGTTTCCTGAAACATCTAAAAAACAAAGCAACAGAGCCTAGTGCACTTCCACTTATGGTCCTATAGCTTAGGGAAATTAAAATCAAAAAGACACAGCCACCCCAAAGTTTGGGACGCCTCTGTTTACAAGAACCTCGTTTACCGTACAAGTTCAATATCACAGAAAGTGAAAAATGGATAAAGAAGTTGTGGTACTCATGTACAATGCAATATCACTCAGCAATGAAATCTATGTCATCAGGCCCGTAGCAGCATAATGAGTGGATTCGGGTATGGTGATTCTAACTGAAATAAGTCACACAGAAAAAGAAACATCAAAAAATATCACTAATGCATGGAATTTAAACTTTGCTACAGAGGAACTGAATTACAAAACAGAACAGGGTCTCAAATTTAGAAAACCAACTTATGCTTGCTTAAGGGGAAAGGTGAGTTGGGGTGCTGCATAAAACCAGAGATTGAAATGAGCACAGATAAAGTTCCTTAAGCCAAATATGGAATAGACAAGAGCTATTCCTTGCTCAACGAAATGCACTCAACACCCCATATTAAACGCCTAAGAATGTACCTGACTTGTAAGTATCTTAAAACCTATGGATTGCTATGTCTCCGAAAGAGAATCAAGCATGTGTACAGGGGCATAAACGCAGCAGTGATAGGATTGGAGAGGTTCGGTGAGCAAATGAAGACCCTTTGAAGTCATATTGCATGGTACCCATTCCACGGGTTTCAACTACCCAGGTTTAAGGTATTCTTCCTTCAGCTAAAACATGCATGTGGAACCTAGAGTATGATCAACCATGTGATCGGGAGACGTGTTCAAATATGTCTCAGTTTTCGTACCCTGGTACTCGGGTGCAACATTCCAGACGCTTTACTAACACTCTCCAGACTTGGAGAGTCAGTCCCTTTAACCTCATGCTAGGCCCAGTTTCCAATTTCTGCGGAAGATGAACAGGAATAGCGAGAAGCAATGAGAGACTAGCTGGAGGTGTCTGGTCGGGCAAATTTAACTCTCATTTCCCACCAGGAAGAGGAATTAACCAAAGGCTCAGCGTGCCGTGCCAGAACCAGATTAGGGCCTGAAGCCATCCTGCGGTGTTGCGGCCAGGTCACAAGAAAGCGAGTTGAAGAAAGGAGCTCAGGGGCACTGTAATTCACAAACCTGCAGAGTTATAAATGACAGCTATCGTCCAAAAATATACTGAAGTAAGGCTGCCAAGAGGACTTGAAAGCGGGGCAGAATTGCAGGAAACCGATTTCAGGAGGTAGACTGGAACTGCATTGAAAGCATAGGAAAAGAGGCAGAACGTCCACAATGATGCACTTGGCCAAAAAGGGCGTATGCGTTTTTTCCTGAATATATTCAGGAAAAAACGCATACGCCCTTTTTGGCCAACCAAGCAAGCTTGCAAAGGAAATCTGCACTACAATGAAGTCTCACTTCCCCCGGTCAAAAGGGCCATCTGAAAAAAGTGTAAAATCCAGAAAGGCAGGACAGGCCATGGAGAACTGGGAGCCTTGTTATGCTGATGGGCGGGATGTAAATTGCCAACGACCACTCGAGAGAAGTGTATGGTGTTTCCTGAAACATCTAAAAAACAAAGCAACAGAACCTAGGGCACTTCCACTTATGGTCCTATAGCTTAGGGAAATTAAAATCAAAAAGACACAGCCACCCCAAAGTTTGGAACGGCTCTGTTTACAAGAACCTCGTTTACAGTACAAGTTCAACATCGCAGAAAGTGAAAAATGGATAAAGAAGTTGTGGTATTTACTTACAAAGCAATATCACTCAGCAATGAAATCTGTGTCATCAGGCCATTAGCAGCACAATGAGTGGATTCAGGTATGATGATTCTAACTGAAATAAGTTACACAGAAAAAGAAACATCATAAGATATCAGTAATACACGGAATGTAAACTTGGCTACACAGGAACTGCATTCCAAAACAGAACAGTGTCTCAAATTTAGAAAAACAACTTATGCTTGCTTAAGGGGAAAGGTGAGTTGGGGTGCTGCATAAAACCAGAGATTGAAATGAGCACAGATAAAGTTCCTTAAGCCAAATATGGAATAGACAAGAGCTACTCCTTGCTCAATGAAATGGACTCAACACTGCATATTAAACGCCTAAGAATGTACCTGACTTGTAAGTATCTTAAAACCTATGGATTGCTATGTCTCCAAAAGAGAATCAAGCATGTGTACAGGGGCATAAACGCAGCAGTGATAGGATTGGAGAGGTTCGGTGAGCAAATGAAGACCCTTTGAAGTCATATTGCATGGTACCCATTCCACGGGTTTCAACTACCCAGGTTTAAGGTATTCTTCCTTCAGCTAAAACATGCATGTGGAACCTAGAGTATGATCAACCATGTGATCGGGAGACATGTTCTAATATGTCTCAGTTTTCGTACCCTGGTACTCGCGTGCAACATTCCAGACGCTTTACTAACACTCTCCCCACTTGGAGAGTCAGTCCCTTTAACCTCCTGTTTGGCCCAGTTTGCAATTTCTGCGGAAGATGAACAGGAATAGCGAGAACCAATGAGAGACTAGCTGGAGGTGTCTGGACGGGCAAATTTAACTCTCATTTCCCACCAGGAAGAGGAAATAACCAAAGGCTCAGTGTGTCGTGCCGGAACCAGATTAGGGCCTGAAGCCATCCTGCGGTGTTGCGGCCAGCTCAAAAGAAAGCGAGTTGAAGAAAGGAGCTCAGGGGCACTGTAATTCACAAACCTGCAGAGTTATAAATGACAGCTATCGTCCAAAAATAGACTGAAGTAACGCTGCCAAGAGGACTTGAAAGCGGGGCAGAATTGCAGGAAACCGATTTCAGGAGGTAGACTGAAATTGCATTGAAAGCATAGGAAAAGAGGCAGAACGTCCACAATGATGCACTTGGCCAAAAAGGGCGTATGCGTTTTTTCCTGAATATATTCAGGAAAAAACGCATACGCCCTTTTTGGCCAACCAAGCAATCTTGCAAAGGAAATCTGCACTACAATGAAGTCTCACTTCCCCCCGGTCAAAAGGGCCATCTGAAAAAAGTGTAAAATCCAGAAAGGCAGGACAGGCCATGGAGAACTGGGAGCCTTGTTATGCTGAAGGGCGGGATGTATATTGCCTACAACCACTCGGGAGAAGTGTATGGTGTTTCCTGAAACATCTAAAAAACAAAGCAACAGAGCCTAGGGCACTTCCACTTATGGTCCTATAGCTTAGGGAATTTAAAATCAAAAAGACACAGCCACCCCAAAGTTTGGGACGCCTCTGTTTACAAGAACCTCGTTTACAGTACAAGTTCAACATCGCAGAAAGTGAAAAATGGATAAAGAAGTTTTGGTATTTACTTACAAAGCAATATCACTCAGCAATGAAATCTATGTCATCAGGCCCTTAGCATCACAATGAGTGAGTTCAGGTATGATGATTCTAACTGAAATAAGTCACACAGAAAAAGAAACATCATAAGATATCAGTAATACACGGAATGTAAACTTGGCTACACAGGAACTGAATTACAGAACAGAACAGCGTCTCAAATTTAGAAAACCAACTTATGCTTGCTTAAGGGTAAAGGTGAGTTGGGGTGCTGCATAAAACCAGAGATTGAAATGAGCACAGATAAAGTTCCTTAAGTCAAATATGGAATAGACAAGAGCTACTCCTTGCTCAACGAAATGGACTCAACACCGCATATTAAACGCCTAAGAATGTACCTGACTAGTAAGTATCGTAAAACCTATGGATTGCTATGTCTCCAAAAGAGAATCAAGCATGTGTACAGGGGCATAAACGCAGCAGTGATAGGATTGGAGAGGTTCGGTGAGCAAATGAAGACGCTTTGAAGTCTTATTGCATGGTACCCATTCCACGGGTCTCAACTCTCCAGGTTTAAGGTATTCTTCCTTCAGCTAAAACATGCATGTGGAACCCAAGTATGATCAACCATGTGATCGGGAGACGTGTTCAAATATGTCTCAGTTTTCGTACCCTGGTACTCGGGTGCAACATTCCAGACGCTTTACTAACACTCTCTCGACTTGGAGAGTCAGTCCCTTTAACCTCCTGTTTGGCCCAGTTTGCAATTTCTGTGGAAGATGAACAGGAATAGCGAGAACCAATTAGAGGCTAGCTGGAGGTGTCTGGACGGGCAAATTTAACTCTCATTTCCCACCAGGAAGAGGAATTAACCAAAGGCTCAGCGTGCCGTGCCGGAACCAGATTAGGGCCTGAAGCCATCCTGCGGTGTTGCGGCCAGCTCAAAAGAAAGCGAGTTGAAGAAAGGAGCTCAGGGGCACTGTAATTCACAAACCTGCAGAGTTATAAATGACAGCTATCGTCCAAAAATATACTGAAGTAAGGCTGCCAAGAGGACTTGAAAGTGGGGCAGAATTGCAGGAAACCGATTTCAGGAGGTA
Source organism: Stenella coeruleoalba (assembly GCF_951394435.1). Classification (NCBI taxonomy): domain Eukaryota; kingdom Metazoa; phylum Chordata; class Mammalia; order Artiodactyla; family Delphinidae; genus Stenella; species Stenella coeruleoalba. Next base: position 232,703 of record NW_027645875.1, read on the forward strand.
GACTGGAATTGCATTGAAAGCATAGGAAAAGAGGCAGAACGTCCACAATGATGCACTTGGCCAAAAAGGGCGTATGCGTTTTTTCCTGAATATATTCAGGAAAAAACGCATACGCCCTTTTTGGCCAACCAAGCAAGCTTGCAAAGGAAATCTGCACTACAATGAAGTCTCACTTCCCCCCGGTCAAAAGGGCCATCTGAAAAAAGTGTAAAATCCAGAAAGGCAGGACAGGCCATGGAGAACTGGGAGCCTTGTTATGCTGATGGGCGGGATGTAAATTGCCAACAGACACTCAGGAGAAGTGTATGGTGTTTCCTGAAACATCTAAAAAACAAAGCAACAGAGCCTAGGGCACTTCCACTTCTGGTCCTATAGCTTAGGGAATTTAAAATCAAAAAGACACAGCCACCCCAAAGTTTCAAACGGCTCTCTTTACAAGAACCTCGTTTACAGTACAAGTTCAACATCGCAGAAAGTGAAATATGGATAAAGAAGATGTGGTATTTACTTACAAAGCAATATCACTCAGCAATGAAATCTGTGTCATCAGGCCCTTAACAGCACAATGAGTGGATTCAGGTATGATGATTCTAACTGAAATAAGTCACACAGAAAAAGAAACATCATAAGATATCAGTAATACACGGAATGGAAACTTGGCTACACAGGAACTGAATTACAGAACAGAACAGGGTCTCAAATTTAGAAAACCAACTTATGCTTGCTTAAGGGGAAAGGTGAGTTGGGGTGCTGCATAAAACCAGAGATTGAAATGAGCACAGATAAAGTTCCTTAAGTCAAATATGGAATAGACAAGAGCTACTCCTTGCTCAACGAAATGGACTCAACACCGCATATTAAACGCCTAAGAATGTACCTGACTAGTAAGTATCTTAAAACCTATGGATTGCTATGTCTCCGAAAGAGAATCAAGCATGTGTACAGGGGCATAAACGCAGCAGTGATAGGATTGGAGAGGTTCGGTGAGCAAATGAAGACCCTTTGAAGTCATATTGCATGGTACTCTTTCCACGGGTCTTAACTCTCCAGGTTTAAGGTATTCTTCCTTCAGCTAAAACATGCATGTGGAACCCAAGTATGATCAACCATGTGAATGGGAGACGTGTTCAAATATGTCTCAGTTTTCCTCCCCTGGTACTCGGGTGCTACATTCCAGACGCTTTACTAACACTCTCCCCACTTGGAGAGTCAGCGCCTTTAACCTCCTGTTTGGCCCAGTTTGCAATTTCTGCGGAAGATAAACAGGAATAGCGAGAACCAATGAGAGACTAGCTGGAGGTGTCTGGATGGGCAAATTTAACTCTCATTTCCCACCAGGAAGAGGAAATAACCAAAGGCTCAGCGTGCCGTGCCGGAACCAGATTAGGGCCTGAAGCCATCCTGCGGTGTTGCGGCCAGGTCACAAGAAAGCGAGTTGAAGAAAGGAGCTCAGGGGCACTGTAATTCACAAACCTGCAGAGTTATAAATGACAGCTATCGTCCAAAAATAGACTGAAGTAAGGCTGCCAAGAGGACTTGAAAGCGGGGCAGAATTGCAGGAAACCGATTTCAGGAGGTAGACTGGAATTGCATTGAAAGCATAGGAAAAGAGGCAGAACGTCCACAATGATGCACTTGGCCAAAAAGGGCGTATGCGTTTTTTCCTGAATATATTCAGGAAAAAACGCATACGCCCTTTTTGGCCAACCAAGCAAGCTTGCAAAGGAAATCTGCACTACAATGAAGTCTCACTTCCCCCCGGTCAAAAGGGCCATCTGAAAAAAGTGTAAAATCCAGAAAGGCAGGACAGGCCATGGAGAACTGGGAGCCTTATTATGCTGATGGGCGGGATGTAAATTGCCAACAACCACTCGGGAGAAGTGTATGGTGTTTCCTGAAACATCTAAAAAACAAAGCAACAGAACCTAGGGCACTTCCACTTATGGTCCTATAGCTTAGGGAAATTAAAATCAAAAAGACACAGCCACCCCAAAGTTTGGAACGGCTCTGTTTACAAGAACCTCGTTTACAGTACAAGTTCAACATCGCAGAAAGTGAAAAATGGATAAAGAAGTTGTGGTATTTACTTACAAAGCAATATCACTCAGCAATGAAATCTGTGTCATCAGGCCCTTAGCAGCACAAGTGGATTCAGGTATGATGATTCTAACTGAAATAAGTCACACAGAAAAAGAAACATCATAAGATATCAGTAATACACGGAATGTAAACTTGGCTACACAGGAACTGATTTACAGAACAGAACAGGGTCTCAAATTTAGAAAACCAACTTATGCTTGCTTAAGGGGAAAGGTGAGTTGGGGTGCTGCATAAAACCAGAGATTGAAATGAGCACAGATAAAGTTCCTTAAGCCAAATATGGAATAGACAAGAGCTACTCCTTGCTCAACGAAATGGACTCAACACCGCATATTAAACGCCTAAGAATGTACCTGACTTGTAAGTATCTTAAAACCTATGGATTGCTATGTCTCCGAAAGAGAATCAAGCATGTGTACAGGGGCATAAACGCAGCAGTGATAGGATTGGAGAGGTTCGTGAGCAAATGAAGACCCTTTGAAGTCATATTGCATGGTACCCATTCCACGGGTTTCAACTACCCAGGTTTAAGGTATTCTTCCTTCAGCTAAAACATGCATGTGGAACCTAGAGTATGATCAACCATGTGATCGGGAGACGTGTTCAAATATGTCTCAGTTTTCGTACCCTGGTACTCGGGTGCAACATTCCAGACGCTTTACTAACACTCTCCTCACTTGGAGAGTCAGTCCCTTTAACCTCCTGTTTGGACCAGTTTGCAATTTCTGCGGAAGATAAACAGGAATAGCGAGAACCAATGAGAGACTAGCTGGAGGTGTCTGGATGGGCAAATTTAACTCTCATTTCCCACCAGGAAGAGGAATTAACCAAAGGCTCAGTGTGCCGTGCCAGAACCAGATTAGGGCCTGAAGACATCCTGCGGTGTTGCGGCCAGCTCAAAAGAAAGCGAGTTGAAGAAAGGAGATCAGGGGCACTGTAATTCACAAACCTGCAGAGTTATAAATGACAGCTATCGTCCAAAAATAGACTGAAGTAAGGCTGCCAAGAGGACTTGAAAGCGGGGCAGAATTGCAGGAAACCGATTTCAGGAGGTAGACTGGAATTGCATTGAAAGCATAGGAAAAGAGGCAGAACGTCCACAATGATGCACTTGGCCAAAAAGGGCGTATGCGTTTTTTCCTGAATATATTCAGGAAAAAACGCATACGCCCTTTTTGGCCAACCAAGCAAGCTTGCAAAGGAAATCTGCACTACAATGAAGTCTCACTTCCCCCCGGTCAAAAGGGCCATCTGAAAAAAGTGTAAAATCCAGAAAGGCAGGACAGGGCATGGAGAACTGGGAGCCTTATTATGCTGATGGGCGGGATGTAAATTGCCAACAACCACTCGGGAGAAGTGTATGGTGTTTCCTGAAACATCTAAAAAACAAAGCAACAGAACCTAGGGCACTTCCACTTATGGTCCTATAGCTTAGGGAAATTAAAATCAAAAAGACACAGCCACCCCAAAGTTTGGAACGGCTCTGTTTACAAGAACCTCGTTTACAGTACAAGTTCAACATCGCAGAAAGTGAAAAATGGATAAAGAAGTTGTGGTATTTACTTACAAAGCAATATCACTCAGCAATGAAATCTGTGTCATCAGGCCCTTAGCAGCACAAGTGGATTCAGGTATGATGATTCTAACTGAAATAAGTCACACAGAAAAAGAAACATCATAAGATATCAGTAATACACGGAATGTAAACTTGGCTACACAGGAACTGATTTACAGAACAGAACAGGGTCTCAAATTTAGAAAACCAACTTATGCTTGCTTAAGGGGAAAGGTGAGTTGGGGTGCTGCATAAAACCAGAGATTGAAATGAGCACAGATAAAGTTCCTTAAGCCAAATATGGAATAGACAAGAGCTACTCCTTGCTCAACGAAATGGACTCAACACCGCATATTAAACGCCTAAGAATGTACCTGACTTGTAAGTATCTTAAAACCTATGGATTGCTATGTCTCCGAAAGAGAATCAAGCATGTGTACAGGGGCATAAACGCAGCAGTGATAGGATTGGAGAGGTTCGTGAGCAAATGAAGACCCTTTGAAGTCATATTGCATGGTACCCATTCCACGGGTTTCAACTACCCAGGTTTAAGGTATTCTTCCTTCAGCTAAAACATGCATGTGGAACCTAGAGTATGATCAACCATGTGATCGGGAGACGTGTTCAAATATGTCTCAGTTTTCGTACCCTGGTACTCGGGTGCAACATTCCAGACGCTTTACTAACACTCTCCTCACTTGGAGAGTCAGTCCCTTTAACCTCCTGTTTGGACCAGTTTGCAATTTCTGCGGAAGATAAACAGGAATAGCGAGAACCAATGAGAGACTAGCTGGAGGTGTCTGGATGGGCAAATTTAACTCTCATTTCCCACCAGGAAGAGGAATTAACCAAAGGCTCAGTGTGCCGTGCCAGAACCAGATTAGGGCCTGAAGACATCCTGCGGTGTTGCGGCCAGCTCAAAAGAAAGCGAGTTGAAGAAAGGAGATCAGGGGCACTGTAATTCACAAACCTGCAGAGTTATAAATGACAGCTATCGTCCAAAAATAGACTGAAGTAAGGCTGCCAAGAGGACTTGAAAGCGGGGCAGAATTGCAGGAAACCGATTTCAGGAGGTAGACTGGAATTGCATTGAAAGCATAGGAAAAGAGGCAGAACGTCCACAATGATGCACTTGGCCAAAAAGGGCGTATGCGTTTTTTTCCTGAATATATTCAGGAAAAAACGCATACGCCCTTTTTGGCCAACCAAGCAAACTTGCAAAGGAAATCTGCACTACAATGAAGTCTCACTTCTCCCCGGTCAAAAGGGCCATCTGAAAAAAGTGTAAAATCCAGAAAGGCAGGACAGGCCATGGAGAACTGGGAGCCTTGTTATGCTGATGGGCGGGATGTAAATTGCCAACAGACACTTGGGAGAACTGCATGGTGTTTCCTGAAACATCTAAAAAACAAAGCAACAGAGCCTAGGGCACTTCCACTTATGGTCCTATAGCTTAGGGAAATTAAAATAAAAAAGACACAGCCACCCCAAAGTTTGGAACGGCTCTGTTTACAAGAACCTCGTTTACAGTACAAGTTCAACATCGCAGAATGTGAAAAATGGATAAAGAAGTTGTGGTATTTACTTACAAAGCAATATCACTCAGCAATGAAATCTGTGTCATCAGGCCCTTAGCAGCACAATGAGTGGATTCAGGTATGATGATTCTAACTGAAATAAGTCACACAGAAAAAGAAATATCATAAGATATCAGTAATCCACGGAATGTAAACTTGGCTACACAGGAACTGAATTACAGAACAGAACAGGGTCTCAAATTTAGAAACCCAACTTATGCTTGCTTAAGGGGAAAGGTGAGTTGGGGTGCTGCATAAAACCAGAGATTGAAATGAGCACAGATAAAGTTCCTTAAGCCAAATATGGAATAGACAAGAGCTACTCCTTGCTCAACGAAATGGACTCAACACAGCATATTAAACGCCTAAGAATGTACCTGACTAGTAAGTATCTTAAAACCTATGGATTGCTATGTCTCCGAAAGAGAATCAAGCATGTGTACAGGGGCATAAACGCAGCAGTGATAGGATTGGAGAGGTTCGTGAGCAAATGAAGACCCTTTGAAGTCATATTGCATGGTACCCATTACACGGGTCTCAACTCTGCAGGTTTAAGGTATTCTTCATTCAGCTAAAACATGCATGTGGAACCCAGAGTATGATCAACCATGTGAACGGGAGTCGTGTTCAAATATGTCTCAGTTTTCGTACCCTGGTACTCGGGTGCAACATTCCAGACGCTTTACTAACACTCTCCCGACTTGGAGAGTCAGTCCCTTTAACCTCCTGTTTGGCCCAGTTTGCAATTTCTGCGGAAGATGAACAGGAATAGCGAGAACCAATGAGAGGCTAGCTGGAGGTGGCTGGATGGGCAAATTTAACTCTCATTTCCCACCAGGAAGAGGAATTAACCAAAGGCTCAGCGTGCCGTGCCGGAACCAGATTAGGGACTGAAGCCATCCTGCGGTGTTGCGGCCAGCTCAAAAGAAAGCGAGTTGAAGAAAGGAGCTCAGGGGCACTGTAATTCACAAACCTGCAGAGTTATAAATGACAGCTATCGTCCAAAAATAGACTGAAGTAAGGCTGCCAAGAGGACTTGAAAGCGGGGCAGAATTGCAGGAAACCGATTTCAGGAGGTAGACTGGAATTGCATTGAAAGCATAGGAAAAGAGGCAGAACGTCCACAATGATGCACTTGGCCAAAAAGGGCGTATGCGTTTTTTCCTGAATATATTCAGGAAAAAACGCATACGCCCTTTTTGGCCAACCAAGCAAGCGTGCAAAGGAAATCTGCACTACAATGAAGTCTCACTTCCCCCCGGTCAAAAGGGCTATCTGAAAAAAGTGTAAAATCCGGAAAGGCAGGACAGGCCATGGAGAACTGGGAGCCTTGTTATGCTGATGGGCGGGATGTAAATTGCCAACAGACACTGGGGAGAAGTGTATGGTGTTTCCTGAAACATCTAAAAAACAAAGCAACAGAGCCTAGGGCACTGCCACTTATGGTCCTATAGACTAGGGAAATTAAAATCAAAAAGACACAGCCACCCCAAAGTTTGGGACGCCTCTGTTTAAAGAACCTCGTTTACAGTACAAGTTCAACATCGCAGAAAGTGAAAAATGGATAAAGAAGTTGTGGTATTCACTTACAAAGCAATATCACTCAGCAATGAAATCTATGTCATCAGGCCCTTAGCAGCACAATGAGTGGATTCAGGTATGATGATTCTAACTGAAATAAGTCACACAGAAAAAGAAACATCATAAGATATCAGTAATACACGGAATGTAAACTTGGCTACACAGGAACTGAATTACAGAACAGAACAGGGTCTCAAATTTAGAAAACCATCTTATGCTTGCTTAAGGGTAAAGGTGAGTTGGGGTGCTGCATAAAACCAGAGATTGAAATGAGCACAGATAAAGTTCTTTAAGCCAAATATGGAATAGACAAGAGCTACTCCTTGCTCAACGAAATGGACTCAACACCGCATATTAAACGTCTAAGAATGTACCTGACTAGTAAGTATCTTAAAACCTATGGATTGCTATGTCTCCGAAAGAGAATCAAGCATGTGTACAGGGTCATAAACGCAGCAGTGATAGGATTGGAGAGGTTCGTGAGCAAATGAAGACCCTTTGAAGTCATATTGCATGGTACCCATTCCACGGGTTTCATCTACCCAGGTTTAAGGTATTCTTCCTTCAGCTAAAACATGCATGTGGAACCTAGAGTATGATCAACCATGTGAACAGGAGTCGTGTTCAAATATGTCTCAGTTTTCCTCCCCTGGTACTCGGGTGCAACATTCCAGACGCTTTACTAACACTCTCCCCACTTGGAGAGTCAGTCCCTTTAACCTCCTGTTTGTCCCAGTTTGCAATTTCTGCGGAAGATGAACAGGAATAGCGAGACCCAATGAGAGGCTAGCTGGAGGTGTCTGGACGGGCAAATTTAACTCTCATTTCCCACCAGGAAGAGGAATTAACCAAAGGCTCAGCATGCCGGGCCGGAACCAGATTAGGGCCTGAAGCCATCCTGCGGTGTTACGGCCAGGTCACAAGAAAGCGAGTTGAAGAAAGGAGCTCAGGGGCACTGTAATTCACAAACATGCAGAGTTATAAATGACAGCTATCGTCCAAAAATAGACTGAAGTAAGGCTGCCAAGAGGACTTGAAAGCGGGGCAGAATTGCAGGAAACCGATTTCAGGAGGTAGACTGAAATTGCATTGAAAGCATAGGAAAAGAGGCAGAACGTCCACAATGATGCACTTGGCCAAAAAGGGCCTATGCGTTTTTTCCTGAATATATTCAGGAAAAAACGCATACGCCCTTTTTGGCCAACCAAGTAAGCTTGCAAAGGAAATCTGCACTACAATGAAGTCTCACTTCTCCCCGGTCAAAAGGGCCATCTGAAAGAAGTGTAAAATCCAGAAAGGCAGGACAGGCCATGGAGAACTGGGAGCCTTGTTATGCTGAAGGGCGGGATGTAAATTGCCAACAACCACTCGGGAGAAGTGTATGGTGTTTCCTGAAACATCAAAAAACAAAGCAACAGAGCCTAGGGCACTTCCACTTATGGTCCTATAGCTTAGGCAATTTAAAATCAAAAAGACACAGCCACCCCAAAGTTTGGAACGGCTCTGTTTACAAGAACCTCGTTTACAGTACAAGTTCAACATCACAGAAAGTGAAAAATGGATAAAAAAGTTGTGGTATTTACTTACAAAGCAATATCACTCAGCAATGAAATCTGTGTCATCAGGCCCTTAGCAGCACAATGAGTGGATTCAGGCATGATGATTCTAACTGAAATAAGTCACACAGAAAAAGAAACATCATAAGATATCAGTAATACACGGAATGTAAACTTGGCTACACAGGAACTGAATTACAGAACAGAACAGGGTCTCAAATTTAGAAAACCAACATATGCTTGCTTAAGGGTAAAGGTGAGTTGGGGTGCTGCATAAAACCAGAGATTGAAATGAGCACAGATAAAGTTCCTTAAGCCAAATATGGAATAGACAAGAGCTACTCCTTGCTCAACGAAATGGACTCAACACCGCATATTAAACGCCTAAGAATGTACCTGACTAGTAAGTATCTTAAAACCTATGGATTGCTATGTCTCCGAAAGAGAATCAAGCATGTGTACAGGGGCATAAACGCAACAGTGATAGGACTGGAGAGGTTCGGTGAGCAAATGAAGACCCTTTGAAGTCATATTGCATGGTACCCATTCCACGGGTTTCAACTACCCAGGTTTAAGGTATTCTTCCTTCAGCTAAAACATGCATGTGGAACCTAGAGTATGATCAACCATGTGATCGGGAGACGTGTTCAAATATGTCTCAGTTTTCCTCCCCTGGTACTCGGGTGCAACATTCCAGACGCTTTACTAACACTCTCCCCACTAGGAGAGTCAGCGCCTTTAACCTCCTGTTTGGCCCAGTTTGCAATTTCTGCGGAAGATGAACAGGAATAGCGAGAACCAATGAGAGACTAGCTGGAGGTGTCTGGACGGGCAAATTTAACTCTCATTTCCCACCAGGAAGAGGAAATAACCAAAGGCTCAGTGTGTCGTGCTGGAACAAGATTAGGGCCTGAAGCCATCCTGCGGTGTTGCGGCCAGCTCAAAAGAAAGCGAGTTGAAGAAAGGAGCTCAGGGGCACTGTAATTCACAAACCTGCAGAGTTATAAATGACAGCTATCGTCCAAAAATAGACTGAAGTAAGGCTGCCAAGAGGACTTGAAAGCGGGGCAGAATTGCAGGAAACCGATTTCAGGAGGTAGACTGGAATTGCATTGAAAGCATAGGAAAAGAGGCAGAACGTCCACAATGATGCACTTGGCCAAAAAGGGCGTATGCGTTTTTTCCTGAATATATTCAGGAAAAAACGCATACGCCCTTTTTGGCCAACCAAGCAAGCTTGCAAAGGAAATCTGCACTACAATGAAGTCTCACTTCCCCCCGGTCAAAAGGGCCATATGAAAAAAGTGTAAAATCCAGAAAGGCAGGACAGGCCATGGAGAACTGGGAGCCTTGTTATGCTGAAGGGCGGGATGTAAATTGCCAACAACCACTTGGGAGAAGTGTATGGTGTTTCCTGAAACATCTAAAAAACAAAGCAACAGAGCCTAGGGCACTTCCACTTATGGTCCTATAGCTTAGGGAATTTAAAATGAAAAAGACAGAGCCACCCCAAAGGTTGGGACGCCTCTGTTTACAAGAACCTCGATTACAGTACAAGTTCAACATCGCAGAAAGTGAAAAATGGATAAAGAAGTTGTGGTATTTACTTACAAAGCAATATCACTCAGCAATGAAATCTATGTCATCAGGCCCTTAGCATCACAATGAGTGGGTTCAGGTATGATGATTCTAACTGAAATAAGTCACACAGAAAAAGAAACATCATAAGATATCAGTAATACACGGAATGTAAACTTGGCTACACAGGAACTGAATTACAGAACAGAAAAGCGTCTCAAATTTAGAAAACCAACTTATGCTTGCTTAAGGGGAAAGGTGAGTTGGGGTGCTGCATAAAACCAGAGATTGAAATGAGCACAGATAAAGTTCCTTAAGTCAAATATGGAATTGACAAGAGCTACTCCTTGCTCAACGAAATGGACTCAACACCGCATATTAAACGCCTAAGAATATACCTGACTAGTAAGTATCGTAAAACCTATGGATTGCTATGTCTCCAAAAGAAAAGCAAGCATGTGTACAGGGGCATAAACGCAGCAGTGATAGGATTGGAGAGGTTCGGTGAGCAAATGAAGACCCTTTGAAGTCATATTGCATGGTACCCATTACACGGGTCTCAACTCTCCAGGTTTAAGGTATTCTTCCTTCAGCTAAAACATGCATGTGGAACCCAAGTATGATCAACCATGTGAACGGGAGACGTGTTCAAATATGTCTCAGTTTTCCTCCCCTGGTACTCGCGTGCAACATTCCAGACGCTTTACTAACACTCTCCCGACTTGGAGAGTCAGTCCCTTTAACCTCCTGTTTGGCCCAGTTTGCAATTTCTGCGGAAGATGAACAGGAATAGCGAGAACCAATGAGAGGCTAGCTGGAGGTGTCTGGACGGGCAAATTTAACTCTCATTTCCCACCAGGAAGAGGAAATAACCAAAGGCTCAGTGTGCCGTGCCGGAACCAGATTAGGGCCTGAAGCCATCCTGCGGTGTTGCGGCCAGCTCAAAAGAAATCGAGTTGAAGAAAGGAGCTCAGGGGCACTGTAATTCACAAACCTGCAGAGTTATAAATGACAGCTATCGTCCAAAAATAGACTGAAGTAAGGCTGCCAAGAGGACTTGAAAGCGGGGCAGAATTGCAGGAAATCGATTTCAGGAGGTAGACTGCAATTGCATTGAAAGCATAGGAAAAGAGGCAGAACGTCCACAATGATGCACTTGGCCAAAAAGGGCGTATGCATTTTTTCCTGAATATATGCAGGAAAAAACGCATACACCCTTTTTGGCCAACCAAGCAAGCTTGCAAAGGAAATCTGCACTACAATGAAGTCTCACTTCCCCCCAGTCAAAAGGGCCATCTGAAAAAAGTGTAAAATCCAGAAAGGCAGGACAGGCCATGGAGAACTGGGAGCCTTGTTATGCTGAAGGGCGGGATGTAAATTGCCAACAACCACTCGGGAGAAGTGTATCGTGTTTCCTGAAACATCTAAAACACAAAGCAACAGAGCCTAGGGCACTTCCACTTATGGTCCTATAGCTTAGGGAAATTAAAATCAAAAAGACACAGCCACCCCAAAGTTTCGAAAGGCTCCGTTTACAAGAACCTCGTTTACAGTACAAGTTCAACATCGCAGAAAGTGAAAAATGGATAAAGAAGTTGTGGTATTCACTTACAAAGCAATATCACTCAGCAATGAAATCTATGTCATCAGGCCCTTAGCAGCACAATGAGTGGATTCAGGTATGATGATTCTAACTGAAATAAGTCACACAGAAAAAGAAACATCATAAGATATCAGTAATACACGGAATGTAAACTTGGCTACACAGGAACTGAATTACAGAACAGAACAGGGTCTCAAATTTAGAAAACCAACTTATGCTTGCTTAAGGGTAAAGGTGAGTTGGGGTGCTGCATAAAACCAGAGATTGAAATGAGCACAGATAAAGTTCTTTAAGCCAAATATGGAATAGACAAGAGCTACTCCTTGCTCAACGAAATGGACTCAACACCGCATATTAAACGTCTAAGAATGTACCTGACTAGTAAGTATCTTAAAACCTATGGATTGCTATGTCTCCGAAAGAGAATCAAGCATGTGTACAGGGTCATAAACGCAGCAGTGATAGGATTGGAGAGGTTCGTTAGCAAATGAAGACCCTTTGAAGTCATATTGCATGGTACCCATTCCATGGGTTTCAACTACCCAGGTTTAAGGTATTCTTCCTTCAGCTAAAACATGCATGTGGAACCTAGAGTATGATCAACCATGTGAACGGGAGTCGTGTTCAAATATGTCTCAGTTTTCATCCCCTGGTACTCGGGTGCAACATTCCAGACGCTTTACTAACACTCTCCCGACTTGGAGAGTCAGTCCCTTTAACCTCCTGTTTGGCCCAGTTTGCAAATTCTGCGGAAGATGAACAGGAATAGCGAGACCCAATGAGAGGCTAGCTGGAGGTGTCTGGACGGGCAAATTTAACTCTCATTTCCCACCAGGAAGAGGAATTAACCAAAGGCTCAGCATGCCGGGCCGGAACCAGATTAGGGCCTGAAGCCATCCTGCGGTGTTACGGCCAGGTCACAAGAAAGCGAGTTGAAGAAAGGAGCTCAGGGGCACTGTAATTCACAAACCTGCAGAGTTATAAATGACAGCTATCGTCCAAAAATAGACTGAAGTAAGGCTGCCAAGAGGACTTGAAAGCGGGGCAGAATTGCAGGAAACCGATTTCAGGAGGTAGACTGGAATTGCATTGAAAGCATAGGAAAAGAGGCAGAACGTCCACAATGATGCACTTGGCCAAAAAGGGCGTATGCGTTTTTTCCTGAATATATTCAGGAAAAAACGCATACGCCCTTTTTGGCCAACCAAGTAAGCTTGCAAAGGAAATCTGCACTACAATGAAGTCTCACTTCTCCCTGGTCAAAAGGGCCATCTGAAAAAAGTGTAAAATCCAGAAAGGCAGGACAGGCCATGGAGAACTGGGAGCCTTGTTATGCTGAAGGGCGGGATGTAAATTGCCAACAACCACTAGGGAGAAGTGTATGGTGTTTCCTGAAACATCTAAAAAACAAAGCAACAGAGCCTAGGGCACTTCCACTTATGGTCCTATAGCTTAGGCAATTTAAAATCAAAAAGACACAGCCACCCCAAAGTTTGGAACGGCTCTGTTTACAAGAACCTCGTTTACAGTACAAGTTCAACATCACAGAAAGTGAAAAATGGATAAAAAAGTTGTGGTATTTACTTACAAAGCAATATCACTCAGCAATGAAATCTGTGTCATCAGGCCCTTAGCAGCACAATGAGTGGATTCAGGTATGATGATTCTAACTGAAATAAGTCACACAGAAAAAGAAACATCATAAGATATCAGTAATACACGGAATGGAAACTTGGCTACACAGGAACTGAATTACAGAACAGAACAGGGTCTCAAATTTAGAAAACCAACTTCTTCTTGCTTAAGGGTAAAGGTGAGTTGGGGTGCTGCATAAAACCAGAGATTGAAATGAGCACAGATAAAGTTCCTTAAGCCAAATATGGAATAGACAAGAGCTACTCCTTGCTCAACGAAATGGACTCAACACCGCATATTAAACACCTAAGAATGTACCTGACTAGTAAGTATCTTAAAACCTATGGATTGCTATGTCTCCGAAAGAGAATCAAGCATGTGTACAGGGGCATAAACGCAGCAGTGATAGGATTGGAGAGGTTCGGTGAGCAAATGAAGACCCTTTGAAGTCATATTGCATGGTACCCATTCCACGGGTTTCAACTACCCAGGTTTAAGGTATTCTTCCTTCAGCTAAAACATGCATGTGGAACCTAGAGTATGATCAACCATGTGATCGGGAGACGTGTTCAAATATGTCTCAGTTTTCGTACCTTGGTACTCGGGTGCAACATTCCAGATGCTTTACTAACACTCTCCCGACTTGGAGAGTCAGTCCCTTTAACCTCATGTTTGGCCCAGTTTCCAATTTCTGCGGAAGATGAACAGGAATAGCGAGAACCAATGAGAGGCTAGCTGGAGGTGTCTGGACGGGCAAATTTAACTCTCATTTCCCACCAGGAAGAGGAAATAACCGAAGGCTCAGCGTGCCGTGCCGGAACCAGATTAGGGTCTGAAGCCATCCTGCGGTGTTGCGGCCAGGTCACAAGAAAGCGAGTTGAAGAAAGGAGCTCAGGGGCACTGTAATTCACAAACCTGCAGAGTTATAAATGACAGCTATCGTCCAAAAATAGACTGAAGTAAGGCTGCCAAGAGGACTTGAAAGCGGGGCAGAATTGCAGGAAATCGATTTCAGGAGGTAGACTGGAATTGCATTGAAAGCATAGGAAAAGAGGCAGAACGTCCACAATGATGCACTTGGCCAAAAAGGGCGTATGCGTTTTTTCCTGAATATATTCAGGAAAAAACGCATACGCCCTTTTTGGCCAACCAAGCAAGCTTGCAAAGGAAATCTGCACTACAATGAAGTCTCACTTCCCCCCGGTCAAAAGGGCCATCTGAAAAAAGTGTAAAATCCAGAAAGGCAGGACAGGCCATGGAGAACTGGGAGCCTTGTTATGCTGATGGGCGGGATGTAAATTGCCAACAGACACTAGGGAGAAGTGTATGGTGTTTCCTGAAACATCTAAAAAACAAAGCAACAGAGCCTAGGGCACTTCCACTTATGGTCCTATAGCTTAGGGAAATTAAAATCAAAAAGACACAGCCACCCCAAAGTTTGGGACGCCTCTGTTTACAAGAACCTCGTTTACAGTACAAGTTCAACATCGCAGAAAGTGAAAAATGGATAAAGAAGTTGTGGTATTTACTTACAAAGCAATATCACTCAGCAATGAAATCTATGTCATCAGGCCCTTAGCAGCACAATGAGTGGATTCAGGTATGATGATTCTAACTGAAATAAGTCACACAGAAAAAGAAACATCATAAGATATCAGTAATACACGGAATGTAAACTTGGCTACACAGGAACTGAATTACAGAACAGAACAGGGTCTCAAATTTAGAAAACCAACTTATGCTTGCTTAAGGGTAAAGGTGAGTTGGGGTGCTGCATAAAACCAGAGATTGAAATGAGCACAGATAAAGTTCCTTAAGCCAAATATGGAATAGACAAGAGCTACTCCTTGCTCAACGAAATGGACTCAACACTGCATATTAAACGCCTAAGAATGTACCTGACTAGTAAGTATCTTAAAACCTATGGATTGCTATGTCTCCGAAAGGGAATCAAGGATGCGTACAGGGGCATAAACGCAGCAGTGATAGGATTGGAGAGGTTCGGTGAGCAAATGAAGACCCTTTGAAGTCATATTGCATGGTACCCATTCCACGGGTTTCAACTACCCAGGTTTAAGGTATTCTTCCTTCAGCTAAAACATGCATGTGGAACCCAAGTATGATCAACCATGTGAACGGGAGACGTGTTCAAATATGTCTCAGTTTTCCTGCCCTGGTACTCGGGTGCAACATTCCAGACGCTTTACTAACACTCTCCCCACTAGGAGAGTCAGCGCCTTTAACCTCCTGTTTGGCCCAGTTTGCAATTTCTGTGGAAGATGAACAGGAATAGCGAGAACCAATGAGAGACTAGCTGGAGGTGTCTGGACGGGCAAATTTAACTCTCATTTCTCACCAGGAAGAGGAAATAACCAAAGGCTCAGCGTGCCGTGCCGGAATCAGATTAGGGCCTGAAGCTATCCTGCGGTTTTGCGGCCAGCTCACAAGAAAGCAAGTTGAAGGAAGGAGCTCAGGGGCTCTGTAATTCACAAACCTGCAGAGTTATAAATCACAGCTATCGTCCAAAAATATACTGAAGTAAGGCTGCCAAGAGGACTTGAAAGCGGGGCAGAATTGCAGGAAACCGATTTCAGGAGGTAGCCTGGAATTGCATTGAAAGCATAGGAAAAGAGGCAGAACGTCCACAATGATGCACTTGGCCAAAAAGGGCGTATGCGTTTTTTCCTGAATATATTCAGGAAAAAACGCATACGCCCTTTTTGGCCAACCAAGCAAGCTTGCAAAGGAAATCTGCACTACAATGAAGTCTCACTTCCCCCCGGTCAAAAGGGCCATCTGAAAAAAGTGTAAAATCCAGAAAGGCAGGACAGGCCATGGAGAACTGGGAGCCTTGTTATGCTGATGGGCGGGATGTAAATTGCCAACAGACACTGGGGAGAAGTGTATGGTGTTTCCTGAAACATCTAAAAAACAAAGCAACAGAGCCTAGGGCACTTCCACTTATGGTCCTATAGCTTAGGGAAATTAAAATCAAAAAGACACAGCCACCCCAAAGTTTGGGACGCCTCTGTTTACAAGAACCTCGTTTACAGTACAAGTTCAACATCGCAGAAAGTGAAAAATGGATAAAGAAGTTGTGGTATTTACTTACAAAACAATATCACTCAGCAATGAAATCTATGTCATCAGGCCCTTAGCAGCACAATGAGTGGATTCAGGTATGATGATTCTAACTGAAATAAGTCACACAGAAAAAGAAACATCATAAGATATCAGTAATACACGGAATGGAAACTTGGCTACACAGGAACTGAATTACAGAACAGAACAGGGTCTCAAATTTAGAAAACCAACTTATGCTTGCTTAAGGGTAAAGGTGAGTTGGGGTGCTGCATAAAACCAGAGATTGAAATGAGCACAGATAAAGTTCCTTAAGCCAAATATGGAATAGACAAGAGCTACTCCTTGCTCAACGAAATGGACTCAACACCGCATATTAAACGCCTAAGAATGTACCTGACTAGTAAGTATCTTAAAACCTATGGATTGCTATGTCTCCGAAAGAGAATCAAGCATGTGTACAGGGGCATAAACGCAACAGTGATAGGATTGGAGAGGTTCGGTGAGCAAATGAAGACCCTTTGAAGTCATATTGCATGGTACCCATTCCACGGGTTTCAACTACCCAGGTTTAAGGTATTCTTCCTTCAGCTAAAACATGCATGTGGAACCTAGAGTATGATCAACCATGTGATCGGGAGACGTGTTCAAATATGTCTCAGTTTTCGTACCTTGGTACTCGGGTGCAACATTCCAGATGCTTTACTAACACTCTCCCGACTTGGAGAGTCAGTCCCTTTAACCTCATGTTTGGCCCAGTTTCCAATTTCTGCGGAAGATGAACAGGAATAGCGAGAACCAATGAGAGGCTAGCTGGAGGTGTCTGGACGGGCAAATTTAACTCTCATTTCCCACCAGGAAGAGGAAATAACCGAAGGCTCAGCGTGCCGTGCCGGAACCAGATTAGGGCCTGAAGCCATCCTGCGGTGTTGCGGCCAGGTCACAAGAAAGCGAGTTGAAGAAAGGAGCTCAGGGGCACTGTAATTCACAAACCTGCAGAGTTATAAATGACAGCTATCGTCCAAAAATAGACTGAAGTAAGGCTGCCAAGAGGACTTGAAAGCGGGGCAGAATTGCAGGAAACCGATTTCAGGAGGTAGGCTGGAATTGCATTGAAA
Organism: Stenella coeruleoalba; assembly: GCF_951394435.1. Classification (NCBI taxonomy): domain Eukaryota; kingdom Metazoa; phylum Chordata; class Mammalia; order Artiodactyla; family Delphinidae; genus Stenella; species Stenella coeruleoalba. Next base: position 250,087 of record NW_027645875.1, read on the forward strand.
GCATAGGAAAAGAGGCAGAACGTCCACAATGATTCACTTGGCCAAAAAGGGCGTATGCGTTTTTTCCTGAATATATTCAGGAAAAAACGCATACGCCCTTTTTGGCCAACCAAGCAAGCTTGCAAAGGAAATCTGCACTACAATGAAGTCTCACTTCCCCCCGGTCAAAAGGGCCATCTGAAAAAAGTGTAAAATCCAGAAAGGCAGGACAGGCCATGGAGAACTGGGAGCCTTGTTATGCTGATGGGCGGGATGTAAATTGCCAACAGACACTAAGGAAAAGTGTATGGTGTTTCCTGAAACATCTAAAAAACAAAGCAACAGAGCCTAGGGCACTTCCACTTATGGTCCTATAGCTTAGGGAAATTAAAATCAAAAAGACACAGCCACCCCAAAGTTTGGGACGCCTCTGTTTACAAGAACCTCGTTTACAGTACAAGTTCAACATCGCAGAAAGTGAAAAATGGATAAAGATCTTGTGGTATTTACTTACAAAGCAATATCACTCAGCAATGAAATCTATGTCATCAGGCCCTTAGCAGCACAATGAGTGGATTCAGGTATGATGATTCTAACTGAAGTAAGTCACACAGAAAAAGAAACATCATAAGATATCAGTAATACACGGAATGTAATCTTGGCTACACAGGAACTGAATTACAGAACAGAACAGGGTCTCAAATTTAGAAAACCAACTTATGCTTGCTTAAGGGTAAAGGTGAGTTGGGGTGCTGCATAAAACCAGAGATTGAAATGAGCACAGATAAAGTTCCTTAAGCCAAATATGGAATAGACAAGAGCTACTCCTTGCTCAACGAAATGGACTCAACACTGCATATTAAACGCCTAAGAATGTACCTGACTAGTAAGTATCTTAAAACCTATGGATTGCTATGTCTCCGAAAGGGAATCAAGGATGCGTACAGGGGCATAAACGCAGCAGTGATAGGATTGGAGAGGTTCGGTGAGCAAATGAAGACCCTTTGAAGTCATATTGCATGGTACCCATTCCACGGGTTTCAACTACCCAGGTTTAAGGTATTCTTCCTTCAGCTAAAACATGCATGTGGAACCCAAGTATGATCAACCATGTGAACGGGAGACGTGTTCAAATATGTCTCAGTTTTCCTGCCCTGGTACTCGGGTGCAACATTCCAGACGCTTTACTAACACTCTCCCCACTAGGAGAGTCAGCGCCTTTAACCTCCTGTTTGGCCCAGTTTGCAATTTCTGTGGAAGATGAACAGGAATAACGAGAACCAATGAGAGACTAGCTGGAGGTGTCTGGACGGGCAAATTTAACTCTCATTTCTCACCAGGAAGAGGAAATAACCAAAGGCTCAGCGTGCCGTGCCGGAACCAGATTAGGGCCTGAAGCTATCCTGCGGTGTTGCGGCCAGCTCACAAGAAAGCAAGTTGAAGAAAGGAGCTCAGGGGCACTGTAATTCACAAACCTGCAGAGTTATAAATCACAGCTATCGTCCAAAAATAGACTGAAGTAAGGCTGCCAAGAGGACTTGAAAGCGGGGCAGAATTGCAGGAAACCGATTTCAGGAGGTAGACTGGAATTGCATTGAAAGCATAGGAAAAGAGGCAGAACGTCCACAATGATGCACTTGGCCAAAAAGGGCGTATGAGTTTTTTCCTGAATATATTCAGGAAAAAACGCATACGCCCTTTTTGGCCAACCAAGCAAGCTTGCAAAGGAAATCTGCACTACAATGAAGTCTCACTTCCCCCCGGTCAAAAGGGCCATCTGAAAAAAGTGTAAAATCCAGAAAGGCAGGACAGGCCATGGAGAACTGGGAGCCTTGTTATGCTGATGGGCGGGATGTAAATTGCCAACAGACACTGGGGAGAAGTGTATGGTGTTTCCTGAAACATCTAAAAAACAAAGCAACAGAGCCTAGGGCACTTCCACTTATGGTCCTATAGCTTAGGGAAATTAAAATCAAAAAGACACAGCCACCCCAAAGTTTGGGACGCCTCTGTTTACAAGAACCTCGTTTACAGTACAAGTTCAACATCGCAGAAAGTGAAAAATGGATAAAGAAGTTGTGGTATTTACTTACAAAGCAATATCACTCAGCAATGAAATCTATGTCATCAGGCCCTTAGCAGCACAATGAGTGGATTCAGGTATGATGATTCTAACTGAAATAAGTCACACAGAAAAAGAAACATCATAAGATATCAGTAATACACGGAATGTAAACTTGGCTACACAGGAACTGAATTACAGAACAGAACAGGGTCTCAAATTTAGAAAACCAACTTATGCTTGCTTAAGGGTAAAGGTGAGTTGGGGTGCTGCATAAAACCAGAGATTGAAATGAGCACAGATAAAGTTCCTTAAGCCAAATATGGAATAGACAAGAGCTACTCCTTGCTCAACGAAATGGACTCAACACTGCATATTAAACGCCTAAGAATGTACCTGACTAGTAAGTATCTTAAAACCTATGGATTGCTATGTCTCCGAAAGGGAATCAAGGATGCGTACAGGGGCATAAACGCAGCAGTGATAGGATTGAAGAGGTTCGGTGAGCAAATGAAGACCCTTTGAAGTCATATTGCATGGTACCCATTCCACGGGTTTCAACTACCCAGGTTTAAGGTATTCTTCCTTCAGCTAAAACATGCATGTGGAACCCAAGTATGATCAACCATGTGAACGGGAGACGTGTTCAAATATGTCTCAGTTTTCCTGCCCTGGTACTCGGGTGCAACATTCCAGACGCTTTACTAACACTCTCCCCACTAGGAGAGTCAGCGCCTTTAACCTCCTGTTTGGCCCAGTTTGCAATTTCTGTGGAAGATGAACAGGAATAGCGAGAACCAATGAGAGACTAGCTGGAGGTGTCTGGACGGGCAAATTTAACTCTCATTTCTCACCAGGAAGAGGAAATAACCAAAGGCTCAGCGTGCCGGGCCGGAACCAGATTAGGGCCTGAAGCTATCCTGCGGTGTTGCGGCCAGCTCACAAGAAAGCAAGTTGAAGAAAGGAGCTCAGGGGCACTGTAATTCACAAACCTGCAGAGTTATAAATCACAGCTATCGTCCAAAAATAGACTGAAGTAAGGCTGCCAAGAGGACTTGAAAGCGGGGCAGAATTGCAGGAAACCGATTTCAGGAGGTAGACTGGAATTGCGTTGAAAGCATAGGAAAAGAGGCAGAACGTCCACAATGATGCACTTGGCCAAAAAGGGCGTATGCGCTTTTTCCTGAATATATTCAGGAAAAAACGCATACGCCCTTTTTGGCCAACCAAGCAAGCTTGCAAAGGAAATCTGCACTACAATGAAGTCTCACTTCCCCCCGGTCAAAAGGGCCATCTGAAAAAAGTGTAAAATCCAGAAAGGCAGGACAGGCCATGGAGAACTGGGAGCCTTGTTATGCTGATGGGCGGGATGTAAATTGCCAACAGACACTGGGGAGAAGTGTATGGTGTTTCCTGAAACATCTAAAAAACAAAGCAACAGAGCCTAGGGCACTTCCACTTATGGTCCTATAGCTTAGGGAAATTAAAATCAAAAAGACACAGCCACCCCAAAGTTTGGGACGCCTCTGTTTACAAGAACCTCGTTTACAGTACAAGTTCAACATCGCAGAAAGTGAAAAATGGATAAAGAAGTTGTGGTATTTACTTACAAAGCAATATCACTCAGCAATGAAATCTATGTCATCAGGCCCTTAGCAGCACAATGAGTGGATTCAGGTATGATGATTCTAACTGAAATAAGTCACACAGAAAAAGAAACATCATAAGATATCAGTAATACACGGAATGTAAACTTGGCTACACAGGAACTGAATTACAGAGCAGAACAGGGACTCAAATTTAGAAAAACAACTTATGCTTGCTTAAGGGTAAAGGTGAGTTGGGGTGCTGCATAAAACCAGAGATTGAAATGAGCACAGATAAAGTTCCTTAAGCCAAATATTGAATAGACAAGAGCTACTCCTTGCTCAATGAAATGGACTCAACACCGCATATTAAACGCCTAAGAATGTACCTGACTAGTAAGTATCGTAAAAACTATGGATGGCTATGTCTCCAAAAGAGAATCAAGCATGTGTACAGCGGCATAAACGCAGCAGTGATAGGATTGGAGAGGTTCGGTGTGCAAATGAAGACCCTTTGAAGTCATATTGCATGGTACCCATTCCACGGGTTTCAACTACCCAGGTTTAAGGTATTCTTCCTTCAGCTAAAACATGTATGTGGAACCTAGAGTATGCTCAACCATGTGATCGGGAGACGTGTTCAAATATGTCTCAGTTTTCGTACCCTGGTATTCGGGTGCAACATTCCAGACGCTTTACTAACACTCTCCCCACTTGGAGAGTGTGCGCCTTTAACCTCCTGTTTGGCCCAGTTTGCAATTTCTGCGGAAGATGAACAGGAATAGCGAGAACCAATGAGAGGCTAGCTGGAGGTGTCTGGACGGGCAAATTTAACTCTCATTTCCCACCAGGAAGAGGAAATAACCAAAGGCTCAGCGTGCCGTGCCAGAACCAGATTAGGGCCTGAAGCCATCCTGCGGTGTTGCGGCCAGCTCAAAAGAAAGCGAGTTGAAGAAAGGAGCTCAGGGGCACTGTAATTCACAAACCTGCAGAGTTATAAATGACAGCTATCGTCCAAAAATATACTGAAGTAAGGCTGACAAGAGGACTTGAATGTGGGGCAGAATTGCAGGAACCCGATTTCAGGAGGTAGACTGGAATTGCATTGAAAGCATAGGAAAAGAGGCAGAACGTCCACAATGATGCACTTGGCCAAAAAGGGCGTATGCGTTTTTTCCTGAATATATTCAGGAAAAAACGCATACGCCCTTTTTGGCCAACCAACCAAGCTTGCAAAGGAAATCTGCACTACAATGAAGTCTCACTTCCCCCCGGTCAAAAGGGCCATCTGAAAAAAGTGTAAAATCCAGAAAGGCAGGACAAGCCATGGAGAACTGGGAGCCTTGTTATGCTGATGGGCGGGATGTAAATTGCCAAAAACCACTCTGGAGAAGTGTATGGTGTTTCCTGAAACATCTAAAAAACAAAGCAACAGAAACTAGGGCACTTCCACTTATGGTCCTATAGATTACGGAAATTAAAATCAAAAAGACACAGCCACCCCAAAGTTTGGGACGCCTCTGTTTACAAGAACCTCGTTTACAGTACAAGTTCAACATCGCAGAAAGTGAAAAATGGATAAAGAAGTTGTAGTATTTACTTACAAAGCAATATCACTCAGCAATGAAATCTGTGTCATCAGGCCCTTAGCAGCACAATGAGTGGATTCAGGTATGATGATTCTAACTGAAATAAGTCACACAGAAAAAGAAACATCATAAGGTATCAGTAATACACGGAATGTAAACTTGGCTACACAGGAACTGAATTACAGAACAGAACAGGGTCTCAAATTTAGAAAACCAACTTATTCTTGCTTAAGGGGAAAGGTGAGTTGGGGTGCTGCATAAAACCAGAGATTGAAATGAGCACAGATAAAGTTCCTTAAGCCAAATATGGAATAGACAAGAGCTACTCCTTGCTCAACGAAATGGACTCAACACCGCATATTAAACGCGTAAGAATGTACATGACTAGTAAGTATCTTAAAACCTATGGATTGCTATGTCTCCGAAAGAGAATCAAGCATGTGTACAGGGGCATAAACGCAGCAGTGATAGGATTGGAGAGGTTCGGTGAGCAAATGAAGACCCTTTGAAGTCATATTGCATGGTACCCATTCCACGGGTTTCAACTACCCAGGTTTAAGGTATTCTTCCTTCAGCTAAAACATGCATGTGGAACCTAGAGTATGATCAACCATGTGATCGGGAGACGTGTTCAAATATGTCTCAGTTTTCGTACCCTGGTACTCGGGTGCAACATTCCAGACGCTTTACTAACACTCTCCAGACTTGCAGAGTCAGTCCCTTTAACCTCCTGTTTGGCCCAGTTTGCAATTTCTGCGGAAGATGAACAGGAATAGTGAGAACCAATGAGAGGCTAGCTGGAGGTGTCTGGACGGGCAAATTTAACTCTCATTTCCCACCAGGAAGAGGAATTAACCAAAGGCTCAGCGTGCCGTGCCGGAACCAGATTAGGGCCTGAAGCCATCCTGCGGTGTTGCGGCCAGCTCAAAAGAAAGCGAGTTGAAGAAAGGAGCTCAGGGGCACTGTAATTCACAAACATGCAGAGTTATAAATGACAGCTATCGTCCAAAAATATACTGAAGTAAGGCTGCCAAGAGGACTTGAAAGCGGGGCAGAATTGCAGGAAACCGATTTCAGGAGGTAGACTGGAATTGCATTGAAAGCATAGGAAAAGAGGCAGAACGTCCACAATGATGCACTTGGCCAAAAAGGGCGTATGCGTTTTTTCCTGAATATATTCAGGAAAAAACGCATACGCCCTTTTTGGCCAACCAAGCAAGCTTGCAAAGGAAATCTGCACTACAATGAAGTCTCACTTCCCCCCGGTCAAAAGGGCCATCTGAAAAAAGTGTAAAATCCAGAAAGGCAGGACAGGCCATGGAGAACTGGGAGCCTTGTTATGCTGATGGGCGGGATGTAAATTGCCAACAGACACTGGGGAGAAGTGTATGGTGTTTCCTGAAACATCTAAAAAACAAAGCAACAGAGCCTAGGGCACTGCCACTTATGGTCCTATAGCTTAGGGAAATTAAAATCAAAAAGACACAGCCACCCCAAAGTTTGGGACGCCTCTGTTTACAAGAACCTCGTTTACAGTACAAGTTCAACATCGCAGAAAGTGAAAAATGGATAAAGAAGTTGTGGTATTTACTTACAAAGCAATATCACTCAGCAATGAAATCTATGTCATCAGGCCCTTAGCAGCACAATGAGTGGATTCAGGTACGATGATTCTAACTGAAATAAGTCACACAGAAAAAGAAACATCATAAGATATCACTAATACACGGAATGTAAACTTGGCTACACAGGAACTGCATTCCAAAACAGAACAGGGTCTCAAATTTAGAAAACCAACTTATGCTTGCTTAAGGGGAAAGGTGAGTTGGGGTGCTGCATAAAACCAGAGATTGAAATGAGCACAGATAAAGTTCCTTAAGCCAAATATGGAATAGACAAGAGCTACTCCTTGCTCAACGAAATGGACTCAAAACCCCATATTAAACGCCTAAGAATGTACCTGACTAGTAAGTATCTTAAAACCTATGGATTGCTATGTCTCCGAAAGAGAATCAAGCATGTGTACAGGGGCATAAACGCAGCAGTGATAGGATTGGAGAGGTTCGGTGAGCAAATGAAGACCCTTTGAAGTCATTTTGCATGGTACCCATTACACGGGTCTCAAATCTCCAGGTTTAAGGTATTCTTCCTTCAGCTAAAACATGCATGTGGAACCCAGAGTATGATCAACCATGTGAACGGGAGTCGTGTTCAAATATGTCTCAGTTTTGCTCCCCTGGTACTCGGGTGCAACATTCCAGACGCTTTACTAACACTCTCCCGACTTGGAGAGTCAGTCCCTTTAACCTCCTGTTTGGCCCAGTTTGCAATTTCTGCGGAAGATGAACAGGAATAGTGAGAACCAATGAGAGGCTAGCTGGAGGTGTCTGGACGGGCAAATTTAACTCTCATTTCCCACCAGGAAGAGGAATTAACCAAAGGCTCAGCATGCCGGGTCGGAACCAGATTAGGGCCTGAAGCCATCATGCGGTGTTACGGCCAGGTCACAAGAAAGCGAGTTGAAGAAAGGAGCTCAGGGGCACTGTAATTCACAAACCTGCAGAGTTATAAATGACAGCTATCGTCCAAAAATAGACTGAAGTAAGGCTGCCAAGAGGACTTGAAAGCGGGGCAGAATTGCAGGAAACCGATTTCAGGAGGTAGACTGGAATTGCATTGAAAGCATAGGAAAAGAGGCAGAACGTCCACAATGATGCACTTGGCCAAAAAGGGCGTATGCGTTTTTTCCTGAATATATTCAGGAAAAAACGCATACGCGCTTTTTGGCCAACCAAGCAAGCTTGCAAAGGAAATCTGCACTACAATGAAGTCTCACTTCTCCCCGGTCAAAAGGGCCATCTGAAAAAAGTGTAAAATCCAGAAAGGCAACAGGCCATTGAGAACTGGGAGCCTTGTTATGCTGATGGGCGGGATGTAAATTGCCAACAGACACTCAGGAGAAGTGTATGGTGTTTCCTGAAACATCTAAAAAACAAAGCAACAGAGCCTAGGGCACTTCCACTTATGGTCCTATAGCTTAGGGAAATTAAAATCAAAAAGACACAGCCACCCCAAAGATTGGGACCCCTCTGTTTACAAGAACCTCGTTTACAGTACAAGTTCAACATCGCAGAAAGTGAAAAATGGATAAAGAAGTTGTGGTATTTACTTACAATGCAGTATCACTCAGCAATGAAATCTATGTCATCAGGCCCTTAGCATCACAATGAGTGGATTCAGGTATGATGATTCTAACTGAAATAAGTCACACAGAAAAAGAAACATCATAAGATATCACTAATACACGGAATGTAAACTTGGCTACACAGGAACTGAATTACAGAACAGAACCAGGTCTCAAATTTAGAAAACCAACTTATGCTTGCTTAAGGGTAAAGGTGAGTTGGGGTGCTGCATAAAACCAGAGATTGAAATGAGCACAGATAAAGTTCCTTAAGTCAAATATGGAATAGACAAGAGCTACTCCTTGCTCAACGAAATGGACTCAACACCGCATATTAAACGCCTAAGAATGTACCTGACTAGTAAGTATCGTAAAACCTATGGATTGCTATGTCTCCAAAAGAGAATCAAGCATGTGTACAGGGGCATAAACGCAGCAGTGATAGGATTGGAGAGGTTCGGTGAGCAAATGAAGACCCTTTGAAGTCATATTGCATGGTACCCATTACACGGGTCTCAATTCTCCAAGTTTAAGGTATTCTTCCTTCAGCTAAAACATGCATGTGGAACCCAAGTATGATCAACCATGTGAACGGGAGACGTGTTAATATATGTCTCAGTTTTCCTCCCCTGGTACTCGGGTGCAACATTCCAGACGCTTTACTAACACTCTCCCCACTTGGAGAGTGAGCGCCTTTAACCTCCTGTTTGGCCCAGTTTGCAATTTCTGCGGAAGATGAACAGAAATAGCGAGAACCAATGAGAGGCTAGCTGGAGGTGTCTGGACGGGCAAACTTAACTCTCATTTTCCACCAAGAAGAGGAATTAACCAAAGGCTCAGCGTGCCCTGCCGGAACCAGATTAGGGCCTGAAGCCATCCTGCGGTGTTGCGGCCAGGTCACAGGAAAGCGAGTTGAAGAAAGGAGCTCAGGGGCACTGTAATTCACAAACCTGCAGAGTTATAAATGACAGCTATCGTCCAAAAATAGACTGAAGTAAGGCTGCCAAGAGGACTTGAAAGCGGGGCAGAATTGCAGGAATCCGATTTCAGGAGGTAGACTGGAATTGCATTGAAAGCATAGGAAAAGAGGCAGAACGTCCACAATGATGCACTTGGCCAAAAAGGGCGTATGCGTTTTTTCCTGAATATATTCAGGAAAAAACGCATACGCCCTTTTTGGCCAACCAAGCAAGCTTGCAAAGGAAATCTGCACTACAATGAAGTCTCACTTCCTCCCGGTCAAAAGGGCCATCTGAAAAAAGTGTAAAATCCAGAAAGGCAGGACAGGCCATGGAGAACTGGGAGCCTTGTTATGCTGATGGGCGGGATGTAAATTGCCAACAAGCACTCGGGAGAAGTGTATGGTGTTTCCTGAAACAGCTAAAAAACAAAGCAACAGAGCCTAGGGCACTTCCACTTATGGTCCTATAGCTTAGGGAAATTAAAATCAAAAAGACACAGCCACCTCAAAGTTTGGGACGCCTCCGTTTACAAGAACCTCATTTACCGTACAAGTGCAATATCACAAAAAGTGAAAAATGGATAAAGAACTTGTGGTACTTACGTACAATGCAGTATCACTCAGCAATGAAATCTATGTCATCAGGCCCGGGGCAGCATAATGAGTGCATTCAGGTACGATGATTCTAACTGAAATAAGTCACACAGAAAAAGAAACATCATAAGATATCACTAATACACGGAATGTAAACTTGGCTACACAGGAACTGCATTCCAAAACAGAACAGGGTCTCAAATTTAGAAAACCAACTTATGCTTGCTTAAGGGGAAAGGTGAGTAGGGGTGCTGCATAAAACCAGAGATTGAAATGAGCACAGATAAAGTTCCTTAAGCCAAATATGGAATAGACAAGAGCTACTCCTTGCTCAACGAAATGGACTCAAAACCCCATATTAAACGCCTAAGAATGTACCTGACTACTAAGTATCTTAAAACCTATGGATTGCTATGTCTCCGAAAGAGAATCAAGTCTGTGTAGAGGGGCATAAACGCAGCAGTGATAGGATTGGAGAGGATCGGTGAGCAAATGAAGACCCTTTGAAGTCATATTGCATGGTACCCATTACACGGGTCTCAACTCTCCAGGTTTAAGGTATTCTTCCTTCAGCTAAAACATGCATGTGGAACCCAGAGTATGATCAACCATGTGAACGGGAGTCGTGTTCAAATATGTCTCAGTTTTCGTACCCTGGTACTCGGATGCAACATTCCAGACGCTTTACTAACACTCTCCCGACTTGGAGAGTAAGTCCCTTTAACCTCCTGTTTGGCCCAGTTTGCAATTTCTGCGGAAGATGAACAGGAAGAGCGAGAACCAATGAGAGACTAGCTGGAGGTGTCTGGACGGGCAAATGTAACTCTCATTTCCCACCAGGAAGAGGAAATAACCAAAGGCTCAGCGTGCCGTGCCGGAACCAGATTAGGGCCTGAATCCATCCTGCGGTGTCGCGGCCAGGTCACAAGAAAGCGAGTTGAAGAAAGGAGCTCAGGGGCACTGTAATTCACAAACCTGCAGAGTTATAAATGACAGCTATCGTCCAAAAATAGACTGAAGTAAGGCTGCCAAGAGGACTTGAAAGCGGGGCAGAATTGCAGGAAACCGATTTCAGGAGGTAGACTGGAATTGCATTGAAAGCATAGGAAAAGAGGCAGAACGTCCACAATGATGCACTTGGCCAAAAAGGGCGTATGCGTTTTTTCCTGAATATATTCAGGAAAAAACGCATACGCCCTTTTTGGCCAACCAAGCAAGCTTGCAAAGGAAATCTGCACTACAATGAAGTCTCACTTCCCCCCGGTCAAAAGGGCCATCTGAAAAAAGAGTAAAATCCAGAAAGGCAGGACAGGCCATGGAGAACTGGGAGCCTTGTTATGCTGATGGGCGGGATGTAAATTGCCAACAGACACTTAGGAGAAGTGTATGGTGTTTCCTGAAACATCTAAAAAACAAAGCAACAGAGCCTAGGGCACTGCCACTTATGGTCCTATAGCTTAGGGAAATTAAAATCAAAAAGACACAGCCACCTCAAAGTTTGGGACGGCTCTGTTTACAAGAACCTCGTTTACAGTACAAGTTCAACATCGCAGAAAGTGAAAAATGGATAAAGAAGTTGTGGTATTTACTTACAAAGCAATATCACTCAGCAATGAAATCTGTGTCATCAGGCCCTTAGCAGCACAATGAGTGGATTCAGGTATGATGATTCTAACTGAAATAAGTCACACAGAAAAAGAAACATCATAAGATATCAGTAATACACGGAATGGAAACTTGGCTACACAGGAACTGAATTACAGAACAGAACAGGGTCTCAAATTTAGAAAACCAACTTATGCTTGCTTAAGGGGAAAGGTGAGTTGGGGATCTGCATAAAACCAGAGATTGAAATGAGCACAGATAAAGTTCCTTAAGCCAAATATGGAATAGACAAGAGCTACTCCTTGCTCAACAAAATGGACTCAACACCGCATATTAAACGCCTAAGAATGTACCTGACTTGTAAGTATCTTAAAACCTATGGATTGCTATGTCTCCGAAAGAGAATCAAGCATGTGTACAGGGGCATAAACGCAGCAGTGATAGGATTGGAGAGGTTCGGTGAGCAAATGAAAACCCTTTGAAGTCATATTGCATGGTACCCATTCCACGGGTTTCAACTACCCAGGTTTAAGGTATTCTTCCTTCAGCTAAAACATGCATGTGGAACCTAGAGTATGATCAACCATGTGATCGGGAGACGTGTTCAAATATGTCTCAGTTTTCGTACCCTGGTACTCGGGTGCAACATTCCAGACGCTTTACTAACCCTCTCCCGACTTGGAGAGTCAGTCCCTTTAACCGCTTGTTTGGCCCAGTTTGCAGTTTCTGCGGAAGATGAACAGGAATAGCAAGAAACAATGAGAGGCTAGCTGGAGGTGTCTGGACGGGCAAATTTAACTCTCATTTCCCACCAGGAAGAAGAAATAACCAAAGGCTCAGCGTGCCGTGCCGGAACCAGATTAGGGCCTGAAGCCATCCTGCGGTGTTGCGGCCAGGTCAGAAGAAACAAGTTGAAGAAAGGAGCTCAGGGGCACTGTAATTCACAAACCTGCAGAGTTATAAATGACAGCTATCGTCCAAAAATAGACTGAAGTAAGGCTGCCAAGAGGACTTGAAAGCGGGGCAGAATTGCAGGAAACCGATTTCAGGAGGTAGACTGGAATTGCATTGAAAGCATAGGAAAAGAGGCAGAACGTCCACAATGATGCACTTGGCCAAAAAGGGCGTATGCGTTTTTTCCTGAATATATTCAGGAAAAAACCCATATGCACTTTTTGGCCAACCAAGCAAGCTTGCAAAGGAAATCTGCACTACAAAGAAGTCTCACTTCCCCCCGGTCAAAAGGGCCATCTGAAAAAAGTGTAAAATCCAGAAAGGCAACAGGCCATTGAGAACTGGGAGCCTTGTTATGCTGATGGGCAGGATGTAAATTGCCAACAGACACTCAGGAGAAGTGTATGGTGTTTCCTGAAACATCTAAAAAACAAAGCAACAGAGCCTAGTGCACTTCCACTTATGGTCCTATAGCTTAGGGAAATTAAAATCAAAAAGACACAGCCACCCCAAAGTTTCGAAAGGCTCTGTTTACAAGAACCTCGATAACCGTACAAGTTCAACATCGCAGAAAGTGAAAAATGGATAAAAAAGTTGTGGTATTTACTTACAAAGCAATATCACTCAGCAATGAAATCTGTGTCATCAGGCCCTTAGCAGCACAATGAGTGGATTCAGGTATGATGATTCTAACTGAAATAAGTCACACAGAAAAAGAGACATCATAAGATATCAGTAATACACGGAATGGAAACTTGGCTACACAGGAACTGAATTACAGAACAGAACAGGGTTTCAAATTTAGAAAAACAACTTATCCTTGCTTAAGGGTAAAGGTGAGTTGGGGTGCTGCATAAAACCAGAGATTGAAATGAGCACAGATAAAGTTCCTTAAGCCAAATATGGAATAGACAAGAGCTACTCCTTGCTCAACGAAATGGACTCAACACTGCATATTAAACGCCTAAGAATGTACCTGACTTGTAAGTATCTTAAAACCTATGGATTGCTATGTCTCCGAAAGAGAATCAAGCATGTGTACAGGGGCATAAACGCAGCAGTGATAGGATTGGAGAGGTTCGGTGAGCAAATGAAGACCCTTTGAAGTCATATTGCATGGTACCCATTCCACGGGTCTCAACTACCCAGGTTTAAGGTATTCTTCCTTCAGCTAAAACATGCATGTGGAACCCAAGTATGATCAACCATGTGAACGGGAGACGTGTTCAAATATGTCTCAGTTTTCCTCCCCTGGTACTCGGGTGCAACATTCCAGACGCTTTACTAACACTCTCCCCACTTGGAGAGTCAGCGCCTTTAACCTCCTGTTTGGCCCAGTTTGCAATTTCTGCGGAAGATGAACAGGAATAGCGAGAACCAATGAGAGGCTAGCTGGAGGTGTCTGGACGGGCAAATTTAACTCTCATTTCCCACCAGGAAGAGGAAATAACCAAAGGCTCAGTGTGCCGTGCCGGAACCAGATTAGGGCCTGAAGCCATCCTGCGGTGTTGCGGCCAGCTGAAAAGAAAGCGAGTTGAAGAAAGGAGCTCAGGGGCACTGTAATTCACAAACCTGCAGAGTTATAAATGACAGCTATCGTCCAAAAATAGACTGAAGTAAGGCTGCCAAGAGGACTTGAAAGCGGGGCAGAATTGCAGGAAACCGATTTCAGGAGGTAGACTGGAATTGCATTGAAAGCATAGGAAAAGAGGCAGAACGTCCACAATGATGCACTTGGCCAAAAAGGGCGTATGCGTTTTTTCCTGAATATATTCAGGAAAAAACGCATACGCCCTTTTTTGCCAACCAAGCAAGCTTGCAAAGGAAATCTGCACTACAATGAAGTCTCACTTCCCCCCGGTCAAAAGGGCCATCTGAAAAAAGTGTAAAATCCAGAAAGGCAGGACAGGCCATGGAGAACTGGGAGCCTTGTTATGCTGATGGGCGGGATGTAAATTGCCAACAGACACTCTGGAGCAGTGTATGGTGTTTCCTGAAACATCTGAAAAACAAAGCAACAGAGCCTAGGGCACTTCCACTTATGGTCCTATAGCTTAGGGAATTTGAAATCAAAAAGACACAGCCACCCCAAAGTTTCGAAAGGCTCTGTTTACAAGAACCTCGATTACCGTACAAGTTCAACATCGCAGAAAGTGAAAAATGGATAAAAAAGTTGTGGTATTTACTTACAAAGCAATATCACTCAGCAATGAAATCTGTGTCATCAGGCCCTTAGCAGCACAATGAGTGGATTCAGGTATGATGATTCTAACTGAAATAAGTCACACAGAAAAAGAAACATCATAAGATATCAGTAATACACGGAATGTAAACTTGGCTACACAGTAACTGACTTACAGAACAGAACAGGGTTTCAAATTTAGAAAAACAACTTATGCTTGCTTAAGGGTAAAGGTGAGTTGGGGTGCTGCATAAAACCAGAGATTGAAATGAGCACAGATAAAGTTCCTTAAGCCAAATATGGAATAGACAAGAGCTACTCCTTGCTCAACGAAATGGACTCAACAACCCATATTAAACGCCTAAGAATGTACCTGACTTGTAAGTATCTTAAAACCTATGGATTGCTATGTCTCCGAAAGAGAATCAAGCATGTGTACAGGGGCATAAACGCAGCAGTGATAGGATTGGAGAGGTTCGGTGAGCAAATGAAGACCCTTTGAAGTCATATTGCATGGTACCCATTCCACGGGTTTCAACTACCCAGGTTTAAGGTATTCTTCCTTCAGCTAAAACATGCATGTGGAACCTAGAGTATGATCAACCATGTGATCGGGAGACGAGTTCTAATATGTCTCAGTTTTCATACCCTGGTATTCGGGTGCAACATTCCAGACGCTTTACTAACACTCTCCCCACTTGGAGAGTCAGTCCCTTTAACCTCCTGATTGGCTCAGTTTGCAATTGCTGTGGAAGATGAACAGGAATAGCGAGAACCAATGAGAGACTAGCTGGAGGTGTCTGGATGGGCAAATTTAACTCTCATTTCCCACCAGGAAGAGGAATTAACCAAAGGCTCAGCGTGCCGTGCCAGAACCAGATTAGGGCCTGAAGACATCCTGCGGTGTTGCGGCCAGGTCACAAGAAAGCGAGTTGAAGAAAGGAGCTCAGGGGCACTGTAATTCACAAACCTGCAGAGTTATAAATGAAAGCTATCGTCCAAAAATATACTGAAGTAAGGCTGCCAAGAGGACTTGAATGTGTGGCAGAATTGCAGGAAACCGATTTCAGGAGGTAGACTGGAATTGCATTGAAAGCATAGGAAAAGAGTCAGAACGTCCATAATGATGCACTTGGCCAAAAAGGGCGTACGCATATTTTCCTGAATATATTCAGGAAAAAACGCATACGCACTTTTTGGCCAATCAAGCAAGCTTGCAAAGGAAATCTGCACTACAATGAAGTCTCACTTCCCCCCGGTCAAAAGGGCCATCTGAAAAAAGTGTAAAATCCAGAAAGGCAGGACAGGCCATGGAGAACTGGGAGCCTTGTTATGCTGATGGGCGGGATGTAAATTGCCAAGAGACACTCAGGAGAAGTGTATGGTGTTTCCTGAAACATCTAAAAAACAAAACAACAGAGCCTAGGGCACTTCCACTTATGGTCCTATAGCTTAGGGAAATTAAAATAAAAAAGACACAGCCACCCCAAAGTTTGGGACGCCTCCGTTTACAAGAACCTCGTTTACCGTACAAGTTCAATATCACAGAAAGTGAAAAATGGATAAAGAACTTGTGGTACTTACGTACAATGCAGTATCACTCAGCAATGAAATCTATGTCATCAGGGCCGTAGCAGCATAATGAGTGGATTCAGGTACGATGATTCTAACTGAAAGAAGTCACACAGAAAAAGAAACATCATAAGATATCACTAATACACGGAACGGAAACTTGGCTACACAGGAACTGAATTACAGAACAGAACACGGTCTCAAATTTAGAAAACCAACTTATGCTTGCTTAAGGGTAAAGGTGAGTTGGGGTGCTGCATAAAACCAGAGATTGAAATGAGCACAGATAAAGTTCCTTAAGCCAAATATGGAATAGACAAGAGCTACTCCTTGCTCAACGAAATGGACTCAACACCGCATATTAAACGCCTAAGAATGTACCTGACTAGTAAGTATCTTAAAACCTATGGATTGCTATGTCTCCGAAAGAGAATCAAGCATGTGTACAGGGGCATAAACGCAGCAGTGATAGGATTGGAGAGGTTCGTGAGCAAATGAAGACCCTTTGAAGTCATATTGCATGGTACCCATTCCATGGGTTTCAACTACCCAGGTTTTAGGTATTCTTCCTTCAGCTAAAACATGCATGTGGAACCTAGAGTATGATCAACCATGTGATCGGGAGACGTGTTCAAATATGTCTCAGTTTTCGTACTCTGGTACTCGGGTGCAACATTCCAGACGCTTTACTAACACTCTCCCCACTTGGAGAGTCAGTCCCTTTAACCTCCTGTTTGGCCCACTTTGCAATTTCTGTGGAAGATGAACAGGAATAGCGAGAACCAATGAGAGACTAGCTGGAGGTGTCTGGATGGGCAAATTTAACTCTCATTTCCCACCAGGAAGAGGAATTAACCAAAGGCTCAGCGTGCCATGCCAGAACCAGATTAGGGCCTGAAGCCATTCTGCGGTGTTGCGGCCAGGTCACAAGAAAGCGAGTTGAAGAAAGGAGCTCAGGGGCACTGTAATTCACAAACCTGCAGAGTTATAAATGACAGCTATCGCCCAAAAATAGACTGAAGTAAGGCTGCCAAGAGGACTTGAAAGCGGGGCAGAATTGCAGGAAACCGATTTCAGGAGGTAGACTGGAATTGCATTGAAAGCATAGGAAAAGAGGCAGAACGTCCACAATGATGCACTTGGCCAAAAAGGGCGTATGCGTTTTTTCCTGAATATATTCAGGAAAAAACGCATACGCCCTTTTTGGCCAACCAAGCAAACCTGCAAAGGAAATCTGCACTACAATGAAGTCTCACTTCCCCCCGGTCAAAAGGGCCATCTGAAAAAAGTGTAAAATCCAGAAAGGCAGGACAGGCCATGGAGAACTGGGAGCCTTGTTATGCTGAAGGGCGGGATGTAAATTGCCAACAACCACCCGGGAGAAGTGTATGGTGTTTCCAGAAACATCCAAAAAACAAAGCAACAGAGCCTAGGGCACTTCCACTTATGGTCCTATAGCTTAGGGAATTTAAAATCAAAAAGACACAGCCACCCCAAAGTTTCGAAAGGCTCCGTTTACAAGAACCTCGTTTACAGTACAAGTTCAACATCGCAGAAAGTGAAAAATGGATAAAAAAGTTGTGGTATTTACTTACAAAGCAATATCACTCAGCAATGAAATCTGTGTCATCAGGCCCTTAGCAGCACAATGAGTGGATTCAGGTATGTTGATTCTAACTGAAATAAGTCACACAGAAAAAGAAACATCATAAGATATCACTAATACACGGAATGTAAACTTGGCTACACAGGAACTGCATTCCAAAACAGAACAGGGTCTCAAATTTAGAAAACCAACTTATGCTTGCTTAAGGGGAAAGGTGAGTTGGGGTGCTGCATAAAACCAGAGATTGAAATGAGCACAGATAAAGTTCCTTAAGCCAAATATGGAATAGACAAGAGCTACTCCTTGCTCAACGAAATGGACTCAACACCGCATATTAAACGCCTAAGAATGTACCTGACTAGTAAGTATCTTAAAACCTATGGATTGCTATGTCTCCGAAAGAGAATCAAGCATGTGTACAGGGGCATAAACGCAGCAGTGATAGGATTGGAGATGTTCGGTGAGCAAATGAAGACCCTTTGAAATCATATTGCATGGTACCCATTCCACGGGTTTCAAATACCCAGGTTTAAGGTATTCTTCCTTCAGCTAAAACATGCATGTGGAACCTAGAGTATGATCAACCATGTGATCGGGAGACATGTTCAAATATGTCTCAGTTTTCGTACCCTGGTACTCGGGTGCAACATTCCAGACGCTTTACTAACACTCTCCCGACTTGGAGAGTCAGTCCCTTTAACCTCCTGTTTGGCCCAGTTTGCAATTTCTGTGGAAGATGAACAGGAATAGCGAGAACCAATGAGAGACTAGCTGGAGGTGTCTGGACGGGCAAATTTAACTCTCATTTCCCACCAGGAAGAGGAATTAACCAAAGGCTCAGCGTGCCGTGCTGGAACCAGATTAGGGCCAGAAGCCATCCTGCGGTGTTTCCGCCAGCTCACAAGAAAGCGAGTTGAAGAAAGGAGCTCAGGGGCACTGTAATTCACAAACCTGCAGAGTTATAAATGACAGCTATCGTCCAAAAATTTACTGAAGTAAGGCTGCCAAGAGGACTTGAAAGCGGGGCAGAATTGCAGGAAACCAATTTCAGGAAGTAGACTGTAATTGCATTGAAAGCATAGGAAAAGAGGCAGAACGTCCACAATGATGCACTTGGCCAAAAAGGGCGTATGCGTTTTTTCCTGAATATATTCAGGAAAGAACGCATACGCACTTTTTGGCCAACCAAGCAAGCTTGCAAAGGAAATCTGCACTACAATGAAGTCTCACTTTCCCCCGGTCAAATGGGCCATCTGAAAAAAGTGTAAAATCCAGAAAGGCAGGACAGGCCATGGAGAACTGGGAGCCTTGTTATGCTGATGGGCGGGATGTAAGTTGCCAACAACGACTCGGGAGAAGTGTATGGTGTTTCCGGAAACATCTAAAAAACAAAGCAACAGAACCTAGGGCACTTCCACTTATGGTTCTATAGCTTAGGGAAATTAAAATCAAAAAGAAACAGCCACCCCAAAGTTTCGAACGGCTCTGTTTACAAGAACCTCATTTACAGTACAAGTTCAACATCGCAGAAAGTGAAAAATGGATAAAGAAGTTGTGGTATTTACTTACAAAGCAATATCACTCAGCAATGAAATCTGTGTCATCAGGCCCTTAGGAGCACAATGAGTGGATTCAGGTATGACGATTCTAACTGAAATAAGTCACACAGAAAAAGAAACATCATAAGATATCAGTAATACACGGAATGGAAACTTGGCTACACAGGAACTGAATTACAGAACAGAACAGGGTCTCAAATTTAGAAAACCAACTTATGCTTGCTTAAGGGGAAAGGTGAGTTGGGGTGCTGCATAAAACCAGAGATTGAAATGAGCACAGATAAAGTTCCTTAAGCCAAATATGGAATAGACAAGAGCTACTCCTTGCTCAATGAAATGGACTCAACACCGCATATTAAACGCCTAAGAATGTACCTGACTAGTAAGTATCTTAAAACCTATGGATTGCTATGTCTCCGAAAGAGGATCAAGCATGTGTACAGGGGCATAAACGCAGCAGTGATAGGATTGGAGAGGTTCGGTGAGCAAATGAAGACCCTTTGAAGTCATATTGCATGGTACCCATTCCACGGGTTTCAACTACCCAGGTTTTAGGTATTCTTCCTTCAGCTAAAATATGCATGTGGAACCTAGAGTATGATCAACCATGTGATCGGGAGACGTGTTCAAATATGTCTCAGTTTTCGTACCCTGGTACTCGGGTGCAACATTCCAGACGCTTTACTAACACTCTCCCGACTTGGAGAGTCAGCGCCTTTAACCTCCTGTTTGGCCCAGTTTGCAATTTCTGCGGAAGATGAACAGGAATAGCGAGAACCAATGAGAGACTAGCTGGAGGTGTCTGGACAGGCAAATTTAACTCTCATTTCCCACCAGGAAGAGGAAATAACCAAAGGCTCAGTGTGCCGTGCCGGAACCAGATTAGGGCCTGAAGCCATCCTGCGGTGTTGCGGCCAGCTCAAAAGAAAGCGAGTTGAATGGGGCACTGTAATTCACAAACCTGCATAGTTATAAATGACAGCTATCGTCCAAAAATATACTGAAGTAAGGCTGCCAAGAGGACTTGAACGCGGGGCAGAATTGCAGGAAACCGATTTCAGGAGGTAGACTGGAATTGCATTCAAAGCATAGGAAAAGAGGCAGAACGCCCACAATGATGCACTTGGCCAAAAAGGGCGTATGCGTTTTTTCCTGAATATATTCAGGAAAAAACGCATACGCCCTTTTTGGCCAACCAAGCAAGCTTGCAAAGGAAATCTGCACTACAATGAAGTCTCACTTCCCCCCGGTCAAAAGGGCCATCTGAAAAAAGTGTAAAATCCAGAAAGGCAGGACAGGCAATGGAGAACTGGGAGCCTTGTTATGCTGACGGGCGGGATGTAAATTGCCAACAACCACTCGGGAGAAGTGTATGGTGTTTCCTGAAACATCTAAAAAACAAAACAACAGAACCTAGGGCACTTCCACTTATGGTCCTATAGCTTAGGGAAATTAAAATCAAAAAGACACAGCCACCCCAAAGTTTGGAACGGCTCTGTTTACAAGAAACTCGTTTACAGTACAAGTTCAACATCGCAGAAAGTGAAAAATGGATAAAGAAGTTGTGGTATTTACTTACAAAGCAATATCACTCAGCAATGAAAACTGTGTCATCAGGCCCTTAGCAGCACAATGAGTGGATTCAGGTATGATGATTCTAACTGAAATAAGTCACACAGAAAAGGAAACATCATAAGATATCAGTAATACACGGAATGGAAACTTGGCTACACAGGAACTGAATTACAGAACAGAACAGGGTCTCAAATTTAGAAAACCAACTTATGCTTGCTTAAGGGGAAAGGTGAGTTGGGGTGCTGCATAAAACCAGAGATTGAAATGAGCACTGATAAAGTTCCTTAAGCCAAATATGGAATAGACAAGAGCTACTCCTTGCTCAACGAAATGGACTCAACACCGCATATTAAACGCCTAAGAATGTACCTGACTAGTAAGTATCTTAAAACCTATGGATTGCTATGTCTCCGAAAGAGGATCAAGCATGTGTACAGGGGCATAAACGCAGCAGTGATAGGATTGGAGAGGTTCGGTGAGCAAATGAAGACCCTTTGAAGTCATATTGCATGGTACCCATTCCACGGGTTTCAACTACCCAGGTTTTAGGTATTCTTCCTTCAGCTAAAACATGCATGTGGAACCCAGAGTATGATCAACCATGTGATCGGGAGACGTGTTCAAATATGTCTCAGTTTTCGTACCCTGGTACTCGGGTGCAACATTCCAGACGCTTTACTAACACTCTCCCCACTTGGAGAGTCAGCGCCTTTAACCTCCTGTTTGGCCCAGTTTGCAATTTCTGCGGAAGATGAACAGGAATAGCGAGAACCAATGAGAGACTAGCTGGAGGTGTCTGGACAGGCAAATTTAACTCTCATTTCCCACCAGGAAGAGGAAATAACCAAAGGCTCAGTGTGCCGTACCGGAACCAGATTAGGGCCTGAAGCCATCCTGCGGTGTTGCGGCCAGCTCAAAAGTAAGCGAGTTGAAGAAAGGAGCTCAGGGGCACTGTAATTCACAAACCTGCAGAGTTATAAATGACAGCTATCGTCCAAAAATAGACTGAAGTAAGGCTGCCAAGAGGACTTGAACGCGGGGCAGAATTGCAGGAAACCGATTTCAGGAGGTAGACTGGAATTGCATTCAAAGCATAGGAAAAGAGACAGAACGTCCACAATGATGCACTTGGCCAAAAAGGGCGTATGCGTTTTTTCCTGAATATATTCAGGAAAAAACGCATACGCCCTTTTTGGCCAACCAAGCAAGCTTGCAAAGGAAATCTGCACTACAATGAAGTCTCACTTCCCCCCGGTCAAAAGGGCCATCTGAAAAAAGTGTAAAATCCAGAAAGGCAGGACAGGCCATGGAGAACTGGGAGCCTTGTTATGCTGAAGGGCGGGATGTAAATTGCCAACAGACACTTGGGAGAAGTGTATGGTGTTTCCTGAAACATCTAAAAAACAAAGCAACAGAGCCTAGGGCACTTCCACTTATGGTCCTATAGCTTAGGGAATTTAAAATCAAAAAGACACAGCCACCCCAAAGTTTCGAAAGGCTCCGTTTACAAGAACCTTGTTTACAGTACAAGTTCAACATCGCAGAAAGTGAAAAATGGATAAAAAAGTTGTGGTATTTACTTACAAAGCAATATCACTCAGCAATGAAATCTGTGTCATCAGGCCCTTAGCAGCACAATGAGTGGATTCAGGTATGATGATTCTAACTGAAATAAGTCACACAGAAAAAGAAACATCATAAGATATCAGTAATACACGGAATGTAAACTTGGCTACACAGGAACTGAATTACAGAACAGAACAGGGTCTGAAATTTAGAAAACCAACTTATGCTTGCTTAAGGGGAAAGGTGAGTTGGGGTGCTGCATAAAACCAGAGATTGAAATGAGCACTGATAAAGTTCCTTAAGCCAAATATGGAATAGACAAGAGCTACTCCTTGCTCAACGAAATGGACTCAACACCGCATATTAAACTCCTAAGAATGTACCTGACTAGTAAGTATCTTAAAACCTAGGGATTGCTATGCTCCGAAAGAGAATCAAGCATGTGTACAGGGGCATAAACACAGCAGTGATAGGATTGGAGAGGTTCGGTGAGCAAATGAAGACCCTTTGAAGTCATATTGCATGGTACCCATTCCACGGGTTTCAACTACCCAGGTTTTAGGTATTCTTCCTTCAGCTAAAATATGCATGTGGAACCCAGAGTATGATCAACCATGTGATCGGGAGACGTGTTCAAATATGTCTCAGTTTTCCTCCCCTGGTACTCGGGTGCAACATTCCAGACGCTTTATTAACACTCTCCCCACTTGGAGAGTCAGCGCCTCTAACCTCCTGTTTGGCCCAGTTTGCAATTTCTGCGGAAGATGAACAGGAATAGCGAGAACCAATGAGAGACTAGCTGGAGGTGTCTGGACGGGCAAATTTAACTCTCATTTCCCACCAGGAAGAGGAAATAACCAAAGGCTCAGCGTGCCGTACCGGAACCAGATTAGTGCCTGAAGCCATCCTGCGGTGTTGCGGCCAGCTTAAAACAAAGCGAGTTGAAGAAAGGAGCTCAGGGGCACTGTAATTCACAAACCTGCAGAGTTATAAATGACAGCTATCGTCCAAAAATATACTGAAGTAAGGCTGCCAAGAGGACTTGAAAGCGGGGCAGAATTGCAGGAAACCGATTTCAGGAGGTAGACTGGAATTGCATTGAAAGCATAGGAAAAGAGGCAGAACGTCCACAATGATGCACTTGGCCAAAAAGGGCGTATGCGTTTTTTCCTGAATATATTCAGGAAAAAACGCATACGCCCTTTTTGGCCAACCAAGCAAGCTTGCAAAGGAAATCTGCACTACAATGAAGTCTCACTTCCCCCCGGTCAAAAGGGCCATCTGAAAAAAGTGTAAAATCCAGAAAGGCAGGACAGGCCATGGAGAACTGGGAGCCTTGTTATGCTGATGGGCGGGATGTAAATTGCCAACAACCACTAGGTAGAAGTGTATGGTGTTTCCTGAAACATCTAAAAAACAAAGCAACAGAACCTAGGGCACTTCCACTTATGGTCCTATAGCTTAGGGAAATTAAAATCAAAAAGACACAGCCACCCCAAAGTTTGGAACGGCTCTGTTTACAAGAACCTCGTTTACAGTACAAGTTCAACATCGCAGAAAGTGAAAAATGGATAAAGAAGTTGTGGTATTTACTTACAAAGCAATATCACTCAGCAATGAAATCTGTGTCATCAGGCCCTTAGCAGCACAATGAGTGGATTCAGGTATGATGATTCTAACTGAAATAAGTCACACAGAAAAAGAAACATCATAAGATATCAGTAATACACGGAATGGAAACTTGGCTACACAGGAACTGAATTACAGAACAGAACAGGGTCTCAAATTTAGAAAACCAACTTATGCTTGCTTAAGGGTAAAGGTGAGTTGGGGTGCTGCATAAAACCAGAGATTGAAATGAGCACAGATAAAGTTCCTTAAGCCAAATATGGAATAGACAAAAGCTACTCCTTGCTCAACGAAATGGACTCAACACCGCATATTAAACGCCTAAGAATGTACCTGACTAGTAAGTATCTTAAAACCTATGGATTGCTATGTCTCCGAAAGAGAATCAAGCATGTGTACAGGGGCATAAACGCAGCAGTGATAGGATTGGAGAGGTTCGGTGAGCAAATGAAGACCCTTTGAAGTCATATTGCATGGTACCCATTCCACGGGTTTCAACTACCCAGGTTTAAGGTATTCTTCCTTCAGCTAAAACATGCATGTGGAACCTAGAGTATGATCAACCATGTGATCGGGAGACGTGTTCAAATATGTCTCAGTTTTCCTCCCCTGGTACTCGGGTGCAACATTCCAGACGCTTTACTAACACTCTCCCGACTTGGAGAGTCAGTCCCTTTAACCTCCTGTTTAGCCCAGTTTGCAATTTCTGCGGAAGATGAACAGGAATAGCGAGAACCAATTAGAGGCTAGCTGGAGGTGTCTGGACGGGCAAATTTAACTCTCATTTCCCACCAGGAAGAGGAATTAACCAAAGGCTCAGCATGCCGTGCCGGAACCAGATTATGGCCTGAAGCCATCCTGCGGTGTTGCGGCCAGCTCAAAATAAAGCGAGTTGAAGAAAGGAGCTCAGGGGCACTGTAATTCACAAACCTGCAGAGTTATAAATGACAGCTATCGTCCAAAAATAGACTGAAGTAAGGCTGCCAAGAGGACTTGAAAGCGGGGCAGAATTGCAGGAAACCGATTTCAGGAGGTAGACTGGAATTGCATTGAAAGCATAGGAAAAGAGGCAGAACGTCCACAATGATGCACTTGGCCAAAAAGGGCGTATGCGTTTTTTCCTGAATATATTCAGGAAAAAACGCATACGCCCTTTTTGGCCAACCAAGCAAGCTTGCAAAGGAAATCTGCACTACAATGAAGTCTCACTTCCCCCCGGTCAAAAGGGCCATCTGAAAAAAGTGTAAAATCCAGAAAGGCAGGACAGGCCATGGAGAACTGGGAGCCTTGTTATGCTGATGGGCGGGATGTAAATTGCCAACAGACACTCGGGAGAAGTGTATGGTGTTTCCTGAAACATCTAAAAAACAAAGCAACAGAACCTAGGGCACTGCCACTTATGGTCCTATAGCTTAGGGAAATTAAAATCAAAAAGACACAGCCACCCCAAAGTTTGGGACGCCTCTGTTTACAAGAACCTCGTTTACAGTACAAGTTCAACATCGCAGAAAGTGAAAAATGGATAAAGAAGTTGTGGTATTTACTTACAAAGCAATATCACTCAGCAATGAAATCTATGTCATCAGGCCCTTAGCAGCACAATGAGTGGATTCAGGTATGATGATTCTAACTGAAATAAGTCACACAGAAAAAGAAACATCATAAGATATCAGTAATACACGGAATGTAAACTTGGCTACACAGGAACTGAATTACAGAACAGAACAGGGTCTCAAATTTAGAAAACCAACTTATGCTTGCTTAAGTGTAAAGGTGAGTTGGGGTGCTGCATAAAATCAGAGATTGAAATGAGCACAGATAAAGTTCCATAAGCCAAATATGGAATAGACAAGAGCTACTCCTTGCTCAACGAAATGGACTCAACACCGCATATTAAACGCCTAAGAATGTACCTGATTAGTAAGTATCTTAAAACCTATGGATTGCTATGTCTCCGAAAGAGAATCAAGCATGTGTACAGGGGCATAAACGCAGCAGTGATAGGATTGGAGAGGTTCGGTGAGCAAATGAAGACCCTTTGAAGTCATATTGCATGGTACCCATTCCACGGGTCTCAACTCTCCAGGTTTAAGGTATTCTTCCTTCAGCTAAAACATGCATGTGGAACCCAGAGTATGATCAACCATGTGAATGGGAGACGTGTTCAAATATGTCTCAGTTTTCTTCCCCTGGTACTCGGGTGCAACATTCCAGACGCTTTACTAACACTCTCCCGACTTGGAGAGTCAGTCCCTTTAACCTCCTGTTTGGTCCAGTTTGCAATTTCTGCGGAAGATGAACAGGAATAGCGAGAACCAATGAGAGGCTAGCTGGAGGTGTCTGGACGGGCAAATTTAACTCTCATTTCCCACCAGGAAGAGGAATTAACCAAAGGCTCAGCGTGCCGTGCCGGAACCAGATTAGGGCCTGAAGCCATCCTGCGGTGTTGCGGCCAGGTAACAAGAAAGCGAGTTGAAGAAAGGAGCTCAGGGGCACTGTAATTCACAAACCTGCAGAGTTATAAATGACAGCTATCGTCCAAAAATATACTGAAGTAAGGCTGCCAAGAGGACTTGAAAGCGGGGCAGAATTGCAGGAAACCGATTTCAGGAGGTAGACTGGAATTGCATTGAAAGCATAGGAAAAGAGGCAGAACGTCCACAATGATGCACTTGGCCAAAAAGGGCGTATGCGTTTTTTCCTGAATATATTCAGGAAAAAACGCATACGCCCTTTTTGGCCAACCAAGCAAGCTTGCAAAGGAAATCTGCACTACAATGAAGTCTCACTTCCCCCGGTCTAAAGGGCCATCTGAAAAAAGTGTAAAATCCAGAAAGGCAGGACAGGCCATGGAGAACTGGGAGCCTTGTTATGCTGATGGGCGGGATGTAAATTGCCAACAACCACTCGGGAGAAGTGTATGGTGTTTCCTGAAACATCTAAAAAACAAAGCAACAGAGCCTAGGGCACTTCCACTTATGGTCCTATAGCTTAGGGAAATTAAAATCAAAAAGACACAGCCACCCCAAAGTTTGGAACGGCTCTGTTTACAAGAACCTCGTTTACAGTACAAGTTCAACATCGCAGAAAGTGAAAAATGGATAAAGAAGTTGTGGTATTCACTTACAAAGCAATATCACTCAGCAATGAAATCTATGTCATCAGGCCCTTAGCAGCACAATGAGTGGATTCAGGTATGATGATTCTAACTGAAATAAGTCACACAGAAAAAGAAACATCATAAGATATCAGTAATACACGGAATGGAAACTTGGCTACACAGGAACTGAATTACAGAACAGAACAGGGTTTCAAATTTAGAAAACCAACTTATGCTTGCTTAAGGGTAAAGGTGAGTTGGGGTGCTGCATAAAACCAGAGATTGAAATGAGCACAGATAAAGTTCCTTAAGCCAAATATGGCATAGACAAGAGCTACTCTTTGCTCAACGAAATGGACTCAACACCGCATATTAAATGCCTAAGAATGTACCTGACTAGTAAGTATCTTAAAACCTATGGATTGCTATGTCTCCGAAAGAGAATCAAGCATGTGTACAGGGGCATAAACGCAGCAGTGATAGGATTGGAGAGGTTCGGTGAGCAAATGAAGACCCTTTGAAGTCATATTGCATGGTACCCATTCCACGGGTCTCAACTCTCCAGGTTTAAGGTATTCTTCCTTCAGCTAAAACATGCATGTGGAACCCAGAGTATGATCAACCATGTGAACGGGAGACGTGTTCAAATATGTCTCAGTTTTCTTCCCCTGGTACTCGGGTGCAACATTCCAGACGCTTTACTAACACTCTCCCGACTTGGAGAGTCAGTCCCTTTAACCTCCTGTTTGGTCCAGTTTGCAATTTCTGCGGAAGATGAACAGGAATAGCGAGAACCAATGAGAGGCTAGCTGGAGGTGTCTGGACGGGCAAATTTAACTCTCATTTCCCACCAGGAAGAGGAATTAACCAAAGGCTCAGCGTGCCGTGCCGGAACCAGATTAGGGCCTGAAGCCATCCTGCGGTGTTGCGGCCAGGTCACAAGAAAGCGAGTTGAAGAAAGGAGCTCAGGGGCACTGTAATTCACAAACCTGCAGAGTTATAAATGACAGCTATCGTCCAAAAATATACTGAAGTAAGGCTGCCAAGAGGACTTGAAAGCGGGGCAGAATTGCAGGAAACCGATTTCAGGAGGTAGACTGGAATTGCATTGAAAGCATAGGAAAAGAGGCAGAACGTCCACAATGATGCACTTGGCCAAAAAGGGCGTATGCGTTTTTTCCTGAATATATTCAGGAAAAAACGCATACGCCCTTTTTGGCCAACCAAGCAAGCTTGCAAAGGAAATCTGCACTACAATGAAGTCTCACTTCCCCCCGGTCTAAAGGGCCATCTGAAAAAAGTGTAAAATCCAGAAAGGCAGGACAGGCCATGGAGAACTGGGAGCCTTGTTATGCTGATGGGCGGGATGTAAATTGCCAACAACCACTCGGGAGAAGTGTATGGTGTTTCCTGAAACATCTAAAAAACAAAGCAACAGAGCCTAGGGCACTTCCACTTATGGTCCTATAGCTTAGGGAAATTAAAATCAAAAAGTCACAGCCACCCCAAAGTTTCGTAAGGCTCTGTTTACAAGAACCTCGTTTACAGTACAAGTTCAACATCGCAGAAAGTGAAAAATGGATAAAGAAGTTGTGGTATTCACTTACAAAGCAATATCACTCAGCAATGAAATGTATGTCATCAGGCCCTTAGCAGCACAATGAGTGGATTCAGGTATGATGATTCTAACTGAAATAAGTCACACAGAAAAAGAAACATCATAAGATATCAGTAATACACGGAATGGAAACTTGGCTACACAGGAACTGAATTACAGAACAGAACAGGGTCTCAAATTTAGAAAACCAACTTATGCTTGCTTAAGGGGAAAGGTGAGTTGGGGTGCTGCATAAAACCAGAGATTGAAATGAGCACAGGTAAAGTTCCTTAAGCCAAATATGGAATAGACAAGAGCTACTCCTTGCTCAACGAAATGGACTCAACACCGCATATTAAACGCCTAAGAATGTACCTGACTAGTAAGTATCTTAAAACCTATGGATTGCTATGTCTCCGAAAGAGAATCAAGCATGTGTACAGGGGCATAAACGCAGCAGTGATAGGATTGGAGAGGTTCGGTGAGCAAATGAAGACCCTTTGAAGTCATATTGCATGGTACCCATTCCAGGGGTCTCAACTACCCAGGTTTAAGGTATTCTTCCTTCAGCTAAAACATGCATGTGGAACCTAGAGTATGATCAACCATTTGATCGGGAGACGTGTTCAAATATGTCTCAGTTTTCGTACCCTGGTACTAGGGTGCAACATTCCAGACGCTTTACTAACACTCTCCCCACTTGGAGAGTCAGTCCCTTTAACCTCCTGTTTGGCCCAGTTTGCAATTTCTGTGGAAGATGAACAGGAATAGTGAGAACCAATGAGAGACTAGCTGTAGGTGTCTGAACGGGCAAATTTAACTCTCATTTCCCACCAGGAAGAGGAATTAACCAAAGGCTCATCGTGCCGTGCCGGAACAAGATTAGGGCGTGAAGCCATCCTGCGGTGTTGCGGCCAGGTCACAAGAAAGCGAGTTGAAGAAAGGAGCTCAGGGGCACTGTAATTCACAAACCTGCAGAGTTATAAATGACAGCTATCGTCCAAAAATAGACTGAAGTAAGGCTGCCAAGAGGACTTGAAAGCGGGGCAGAATTGCAGGAAACCGATTTCAGGAGGTAGACTGGAATTGCATTGAAAGCATAGGAAAAGAGGCAGAACGTCCACAATGATGCACTTGGCCAAAAAGGGCGTATGCGTTTTTTCCTGAATATATTCAGGAAAAAACGCATACGCGCTTTTTGGCCAACCAAGCAAACTTGCAAAGGAAATCTGCACTACAATGAAGTCTCACTTCTCCCCGGTCAAAAGGGCCATCTGAAAAAAGTGTAAAATCCAGAAAGGCAGGACAGGCCATGGAGAACTGGGAGCCTTGTTATGCTGATGGGCGGGATGTAAGTTGCCAACAGACACTCAGGAGAAGTGTATGGTGTTTCCTGAAACATCTAAAAAACAAAGCAACAGAGCCTAGGGCACTTCCACTTATGGTCCTATAGCTTAGGGAAATTAAAATCAAAAAGACACAGCCACCCCAAAGTTTGGGACGCCTCCGTTTACAAGAACCTCGTTTACCGTACAAGTTCAATATCACAGAAAGTGAAAAATGGATAAAGAACTTGTGGTACTTACGTACAATGCAGTATCACTCAGCAATGAAATCTATGTCATCAGGCCCGTAGCAGCATAATGAGTGGATTTAGGTACGATGATTCTAACTGAAATAAGTCACACAGAAAAAGAAATGTCATAAGATATCACTAATACACGGAATGTAAACTTGGCTACACAGGAACTGCATTCCAAAACAGAACAGGGTCTCAAATTTAGAAAACCAACTTATGCTTGCTTAAGGGGAAAGGTGAGTTGGGGTGCTGCATAAAACCAGAGATTGAAATGAGCACAGATAAAGTTCCTTAAGCCAAATATGGAATAGAGAAGAGCTACTCCTTGCTCAACGAAATGGACTCAAAACCTCATATTAAACGCCTAAGAATGTACCTGACTAGTAAGTATCTTAAAACCTATGGATTGCTATGTCTCCGAAAGAGAATCAAGCGTGTGTACAGGGGCATAAACGCAGCAGTGATAGGATTGGAGAGGTTCGGTGAGCAAATGAAGACCCTTTGAAGTCATATTGCATGGTACCCATTCCACGGGGTTCAACTACCCAGGTTTTAGGTATTCTTCCTTCAGCTAAAACATGCATGTGGAACCCAGAGTATGATCAACCATGTGATAGGGAGATGTGTTCAAATATGTCTCAGTTTTCCTCCCCTGGTACTCGGGTGCAACATTCCAGACGCCTTACTAACACTCTCCCCACTTGGAGAGTCAGCGCCTTTAACCTCCTTTTTGGCACAGTTTGCAATTTCTGCGGAAGATGAACAGGAATAGCGAGAACAAATGAGAGGCTAGCTGGAGGTGTCTGGACGGGCAAATTTAACTCTCATTTCCCACCAGGAAGAGGAAATAACCAAAGGCTCAGCGTGCCGTACCGGAACCAGATTAGGGCCTGAAGCCCTCCTGCGGTGTTGCGGCCAGCTCAAAAGAAAGCGAGTTGAAGAAAGGAGCTCAGGGGCACTGTAATTCACAAACCTGCAGAGTTATAAATGACAGCTATCGTCCAAAAATAGACTGAAGTAAGGCTGCCAAGAGGACTTGAAAGCGGGGCAGAATTGCAGGAACCCGATTTCAGGAGGTAGACTGGAATTGCATTGAAAGCATAGGAAAAGAGGCAGAACGTCCACAATGATGCACTTGGCCAAAAAGGGCGTATGCGTTTTTTCCTGAATATATTCAGGAAAAAACGCATACGCCCTTTTTGGCCAACCAAGCAAGCTTGCAAAGGAAATCTGCACTACAATGAAGTCTCACTTCCCCCCGGTCAAAAGGGCCATCTGAAAAAAGTGTAAAATCCAGAAAGGCAGGACAGGCCATGGAGAACTGGGAGCCTTGTTATGCTGATGGGCGGGATGTAAATTGCCAACAACCACTCGGGAGAAGTGTATGGTGTTTCCTGAAACATCTAAAAAACAAAGCAACAGAACCTAGGGCACTTCCACTTATGGTCCTATAGCTTAGGGAAATTAAAATCAAAAAGACACAGCCACCCCAAAGTTTGGAACGGCTCTGTTTACAAGAACCTCGTTTACAGTACAAGTTCAACATCGCAGAAAGTGAAAAATGGATAAAGAAGTTGTGGTATTTACTTACAAAGCAATATCACTCAGCAATGAAATCTGTGTCATCAGGCCCTTAGCAGCACAATGAGTGGATTCAGGTATGATGATTCTAACTGAAATAAGTCACACAGAAAAAGAAACATCATAAGATATCAGTAATACACGGAATGGAAACTTGGCTACACAGGAACTGAATTACAGAACAGAACAGGGTCTCAAATTTAGAAAAACAACTTATGCTTGTTTAAGTGTAAAGGTGAGATGGGGAGCTGCATAAAACCAGAGATTGAAATGAGCACAGATAAAGTTCCTTAAGCCAAATATGGAATAGACAAGAGCTACTCCTTGCTCAACGAAATGGACTCAACACCGCATATTAAATGCCTAAGAATGTACCTGACTAGTAAGTATCTTAAAACCTATGGATTGCTATGTCTCCGAAAGAGAATCAAGCATGTGTACAGGGTCATAAACGCAGCAGTGATAGGATTGGAGAGGTTCGGTGAGCAAATGAAGACCCTTTGAAGTCATATTGCATGGTACCCATTCCACGGGTTTCAACTACCCAGGTTTAAGGTATTCTTCCTTCACCTAAAACATGCATGTGGAACCTAGAGTATGATCAACCATGTGATCGGGAGACATGTTCAAATATATCTCAGTTTTCGTACCCTGGTACTCGGGTGCAACATTCCAGACGCTTTACTAACACTCTCCCGACTTGGAGAGTCAGTGCCTTTAACCTCCTGTTTGGCCCAGTTTGCAATTTCTGCGGAAGATGTACAGGAATAGCGAGAACCAATGAGAGGCTAGCTGGAGGTGTCTGGACGGGCAAATTTAACTCTCATTTCCCACCAGGAAGAGGAATTAACCAAAGGCTCAGCGTGCCGTGCCAGAACCAGATTAGGGCCTGAAGCCATTCTGCGGTGTTGCGGCCAGGTCACAAGAAAGTGAGTTGAAGAAAGGAGCTCAGGGGCACTGTAATTCACAAACCTGCAGAGTTATAAATGACAGCTATCGTCCAAAAATATACTGAAGTAAGGCTGCCAAGAGGACTTGAAAGCGGGGCAGAATTGCAGGAAACCGATTTCAGGAGGTAGACTGGAATTGCATTGAAAGCATAGGAAAAGAGGCAGAACGTCCACAATGATGCACTTGGCCAAAAAGGGCGTATGCGTTTTTTCCTGAATATATTCAGGAAAAAACGCATACGCCCTTTTTGGCCAACCAAGCAAGCTTGCAAAGGAAATCTGCACTACAATGAAGTCTCACTTCCCCCCGGTCAAAAGGGCCATCTGAAAAAAGTGTAAAATCCAGAAAGGCAGGACAGGCCATGGAGAACTGGGAGCCTTGTTATGCTGAAGGGCGGGATGTAAATTGCAAACAACCACTCGGGAGAAGTGTATGGTGTTTCCTGAAACATCTAAAAAACAAAGCAACAGAACCTAGGGCACTTCCACTTATGGTCCTATAGATTAGGGAATTTAAAATCAAAAAGACACAGCCACCCCAAAGTTTGGAACGGCTCTGTTTACAAGAACCTCGATTACAGTACATGTTCAACATCACAGAAAGTGAAAAATGGAAAAAAAGTTGTGGTATTTACTTACAAAGCAATATCACTCAGCAATGAAATCTGTGTCATCAGGCCCTTAGCAGCACAATGAGTGGATTCAGGTATGATGATTCTAACTGAAATAAGTCACACAGAAAAAGAAATATCATAAGATATCAGTAATACACGGAATGTAAACTTGGCTACACAGGAACTGATTTACAGAACAGAACAGGGTCTCAAATTTAGAAAACCAACTTACGCTTGCTTAAGGGGAAAGGTGAGTTGGGGTGCTGCATAAAACCAGAGATTGAAATGAGCACAGATAAAGTTCCTTAAGCCAAATATGGAATAGACAAGAGCTACTCCTTGCTCAACGAAATGGACTCAACACCGCATATTAAACGCCTAACAATGTACCTGACTAGTAAGTATCGTAAAACCTATGGATTGCTATGTCTCCAAAAGAGAATCAAGCATGTGTACAGGGGCATAAACGCAGCAGTGATAGGATTGGAGAGGTTCGGTGAGCAAATGAAGACCCTTTGAAGTCATATTGCATGGTACCCATTCCACGGGTTTCAACTACCCAGGTTTTAGGTATTCTTCCTTCAGCTAAAACATGCATGAGGAACCCAGAGTATGATCAACCATGTCATCGGGAGACGTGTTCAAATATGTCTCAGTTTTCCTCCCCTGGTACTCGGGTGCAACATTCCAGACGCTTTACTAACACTCTCCCCACTTGGAGAGTCAGCGCCTTTAACCTCCTGTTTGGCCCAGTTTGCAATTTCTGCGGAAGATGTACAGGAATAGCGAGAACCAATGAGAGGCTAGCTGGAGGTGTCTGGACGGGCAAATTTAACTCTCATTTCCCACCAGGAAGAGGAATTAACCAAAGGCTCAGCGTGCCGTGCCAGAACCAGATTAGGGCCTGAAGCCATTCTGCGGTGTTGCGGCCAGGTCACAAGAAAGTGAGTTGAAGAAAGGAGCTCAGGGGCACTGTAATTCACAAACCTGCAGAGTTATAAATGACAGCTATCGTCCAAAAATATACTGAAGTAAGGCTGCCAAGAGGACTTGAAAGCGGGGCAGAATTGCAGGAAACCGATTTCAGGAGGTAGACTGGAATTGCATTGAAAGCATAGGAAAAGAGGCAGAACGTCCACAATGATGCACTTGGCCAAAAAGGGCGTATGCGTTTTTTCCTGAATATATTCAGGAAAAAACGCATACGCCCTTTTTGGCCAACCAAGCAAGCTTGCAAAGGAAATCTGCACTACAATGAAGTCTCACTTCTCCCCGGTCAAAAGGGCCATCTGAAAAAAGTGTAAAATCCAGAAAGGCAGGACAGGCCATGGAGAACTGGGAGCCTTGTTATGCTGAAGGGCGGGATGTAAATTGCAAACAACCACTCGGGAGAAGTGTATGGTGTTTCCTGAAACATCTAAAAAACAAAGCAACAGAACCTAGGGCACTTCCACTTATGGTCCTATAGATTAGGGAATTTAAAATCAAAAAGACACAGCCACCCCAAAGTTTGGAACGGCTCTGTTTACAAGAACCTCGATTACAGTACATGTTCAACATCACAGAAAGTGAAAAATGGAAAAAAAGTTGTGGTATTTACTTACAAAGCAATATCACTCAGCAATGAAATCTGTGTCATCAGGCCCTTAGCAGCACAATGAGTGGATTCAGGTATGATGATTCTAACTGAAATAAGTCACACAGAAAAAGAAATATCATAAGATATCAGTAATACACGGAATGTAAACTTGGCTACACAGGAACTGAATTACAGAACAGAACAGGGTCTCAAATTTAGAAAACCAACTTACGCTTGCTTAAGGGGAAAGGTGAGTTGGGGTGCTGCATAAAACCAGAGATTGAAATGAGCACAGATAAAGTTCCTTAAGCCAAATATGGAATAGACAAGAGCTACTCCTTGCTCAACGAAATGGACTCAACACCGCATATTAAACGCCTAACAATGTACCTGACTAGTAAGTATCGTAAAACCTATGGATTGCTATGTCTCCAAAAGAGAATCAAGCATGTGTACAGGGGCATAAACGCAGCAGTGATAGGATTGGAGAGGTTCGGTGAGCAAATGAAGACCCTTTGAAGTCATATTGCATGGTACCCATTCCACGGGTTTCAACTACCCAGGTTTTAGGTATTCTTCCTTCAGCTAAAACATGCATGAGGAACCCAGAGTATGATCAACCATGTCATCGGGAGACGTGTTCAAATATGTCTCAGTTTTCCTCCCCTGGTACTCGGGTGCAACATTCCAGACGCTTTACTAACACTCTCCCCACTTGGAGAGTCAGCGCCTTTAACCTCCTGTTTGGCCCAGTTTGCAATTTCTGCGGAAGATGAACAGGAATAGCGAGAACCAATGAGAGGCTAGCTGGAGGTGTCTGGACGGGCAAATTTAACTCTCATTTCCCACCAGGAAGAGGAAATAACCAAAGGCTCAGCGTGCCGTACCGGAACCAGATTAGGGCCTGAAGCTATCCTGCGGTGTTGCGGCCAGCTCAAAAGAAAGCGAGTTGAAGAAAGGAGCTCAGGGGCACTGTAATTCACAAACCTGCAGAGTTATAAATAACAGCTATTGTCCAAAAATATACTGAAGTAAGGCTGCCAAGAGGACTTGAACGCGGGGCAGAATTGCAGGAAACCGATTTCAGGAGGTAGACTGGAATTGCATTGAAAGCATAGGCAAAGAGGCAGAACGTCCACAATGATGCACTTGGCCAAAAAGGGCGTATGCGTTTTTTCCTGAATATATTCAGGAAAAAACACATACGCCCTTTTTGGCCAACCAAGCAAGCTTGCAAAGGAAATCTGCACTACAATGAAGTCTCACATCCCCCCTGTCAAAAGGGCCATCTGAAAAAAGTGTAAAATCCAGAAAGGCAGGACAGGCCATTGAGAACTGGGAGCCTTGTTATGCTGATGGGCGGGATGTAAATTGCCAACAACCACTCGGGAGAAGTGTATGGTGTTTCCTGAAACATCTAAAAAACAAAGCAACAGAACCTAGGGCACTTCCATTTATGGTCCTATAGCTTAGGGAAATTAAAATCAAAAAGACACAGCCACCCCAAAGTTTCGAACGGCTCTGTTTACAAGAACCTCGTTTACAGTACAAGTTCAACATCGCAGAAAGTGAAAAATGGATAAAGAAATTGTGGTATTTACTTACAAAGCAATATCACTCAGCAATGAAATCTGTGTCATCAGGCCTTTGGCAGCACAATGAGTGGATTCAGGTATGATGATTCTAACTGAAATAAGTCACACAGAAAAAGAAACATCATAAGATATCAGTAATACACGGAATGTAAACTTGGCTACACAGGAACTGAATTACAGAACAGAACAGGGTCTCAAATTTAGAAAATCAACTTATGCTTGCTTAAGGGGAAAGGTGAGTTGGGGTGCTGCATAAAACCAGAGATTGAAATGAGCACAGATAAAGTTCCTTAAGTCAAATATGGAATAGACAAGAGCTACTCCTTGCTCAACGAAATGGACTCAACACCGCATATTAAACGCCTAAGAATGTACCTGACTAGTAAGTATCTTAAAACCTATGGATTGCTATGTCTCCGAAAGAGAATCAAGCATGTGTACAGGGGCATAAACGCAGCAGTGATAGGATTGGAGAGGTTCGGTGAGCAAATGAAGACCCTTTGAAGTCATATTGCATGGTACCCATTAAATGGGTTTCAACTACCCAGGTTTAAGGTATTCTTCCTTCAGCTAAAACATGCATGTGGAACCTAGAGTATGATCAACCATGTGATCGGGAGACGTGTTCAAATATGTCTCAGTTTTCGTACCCTGGTACTCGCGTGCAACATTCCAGACGCTTTACTAACACTCTCCCGACTTGGAGAGTCAGTCCCTTTAACCTCCTGTTTGGCCCAGTTTGCAATTTCTGCGGAAGATGTACAGGAATAGCGAGAACCAATGAGAGACTAGCTGGAGGTGTCTGGACGGGCAAATTTAACTCTCATTTCCCACCAGGAAGAGGAATTAACCAAAGGCTCAGCGTGCCGTGCCGGAACCAGATTAGGGCCTGAAGCCATCCTGCGGTGTTGCGGCCAGCTCACAAGAAAGCGAGTTGAAGAAAGGAGCTCAGGGGCACTGTAATTCACAAACCTGCAGAGTTATAAATGACAGCTATCGTCCAAAAATAGACTGAAGTAAGGCTGCCAAGAGGACTTGAAAGCGGGGCAGAATTGCAGGAAACCGATTTCAGGAGGTAGACTGGAATTGCATTGAAAGCATAGGAAAAGAGGCAGAACGTCCACAATGATGCACTTGGCCAAAAAGGGCGTATGCGTTTTTTCCTGAATATATTCAGGAAGAAACGCATATGTCCTTTTTGGCCAACCAAGCAAGCTTGCAAAGGAAATCTGCACTACAATGAAGTCTCACTTCCCCCCGGTCAAAAGGGCCATCTGAAAAAAGTGTAAAATCCAGAAAGGCAGGACAGGCCATGGAGAACTGGGAGCCTTGTTATGCTGATGGGCGGGATGTAAATTGCCAACAACCACTCGGGAGAAGTGTATGGTGTTTCCTGAAACATCTAAAAAACAAAGCAACAGAACCTAGGGCACTTCCACTTATGGTCCTATAGCTTAGGGAAATTAAAATCAAAAAGACACAGCCACCCCAAAGTTTGGAACGGCTCTGTTTACAAGAACCTCGTTTACAGTACAAGTTCAACATCGCAGAAAGTGAAAAATGGATAAAGAAGTTGTGGTATTTACTTACAAAGCAATATCACTCAGCAATGAAATCTGTGTCATCAGGCCCTTAGCAGCACAATGAGTGGATTCAGGTATGATGATTCTAACTGAAATAAGTCACACAGAAAAAGAAACATCATAAGATATCAGTAATACACGGAATGGAAACTTGGCTACACAGGAACTGAATTACAGAACAGAACAGGGTCTCAAATTTAGAAAAACAACTTATGCTTGTTTAAGTGTAAAGGTGAGATGGGGAGCTGCATAAAACCAGAGATTGAAATGAGCACAGATAAAGTTCCTTAAGCCAAATATGGAATAGACAAGAGCTACTCCTTGCTCAACGAAATGGACTCAACACCGCATATTAAATGCCTAAGAATGTACCTGACTAGTAAGTATCTTAAAACCTATGGATTGCTATGTCTCCGAAAGAGAATCAAGCATGTGTACAGGGTCATAAACGCAGCAGTGATAGGATTGGAGAGGTTCGGTGAGCAAATGAAGACCCTTTGAAGTCATATTGCATGGTACCCATTCCACGGGTTTCAACTACCCAGGTTTAAGGTATTCTTCCTTCACCTAAAACATGCATGTGGAACCTAGAGTATGATCAACCATGTGATCGGGAGACATGTTCAAATATATCTCAGTTTTCGTACCCTGGTACTCGGGTGCAACATTCCAGACGCTTTACTAACACTCTCCCGACTTGGAGAGTCAGTGCCTTTAACCTCCTGTTTGGCCCAGTTTGCAATTTCTGCGGAAGATGTACAGGAATAGCGAGAACCAATGAGAGGCTAGCTGGAGGTGTCTGGACGGGCAAATTTAACTCTCATTTCCCACCAGGAAGAGGAATTAACCAAAGGCTCAGCGTGCCGTGCCAGAACCAGATTAGGGCCTGAAGCCATTCTGCGGTGTTGCGGCCAGGTCACAAGAAAGTGAGTTGAAGAAAGGAGCTCAGGGGCACTGTAATTCACAAACCTGCAGAGTTATAAATGACAGCTATCGTCCAAAAATATACTGAAGTAAGGCTGCCAAGAGGACTTGAAAGCGGGGCAGAATTGCAGGAAACCGATTTCAGGAGGTAGACTGGAATTGCATTGAAAGCATAGGAAAAGAGGCAGAACGTCCACAATGATGCACTTGGCCAAAAAGGGCGTATGCGTTTTTTCCTGAATATATTCAGGAAAAAACGCATACGCCCTTTTTGGCCAACCAAGCAAGCTTGCAAAGGAAATCTGCACTACAATGAAGTCTCACTTCCCCCCGGTCAAAAGGGCCATCTGAAAAAAGTGTAAAATCCAGAAAGGCAGGACAGGCCATGGAGAACTGGGAGCCTTGTTATGCTGAAGGGCGGGATGTAAATTGCAAACAACCACTCGGGAGAAGTGTATGGTGTTTCCTGAAACATCTAAAAAACAAAGCAACAGAACCTAGGGCACTTCCACTTATGGTCCTATAGATTAGGGAATTTAAAATCAAAAAGACACAGCCACCCCAAAGTTTGGAACGGCTCTGTTTACAAGAACCTCGATTACAGTACATGTTCAACATCACAGAAAGTGAAAAATGGAAAAAAAGTTGTGGTATTTACTTACAAAGCAATATCACTCAGCAATGAAATCTGTGTCATCAGGCCCTTAGCAGCACAATGAGTGGATTCAGGTATGATGATTCTAACTGAAATAAGTCACACAGAAAAAGAAATATCATAAGATATCAGTAATACACGGAATGTAAACTTGGCTACACAGGAACTGAATTACAGAACAGAACAGGGTCTCAAATTTAGAAAACCAACTTACGCTTGCTTAAGGGGAAAGGTGAGTTGGGGTGCTGCATAAAACCAGAGATTGAAATGAGCACAGATAAAGTTCCTTAAGCCAAATATGGAATAGACAAGAGCTACTCCTTGCTCAACGAAATGGACTCAACACCGCATATTAAACGCCTAACAATGTACCTGACTAGTAAGTATCGTAAAACCTATGGATTGCTATGTCTCCAAAAGAGAATCAAGCATGTGTACAGGGGCATAAACGCAGCAGTGATAGGATTGGAGAGGTTCGGTGAGCAAATGAAGACCCTTTGAAGTCATATTGCATGGTACCCATTC
The DNA here is from genome assembly GCF_951394435.1 of Stenella coeruleoalba. Classification (NCBI taxonomy): domain Eukaryota; kingdom Metazoa; phylum Chordata; class Mammalia; order Artiodactyla; family Delphinidae; genus Stenella; species Stenella coeruleoalba. Next base: position 290,572 of record NW_027645875.1, read on the forward strand.
CACGGGTTTCAACTACCCAGGTTTTAGGTATTCTTCCTTCAGCTAAAACATGCATGAGGAACCCAGAGTATGATCAACCATGTCATCGGGAGACGTGTTCAAATATGTCTCAGTTTTCCTCCCCTGGTACTCGGGTGCAACATTCCAGACGCTTTACTAACACTCTCCCCACTTGGAGAGTCAGCGCCTTTAACCTCCTGTTTGGCCCAGTTTGCAATTTCTGCGGAAGATGTACAGGAATAGCGAGAACCAATGAGAGGCTAGCTGGAGGTGTCTGGACGGGCAAATTTAACTCTCATTTCCCACCAGGAAGAGGAATTAACCAAAGGCTCAGCGTGCCGTGCCAGAACCAGATTAGGGCCTGAAGCCATTCTGCGGTGTTGCGGCCAGGTCACAAGAAAGTGAGTTGAAGAAAGGAGCTCAGGGGCACTGTAATTCACAAACCTGCAGAGTTATAAATGACAGCTATCGTCCAAAAATATACTGAAGTAAGGCTGCCAAGAGGACTTGAAAGCGGGGCAGAATTGCAGGAAACCGATTTCAGGAGGTAGACTGGAATTGCATTGAAAGCATAGGAAAAGAGGCAGAACGTCCACAATGATGCACTTGGCCAAAAAGGGCGTATGCGTTTTTTCCTGAATATATTCAGGAAAAAACGCATACGCCCTTTTTGGCCAACCAAGCAAGCTTGCAAAGGAAATCTGCACTACAATGAAGTCTCACTTCTCCCCGGTCAAAAGGGCCAACTGAAAAAAGTGTAAAATCCAGAAAGGCAGGACAGGCCATGGAGAACTGGGAGCCTTGTTATGCTGAAGGGCGGGATGTAAATTGCAAACAACCACTCGGGAGAAGTGTATGGTGTTTCCTGAAACATCTAAAAAACAAAGCAACAGAACCTAGGGCACTTCCACTTATGGTCCTATAGATTAGGGAATTTAAAATCAAAAAGACACAGCCACCCCAAAGTTTGGAACGGCTCTGTTTACAAGAACCTCGATTACAGTACATGTTCAACATCACAGAAAGTGAAAAATGGAAAAAAAGTTGTGGTATTTACTTACAAAGCAATATCACTCAGCAATGAAATCTGTGTCATCAGGCCCTTAGCAGCACAATGAGTGGATTCAGGTATGATGATTCTAACTGAAATAAGTCACACAGAAAAAGAAATATCATAAGATATCAGTAATACACGGAATGTAAACTTGGCTACACAGGAACTGAATTACAGAACAGAACAGGGTCTCAAATTTAGAAAACCAACTTACGCTTGCTTAAGGGGAAAGGTGAGTTGGGGTGCTGCATAAAACCAGAGATTGAAATGAGCACAGATAAAGTTCCTTAAGCCAAATATGGAATAGACAAGAGCTACTCCTTGCTCAACGAAATGGACTCAACACCGCATATTAAACGCCTAACAATGTACCTGACTAGTAAGTATCGTAAAACCTATGGATTGCTATGTCTCCAAAAGAGAATCAAGCATGTGTACAGGGGCATAAACGCAGCAGTGATAGGATTGGAGAGGTTCGGTGAGCAAATGAAGACCCTTTGAAGTCATATTGCATGGTACCCATTCCACGGGTTTCAACTACCCAGGTTTTAGGTATTCTTCCTTCAGCTAAAACATGCATGAGGAACCCAGAGTATGATCAACCATGTCATCGGGAGACGTGTTCAAATATGTCTCAGTTTTCCTCCCCTGGTACTCGGGTGCAACATTCCAGACGCTTTACTAACACTCTCCCCACTTGGAGAGTCAGCGCCTTTAACCTCCTGTTTGGCCCAGTTTGCAATTTCTGCGGAAGATGAACAGGAATAGCGAGAACCAATGAGAGGCTAGCTGGAGGTGTCTGGACGGGCAAATTTAACTCTCATTTCCCACCAGGAAGAGGAAATAACCAAAGGCTCAGCGTGCCGTACCGGAACCAGATTAGGGCCTGAAGCTATCCTGCGGTGTTGCGGCCAGCTCAAAAGAAAGCGAGTTGAAGAAAGGAGCTCAGGGGCACTGTAATTCACAAACCTGCAGAGTTATAAATAACAGCTATTGTCCAAAAATATACTGAAGTAAGGCTGCCAAGAGGACTTGAACGCGGGGCAGAATTGCAGGAAACCGATTTCAGGAGGTAGACTGGAATTGCATTGAAAGCATAGGCAAAGAGGCAGAACGTCCACAATGATGCACTTGGCCAAAAAGGGCGTATGCGTTTTTTCCTGAATATATTCAGGAAAAAACACATACGCCCTTTTTGGCCAACCAAGCAAGCTTGCAAAGGAAATCTGCACTACAATGAAGTCTCACATCCCCCCTGTCAAAAGGGCCATCTGAAAAAAGTGTAAAATCCAGAAAGGCAGGACAGGCCATTGAGAACTGGGAGCCTTGTTATGCTGATGGGCGGGATGTAAATTGCCAACAACCACTCGGGAGAAGTGTATGGTGTTTCCTGAAACATCTAAAAAACAAAGCAACAGAACCTAGGGCACTTCCATTTATGGTCCTATAGCTTAGGGAAATTAAAATCAAAAAGACACAGCCACCCCAAAGTTTCGAACGGCTCTGTTTACAAGAACCTCGTTTACAGTACAAGTTCAACATCGCAGAAAGTGAAAAATGGATAAAGAAATTGTGGTATTTACTTACAAAGCAATATCACTCAGCAATGAAATCTGTGTCATCAGGCCTTTGGCAGCACAATGAGTGGATTCAGGTATGATGATTCTAACTGAAATAAGTCACACAGAAAAAGAAACATCATAAGATATCAGTAATACACGGAATGTAAACTTGGCTACACAGGAACTGAATTACAGAACAGAACAGGGTCTCAAATTTAGAAAATCAACTTATGCTTGCTTAAGGGGAAAGGTGAGTTGGGGTGCTGCATAAAACCAGAGATTGAAATGAGCACAGATAAAGTTCCTTAAGTCAAATATGGAATAGACAAGAGCTACTCCTTGCTCAACGAAATGGACTCAACACCGCATATTAAACGCCTAAGAATGTACCTGACTAGTAAGTATCTTAAAACCTATGGATTGCTATGTCTCCGAAAGAGAATCAAGCATGTGTACAGGGGCATAAACGCAGCAGTGATAGGATTGGAGAGGTTCGGTGAGCAAATGAAGACCCTTTGAAGTCATATTGCATGGTACCCATTAAATGGGTTTCAACTACCCAGGTTTAAGGTATTCTTCCTTCAGCTAAAACATGCATGTGGAACCTAGAGTATGATCAACCATGTGATCGGGAGACGTGTTCAAATATGTCTCAGTTTTCGTACCCTGGTACTCGCGTGCAACATTCCAGACGCTTTACTAACACTCTCCCGACTTGGAGAGTCAGTCCCTTTAACCTCCTGTTTGGCCCAGTTTGCAATTTCTGCGGAAGATGTACAGGAATAGCGAGAACCAATGAGAGACTAGCTGGAGGTGTCTGGACGGGCAAATTTAACTCTCATTTCCCACCAGGAAGAGGAATTAACCAAAGGCTCAGCGTGCCGTGCCGGAACCAGATTAGGGCCTGAAGCCATCCTGCGGTGTTGCGGCCAGCTCACAAGAAAGCGAGTTGAAGAAAGGAGCTCAGGGGCACTGTAATTCACAAACCTGCAGAGTTATAAATGACAGCTATCGTCCAAAAATAGACTGAAGTAAGGCTGCCAAGAGGACTTGAAAGCGGGGCAGAATTGCAGGAAACCGATTTCAGGAGGTAGACTGGAATTGCATTGAAAGCATAGGAAAAGAGGCAGAACGTCCACAATGATGCACTTGGCCAAAAAGGGCGTATGCGTTTTTTCCTGAATATATTCAGGAAGAAACGCATATGTCCTTTTTGGCCAACCAAGCAAGCTTGCAAAGGAAATCTGCACTACAATGAAGTCTCACTTCCCCCCGGTCAAAAGGGCCATCTGAAAAAAGTGTAAAATCCAGAAAGGCAGGACAGGCCATGGAGAACTGGGAGCCTTGTTATGCTGATGGGCGGGATGTATATTGCCAAAAGACACTCGGGAAAAGTGTATGGTGTTTCCTGAAACATCTAAAAAACAAAGCAACAAAGCCTAGGGCACTGCCACTTATGGTCCTATAGCTTAGGGAAATTAAAATCAAAAAGACACAGCTACCCGAAAGTTTGGAACGGCTCTGTTTACAAAAACCTCGTTTAAAATACAAGTTCAACATAGCAGAAAGTGAAAAATGGATAAAGAAGTTGTGGTATTTACTTACAAAGCAATATCACTCAGCAATGAAATCTGTGTCATCAGGCCCTTAGGAGCACAATGAGTGGATTCAGGTATGATGATTCTAACTGAAATAAGTCACACAGAAAAAGAAACATCATAAGATATCAGTAATACACGGAATGTAAACTTGGCTACACAGGAACTGAATTACAGAACAGAACAGGGTCTCAAATTTAGAAAACCAACTTATGCTTGCTTAAGGGTAAAGGTGAGTTGGGGTGCTGCATAAAACCAGAGATTGAAATGAGCACAGATAAAGTTCCTTAAGCCAAATATGGAATAGACAAGAGCTACTCCTTGCTCAACGAAATGGACTCAACACCGCATATTAAACGCCTAAGAATGTACCTGACTAGTAAGTATCTTAAAACCTATGGATTGCTATGTCTCCGAAAGAGAATCAAGCATGTGTACAGGGGCATAAACGCAGCAGTGATAGGATTGGAGAGGTTCGTGAGCAAATGAAGACCCTTTGAAGTCATATTGCATGGTACCCATTCCACAGGTTTCAACTACCCAGGTTTAAGGTATTCTTCCTTCAGCTAAAACATGCATGTGGAACCTAGAGTATGATCAACCATGTGATCGGGAGACGTGTTCAAATATGTCTCAGTTTTCGTACCCTGGTACTCGGGTGCAACATTCCAGACGCTTTACTAACACTCTCCCCACTTGGAGAGTCAGTCCCTTTAACCTCCTGTTTGGCCCAATTTGCAATTTCTGCGGAAGATGAACAGGAATAGCGAGAACCAATGAGAGACTAGCTGGAGGTGTCTGGATGGGCAAATTAAACTCTTATTTCTGACCAGGAAGAGGAATTAACCAAAGGCTCAGCGTGCCGTGCCAGAACCAGATTAGGGCCTGAAGACATCCTGCGGTGTTGCGGCCAGGTCACAAGAAAGCGAGTTGAAGAAAGGAGTTCAGGGGCACTGTAATTCACAAACCTGCAGAGTTATAAATGACAGCTATCGTCCAAAAATAGACTGAAGTAAGGCTGTCAAGAGGACTTGAAAGCGGGGCAGAATTGCAGGAAACCGATTTCAGGAGGTAGACTGGAATTGCATTGAAAGCATAGGAAAAGAGGCAGAACGTCCACAATGATGCACTTGGCCAAAAAGGGCGTATGCGTTTTTTCCTGAATATATTCAGGAAAAAACGCATACGCGCTTTTTGGCCAACCAAGCAAACTTGCAAAGGAAATCTGCACTACAATGAAGTCTCACTTCTCCCCGGTCAAAAGGGCCATCTGAAAAAAGTGTAAAATCCAGAAAGGCAGGACAGGCCATGGAGAACTGGGAGCCTTGTTATGCTGATGGGCGGGATGTAAGTTGCCAACAGACACTCAGGAGAAGTGTATGGTGTTTCCTGAAACATCTAAAAAACAAAGCAACAGAGCCTAGGGCACTTCCACTTATGGTCCTATAGCTTAGGGAAATTAAAATCAAAAAGACACAGCCACCCCAAAGTTTGGGACGCCTCCGTTTACAATAACCTCGTTTATCGTACAAGTTCAATATCACAGAAAGTGAAAAATGGATAAAGAACTTGTGGTACTTACGTACAATGCAGTATCACTCAGCAATGAAATCTATGTCATCAGGCCCGTAGCAGCATAATGAGTGGATTTAGGTACGATGATTCTAACTGAAATAAGTCACACAGAAAAAGAAATGTCATAAGATATCACTAATACACGGAATGTAAACTTGGCTACACAGGAACTGAATTCCAAAACAGAACAGGGTCTCAAATTTAGAAAACCAACTTATGCTTGCTTAAGGGGAAAGGTGAGTTGGGGTGCTGCATAAAACCAGAGATTGAAATGAGCACAGATAAAGTTCCTTAAGCCAAATATGGAATAGAGAAGAGCTACTCCTTGCTCAACGAAATGGACTCAAAACCCCATATTAAACGCCTAAGAATGTACCTGACTAGTAAGTATCTTAAAACCTATGGATTGCTATGTCTCCGAAAGAGAATCAAGCGTGTGTACAGGGGCATAAACGCAGCAGTGATAGGATTGGAGAGGTTCGGTGAGCAAATGAAGACCCTTTGAAGTCATATTGCATGGTACCCATTCCACGGGGTTCAACTACCCAGGTTTTAGGTATTCTTCCTTCAGCTAAAACATGCATGTGGAACCCAGAGTATGATCAACCATGTGATAGGGAGACGTGTTCAAATATGTCTCAGTTTTCCTCCCCTGGTACTCGGGTGCAACATTCCAGACGCCTTACTAACACTCTCCCCACTTGGAGAGTCAGCGCCTTTAACCTCCTTTTTGGCACAGTTTGCAATTTCTGCGGAAGATGAACAGGAATAGCGAGAACCAATGAGAGGCTAGCTGGAGGTGTCTGGACGGGCAAATTTAACTCTCATTTCCCACCAGGAAGAGGAAATAACCAAAGGCTCAGCGTGCCGTACCGGAACCAGATTAGGGCCTGAAGCCATCCTGCGGTGTTGCGGCCAGCTCAAAAGAAAGCGAGTTGAAGAAAGGAGCTCAGGGGCACTGTAATTCACAAACCTGCAGAGTTATAAATGACAGCTATCGTCCAAAAATAGACTGAAGTAAGGCTGCCAAGAGGACCTGAAAGCGGGGCAGAATTGCAGGAACCCGATTTCAGGAGGTAGACTGGAATTGCATTGAAAGCATAGGAAAAGAGGCAGAACGTCCACAATGATGCACTTGGCCAAAAAGGGCGTATGCGTTTTTTCCTGAATATATTCAGGAAAAAACGCATACGCCCTTTTTGGCCAACCAAGCAAGCTTGCAAAGGAAATCTGCACTACAATGAAGTCTCACTTCCCCCCGGTCAAAAGGGCCATCTGAAAAAAGTGTAAAATCCAGAAAGGCAGGACAGGCCATGGAGAACTGGGAGCCTTGTTATGCTGATGGGCGGGATGTAAATTGCCAACAACCACTCGGGAGAAGTGTATGGTGTTTCCTGAAACATCTAAAAAACAAAGCAACAGAACCTAGGGCACTTCCACTTATGGTCCTATAGCTTAGGGAAATTAAAATCAAAAAGACACAGCCACCCCAAAGTTTGGAACGGCTCTGTTTACAAGAACCTCGTTTACAGTACAAGTTCAACATCGCAGAAAGTGAAAAATGGATAAAGAAGTTGTGGTATTTACTTACAAAGCAATATCACTCAGCAATGAAATCTGTGTCATCAGGCCCTTAGCAGCACAATGAGTGGATTCAGGTATGATGATTCTAACTGAAATAAGTCACACAGAAAAAGAAACATCATAAGATATCAGTAATACACGGAATGGAAACTTGGCTACACAGGAACTGAATTACAGAACAGAACAGGGTCTCAAATTTAGAAAACCAACTTATGCTTGTTTAAGTGTAAAGGTGAGATGGGGAGCTGCATAAAACAAGAGATTGAAATGAGCACAGATAAAGTTCCTTAAGCCAAATATGGAATAGACAAGAGCTACTCCTTGCTCAACGAAATGGACTCAACACCGCATATTAAATGCCTAAGAATGTACCTGACTAGTAAGTATCTTAAAACCTATGGATTGCTATGTCTCCGAAAGAGAATCAAGCATGTGTACAGGGGCATAAACGCAGCAGTGATAGGATTGGAGAGGTTCGGTGAGCAAATGAAGATCCTTTGAAATCATATTGCATGGTACCCATTCCACGGGTCTCAACTCTCCAGGTTTAAGGTATTCTTCCTTCAGCTAAAACATGCATGTGGAACCCAGAGTATGATCAACCATGTGAACGGGAGACGTGTTCAAATATGTCTCAGTTTTCCTCCCCTGGTACTCGGGTGCAACATTCCAGACGCTTTACTAACACTCTCCCGACTTGGAGAGTCAGTCCCTTTAACCTCCTGTTTGGCCCAGTTTGCAATTTCTGCGGAAGATGAACAGGAATAGCGAGAACCAATGAGAGGCTAGCTGGAGGTGTCTGGACGGGCAAATTTAACTCTCATTTCCCACCAGGAAGAGGAATTAACCAAAGGCTCAGCATGCCGTGACGGAACTAGATTAGGGCCTGAAGCCATCCTGCGGTGTTGCGGCCAGGTCACAAGAAAGCGAGTTGAAGAAAGGAGCTCAGGGGCACTGTAATTCACAAACCTGCAGAGTTATAAATGACAGCTATCGTCCAAAAATAGACTGAAGTAAGGCTGCCAAGAGGACTTGAAAGTGGGGCAGAATTGCAGGAAACCGATTTCAGGAGGTAGACTGGAATTGCATTGAAAGCATAGGAAAAGAGGCAGAACGTCCACAATGATGCACTTGGCCAAAAAGGGCGTATGCGTTTTTTCCTGAATATATTCAGGAAAAAACGCATATGCCCTTTTTGGCCAACCAAGCAAGCTTGCAAAGGAAATCTGCACTACAATGAAGTCTCACTTCTCCCCGGTCAAAAGGGCCATCTGAAAAAAGTGTAAAATCCAGAAAGGCAACAGGCCATTGAGAACTGGGAGCCTTGTTATGCTGATGGGCGGGATGTAAATTGCAAAAGACACTTGGGAGAAGTTTATGGTGTTTCCTGAAACATCTAAAAAACAAAGCAACAGAGCCTAGGGCACTTCCACTTATGGTCCTATAGCTTAGGGAATTTAAAATCAAAAAGACACAGCCACCCCAAAGTTTGGAACGGCTCTGTTTACAAGAACCTCGTTTACAGTACAAGTTCAACATCGCAGAAAGTGAAAAATGGATAAAGAAGTTGTGGTATTTACTTACAAAGCAATATCACTCAGCAATGAAATCTATGTCATCAGGCCCTTAGCAGCACAATGAGTGGATTCAGGTATGATGATTCTAACTGAAATAAGTCACACAGAAAAAGAAACATCATAAGATATCAGTAATACACGGAATGTAAACTTGGCTACACAGGAACTGAATTACAGAACAGAACAGGGTCTCAAATTTAGAAAACCAACTTATGTTTGCTTAAGGGTAAAGGTGAGTTGGGGTGCTGCATAAAACCAGAGATTGAAATGAGCACAGATAAAGTTCCTTAAGCCAAATATGGAATAGACAAGAGCTACTCCTTGCTCAACGAAATGGACTCAACACCGCATATTAAACGCCTAAGAATGTACCTGACTAGTAAGTATCTTAAAACCTATGGATTGCTATGTCTCCCAAAGAGAATCAAGCATGTGTACAGGGTCATAATCGCAGCAGTGATAGGATTGGAGAGGTTCGGTGAGCAAATGAAGACCCTTTGAAGTCATATTGCATGGTACCCATTCCACGGGTTTCAACTACCCAGGTTTAAGGTATTCTTCCTTCACCTAAAACATGCATGTGGAACCTAGAGTATGATCAACCATGTGATCGGGAGACATGTTCAAATATGTCTCAGTTTTCGTACCCTGGTACTCGGGTGCAACATTCCAGACGCTTTACTAACACTCTCCCGACTTGGAGAGTCAGTGCCTTTAACCTCCTGTTTGGCCCAGTTTGCAATTTCTGCGGAAGATGTACAGGAATAGCGAGAACCAATGAGAGGCTAGCTGGAGGTGTCTGGACGGGCAAATTTAACTCTCATTTCCCACCAGGAAGAGGAATTAACCAAAGGCTCAGCGTGCCGTGCCAGAACCAGATTAGGGCCTGAAGCCATTCTGCGGTGTTGCGGCCAGGTCACAAGAAAGTGAGTTGAAGAAAGGAGCTCAGGGGCACTGTAATTCACAAACCTGCAGAGTTATAAATGACAGCTATCGTCCAAAAATATACTGAAGTAAGGCTGCCAAGAGGACTTGAAAGCGGGGCAGAATTGCAGGAAACCAATTTCAGGAGGTAGACTGGAATTGCATTGAAAGCATAGGAAAAGAGGCAGAACGTCCACAATGATGCACTTGGCCAAAAAGGGCGTATGCGTTTTTTCCTGAATATATTCAGGAAAAAACGCATACGCCCTTTTTGGCCAACCAAGCAAGCTTGCAAAGGAAATCTGCACTACAATGAAGTCTCACTTCTCCCCGGTCAAAAGGGCCATCTGAAAAAAGTGTAAAATCCAGAAAGGCAGGACAGGCCATGGAGAACTGGGAGCCTTGTTATGCTGAAGGGCGGGATGTAAATTGCAAACAACCACTCGGGAGAAGTGTATGGTGTTTCCTGAAACATCTAAAAAACAAAGCAACAGAACCTAGGGCACTTCCACTTATGGTCCTATAGATTAGGGAATTTAAAATCAAAAAGACACAGCCACCCCAAAGTTTGGAACGGCTCTGTTTACAAGAACCTCGATTACAGTACATGTTCAACATCACAGAAAGTGAAAAATGGAAAAAAAGTTGTGGTATTTACTTACAAAACAATATCACTCAGCAATGAAATCTGTGTCATCAGGCCCTTAGCAGCACAATGAGTGGATTCAGGTATGATGATTCTAACTGAAATAAGTCACACAGAAAAAGAAATATCATAAGATATCAGTAATACACGGAATGTAAACTTGGCTACACAGGAACTGAATTACAGAACAGAACAGGGTCTCAAATTTAGAAAACCAACTTACGCTTGCTTAAGGGGAAAGGTGAGTTGGGGTGCTGCATAAAACCAGAGATTGAAATGAGCACAGATAAAGTTCCTTAAGCCAAATATGGAATAGACAAGAGCTACTCCTTGCTCAACGAAATGGACTCAACACCGCATATTAAACGCCTAAGAATGTACCTGACTAGTAAGTATCGTAAAACCTATGGATTGCTATGTCTCCAAAAGAGAATCAAGCATGTGTACAGGGGCATAAACGCAGCAGTGATAGGATTGGAGAGGTTCGGTGAGCAAATGAAGACCCTTTGAAGTCATATTGCATGGTACACATTCCACGGGTTTCAACTACCCAGGTTTTAGGTATTCTTCCTTCAGCTAAAACATGCATGAGGAACCCAGAGTATGATCAACCATGTCATCGGGAGACGTGTTCAAATATGTCTCAGTTTTCCTCCCCTGGTACTCGGGTGCAACATTCCAGACGCTTTACTAACACTCTCCCCACTTGGAGAGTCAGCGCCTTTAACCTCCTGTTTGGCCCAGTTTGCAATTTCTGCGGAAGATGAACAGGAATAGCGAGAACCAATGAGAGGCTAGCTGGAGGTGTCTGGACGGGCAAATTTAACTCTCATTTCCCACCAGGAAGAGGAAATAACCAAAGGCTCAGCGTGCCGTACCGGAACCAGATTAGGGCCTGAAGCTATCCTGCGGTGTTGCGGCCAGCTCAAAAGAAAGCGAGTTGAAGAAAGGAGCTCAGGGGCACTGTAATTCACAAACCTGCAGAGTTATAAATGACAGCTATCGTCCAAAAATATACTGAAGTAAGGCTGCCAAGAGGACTTGAACGCGGGGCAGAATTGCAGGAAACCGATTTCAGGAGGTAGACTGGAATTGCATTGAAAGCATAGGCAAAGAGGCAGAACGTCCACAATGATGCACTTGGCCAAAAAGGGCGTATGCGTTTTTTCCTGAATATATTCAGGAAAAAACACATACGCCCTTTTTGGCCAACCAAGCAAGCTTGCAAAGGAAATCTGCACTACAATGAAGTCTCACATCCCCCCTGTCAAAAGGGCCATCTGAAAAAAGTGTAAAATCCAGAAAGGCAGGACAGGCCATTGAGAACTGGGAGCCTTGTTATGCTGATGGGCGGGATGTAAATTGCCAACAACCACTCGGGAGAAGTGTATGGTGTTTCCTGAAACATCTAAAAAACAAAGCAACAGAACCTAGGGCACTTCCACTTATGGTCCTATAGCTTAGGGAAATTAAAATCAAAAAGACACAGCCACCCCAAAGTTTCGAACGGCTCTGTTTACAAGAACCTCGTTTACAGTACAAGTTCAACATCGCAGAAAGTGAAAAATGGATAAAGAAATTGTGGTATTTACTTACAAAGCAATATCACTCAGCAATGAAATCTGTGTCATCAGGCCTTTGGCAGCACAATGAGTGGATTCAGGTATGACGATTCTAACTGAAATAAGTCACACAGAAAAAGAAACATCATAAGATATCACTAATACACGGAATGTAAACTTGGCTACACAGGAACTGAAATACAGAACAGAACAGGGTCTCAAATTTAGAAAATCAACTTATGCTTGCTTAAGGGGAAAGGTGAGTTGGGGTGCTGCATAAAACCAGAGATTGAAATGAGCACAGATAAAGTTCCTTAAGTCAAATATGGAATAGACAAGAGCTACTCCTTGCTCAACGAAATGGACTCAACACCGCATATTAAACGCCTAAGAATGTACCTGACTAGTAAGTAACTTAAAACCTATGGATTGCTATGTCTCCGAAAGAGAATCAAGCATGTGTACAGGGGCATAAACGCAGCAGTGATAGGATTGGAGAGGTTCGGTGAGCAAATGAAGACCCTTTGAAGTCATATTGAATGGTACCCATTCCACGGGTCTAAACTCTCCAGGTTTAAGGTATTCTTCCTTCAGCTAAAACATGCATGTGGAACCCAGAGTATGATCAACCATGTGAACGGGAGACATGTTCAAATATGTCTCAGTTTTCCTCCCCTCGTACTCGGGTGCAACATTCCAGACGCTTTACTAACACTCTCCCGACTTGGAAAGTCAGTCCCTTTAACCTCCTGTTTGGCCCAGTTTGCAATTTCTGTGGAAGATGAACAGGAATAGCGAGAACCAATGAGAGACTAGCTGGAGGTGTCTGGATGGGCAAATTAAACTCTCATTTCCCACCAGGAAGAGGAATTAACCAAAGGCTCAGCGTGCCGTGCCAGAACCAGATTAGGGCCTGAAGACATCCTGCGGTATTGCGGCCAGGTCACAAGAAAGCGAGTTGAAGAAAGGAGCTCAGGGGCACTGCAATTCACAAACCTGCAGAGTTATAAATGACAGCTATCGTCCAAAACTATACTGAAGTAAGGCTGCCAAGAGGACTTGAAAGCGGGGCAGAATTGCAGGAAACCGATTTCAGGAGGTAGACTGGAATTGCATTGAAAGCATAGGAAAAGAGGCAGAACGTCCACAATGATGCACTTGGCCAACAAGGGCGTATGCGTTTTTTCCTGAATATATTCAGGAAAAAACGCATACGCCCTTTTTGGCCAACCAAGCAAACTTGCAAAGGAAATCTGCACTACAATGAAGTCTCACTTCCCCCCGGTCAAAAGGGCCATCTGAAAAAAGTGTAAAATCCAGAAAGGCAGGACAGGCCATGGAGAACTGGGAGCCTTGTTATGCTGATGGGCGGGATGTAAATTGCCAACAGACACTCAGGAGAAGTGTATGGTGTTTCCTGAAACATCTAAAAAACAAAGCAACAGAGCCTAGGGCACTTCCACTTATGGTCCTATAGCTTAGGGAAATTAAAATCAAAAAGACACAGCCACCCCAAAGTTTGGGACGCCTCTGTTTACAAGAACCTCGTTTACCGTACAAGTTCAATATCACAGAAAGTGAAAAATGGATAAAGAACTTGTGGTACTTACGTACAATGCAGTATCACTCAGCAATGAAATCTATGTAATCAGGCCCGTAGCAGCATAATGAGTGGATTCAGGTACGATGATTCTAACTGAAATAAGTCACACAGAAAAAGAAACATCATAAGATATCACTAATACACGGAATGTAAACTTGGCTACACAGGAACTGCATTCCAAAACAGAACAGGGTCTCAAATTTAGAAAACCAACTTATGCTTGCTTAAGGGGAAAGGTGAGTTGGGGTGCTGCATAAAACCAGAGATTGAAATGAGCACAGATAAAGTTCCTTAAGCCAAATATGGAATAGACAAGAGCTACTCCTTGCTCAACGAAATGGACTCAAAACCCCATATTAAACGCCTAAGAATGTACATGACTAGTAAGTATCTTAAAACCTATGGATTGCTATGTCTCCAAAACAGAATCAAGCGTGTGTACAGGGGCATAAACGCAGCAGTGATAGGATTGGAGAGGTTCGGTGAGCAAATGAAGACCCTTTGAAGTCATATTGCATGGTACCCATTACACGGGTCTCAACTCTCCAGGTTTAAGGTATTCTTCCTTCAGCTAAAACATGCATGTGGAACCCAGAGTATGATCAACCATGTGATCGGGAGACGTGTTCAAATATGTCTCAGTTTTCGTACCCTGGTACTCGGGTGCAACATTCCAGACGCTTTACTAACACTCTCCCGACTTGGAGAGTCAGTCCCTTTAACCTCCTGTTTGGCCCAGTTTGCAATTTCTGCGGAAGATGAACAGGAATAGCGAGAACCAATGAGAGGCTAGCTGGAGGTGTCGGGACGGGCAAATTTAACTCTCATTTCCCACCAGGAAGAGGAATTAACCAAAGGCTCAGCATGCCGGGCCGGAAATGGATTAGGGCCTGAAGCCATCCTGCGGTGTTACGGCCAGGTCACAAGAAAGCGAGTTGAAGAAAGGAGCTCAGGGACACTGTAATTCACAAACCTGCAGAGTTATAAATGACAGCTATCGTCCAAAAATAGACTGAAGTAAGGCTGCCAATAGGACTTGAAAGCGGGGCAGAATTGCAGGAAACCGATTTCAGGAGGTAGACTGGAATTGCATTTCAAGCATAGGAAAAGAGGCAGAACGTCCACAATGATGCACTTGGCCAAAAAGGGCGTATGCGTTTTTTCCTGAATATATTCAGGAAAAAACGCATACGCCCTTTTTGGCCAACCAAGCAAGCTTGCAAAGGAAATCTGCACTACAATGAAGTCTCACTTATCTCCGGTCAAAAGGGCCATCTGAAAAAAGTGTAAAATCCAGAAAGGCAGGACAGACCATGGAGAACTGGGAGCCTTGTTATGCTGAAGGGCGGGATGTAAATTGCCAACAGACACTCGGGAGAAGTGTATGGTGTTTCCTGAAACATCTAAAAAACAAAGCAACAGAGCCTAGGGCACTTCCACTTATGGTCCTATAGCTTAGGCAATTTAAAATCAAAAAGACACAGCCACCCCAAAGTTTGGAACGGCTCTGTTTACAAGAACCTCGTTTACAGTACAAGTTCAACATCACAGAAAGTGAAAAATCGATAAAAAAGTTGTGGTATTTACTTAGAAAGCAATATCACTCAGCAATGAAATCTGTGTCATCAGGCCCTTAGCAGCACAATGAGTGGATTCAGGTATGATGATTCTAACTGAAATAAGTCACACAGAAAAGGAAACATCATAATATATCAGTAATACACGGAATGTAAACTTGGCTACACAGGAACTGAATTACAGAACAGAACAGGGTCTCAAATTTAGAAAACCAACTTATGCTTGCTTAAGGGGAAAGGTGAGTTGGGGTGCTGCATAAAACCAGAGATTGAAATGAGCACAGATAAAGTTCCTTAAGCCAAATATGGAATAGACAAGAGCTACTCCTTGCTCAACGAAATGGACTCAACACCCCATATTAAACGCCTAAGAATATACCTGACTAGTCAGTATCTTAAAACCTATGGATTGCTATGTCTCCGAAAGAGAATCAAGCATGTGTACAGGGGTATAAACGCAGCAGTGATAGGATTGGAGAGGTTCGGTGAGCAAATGAAGACCCTTTGAAGTCATATTGCATGGTACCCATTCCACGGGTTTCAACTACCCAGGTTTAAGGTATTCTTCCTTCAGTTGAAACATGCATGTGGAACCTAGAGTATGATCAACCATGTGATCGGGAGACGTGTACAAATATGTCTCAGTTTTCCTCCCCTGTTACTCGGGTGCAACATTCCAGACGCTTTACTAACACTCTCCCCACTTGGAGAGTCAGCGCCTTTAACCTCCTGTTTGGCCCAGTTTGCAATTTCTGCGGAAGATGAACAGGAATAGCGAGAACCAATGGAGACTAGCTGGACGTGTCTGGACGGGCAAATTTAACTCTCATTTCCCACCAGGAAGAGGAAATAACCACAGGCTCAGCGTGCCGTGCCGGAACCAGATTAGGGCCTGAAGCCATCATGCGGTGTTGCGGCCAGGTCACAAGAAACAAGTTGAAGAAAGGAGCTCAGGGGCACTGTAATTCACAAACCTGCAGAGTTATAAATGACAGCTATCGTCCAAAAATAGACTGAAGTAAGGCTGCCAAGAGGACTTGAAAGCAGGGCAGAATTGCAGGAAACCAATTTCAGGAGGTAGACTGGAATTGCATTGAAAGCATAGGAAAAGAGGCAGAACGTCCACAATGATGCACTTGGCCAAAAAGGGCGTATGCGTTTTTTCCTGAATATATTCAGGAAAAAACGCATACGCCCATTTTGGCCAACCAAGCAAGCTTGCAAAGGAAATCTGCACTAAATGAAGTCTCACTTCCCCCCGGTCAAAAGGGCCATCTGAAAAATGTGTAAAATCCAGAAAGGCAGGACAGGCCATGGAGAACTGGGAGCCTTGTTATGCTGATGGGCGGGATGTAAATTGCCAACAACCACTGGGGAGAAGTGTATGGTGTTTCCTGAAACATCTAAAAAACAAAGCAACAGAACCTAGGGCACTTCCACTTATGGTCCTATAGCTTAGGGAAATTTAAATACAAAAGACACAGCCACCCCAAAGTTTGGAATGGCTCTGTTTACAAGAACCTCGTTTACAGTACAAGTTCAACATCGCAGAAAGTGAAAAATGGATAAAGAAGTTGTGGTATTTACTTACAAAGCAATATCACTCAGCAATGAAATCTATGTCATCAGGCCCTTAGCAGCACAATGAGTGGATTCAGGTATGATGATTCTAACTGAAATAAGTCACATAGAAAAAGAAACATCATAAGATATCAGTAATACACGGAATGTAAACTTGGCTACACAGGAACTGAATAACAGAACAGAACAGGGTCTCAAATTTAGAAAACCAACTTATGCTTGCTTAAGGGTAAAGGTGCGTTGGGGTGCTGCATAAAACCAGAGATTGAAATGAGCACAGATAAAGTTCCTTAAGTCAAATATGGAATAGACAAGAGCTACTCCTTGCTCAATGAAATGGACTCAACACCGCATATTAAACTCCTAAGAATGTACCTGACTAGTAAGTATCTTAAAACCTATGGATTGCTATGTCTCGGAAAGAGAATCAAGCATGTGTACAGGGGCATAAACGCAGCAGTGATAGGATTGGAGAGGTTCGGTGAGCAAATGAAGACCCTTTGAAGTCATATTGCATGGTACCCATTCCAAGGGTTTCAACTACCCAGGTTTTAGGTATTCTTCCTTCAGCTAAAACATGCATGTGGAACCCAGAGTATGATCAACCATGTGATTGGGAGACGTGTTCAAATATGTCTCAGTTTTCCTCCCCTGGTACTCAGGTGCAACATTCCAGACGCTTTACTAACACTCTCCCCACTTGGAGAGTCAGCACCTTTAACCTCCTGTTTGGCCCAGTTTGCAATTTCTGCGGAAGATGAACAGGAATAGCGAGAACCAATGAGAGGCTAGCTGGAGGTGTCTGGACGGGCAAATTTAACTCTCATTTCCCACCAGGAAGAGGAAATAACCAAAGGCTCAGCGTGACGTACCGGAACCAGATTAGGGCCTGAAGCCATCCTGCGGTGTTGCGGCCAGCTCAAAAGAAAGCGAGTTGAAGAAAGGAGCTCAGGGGCACTGTAATTCACAAACCTGCAGAGTTATAAATGACAGCTATCGTCCAAAAATAGACTGAAGTAAGGCTGCCAAGAGGACTTGAAAGCGGGGCAGAATTGCAGGAAACCGATTTCAGGAGGTAGACTGGAATTGCATTGAAAGCATAGGAAAAGAGGCAGAACGTCCACAATGATGCACTTGGCCAAAAAGGGCGTATGCATTTTATCCTGAATATATTCAGGAAAAAACGCATACGCCCTTTTTGGCCAACCAAGCAAGCTTGCAAAGGAAATCTGCACTACAATGAAGTCTCACTTCCCCCTGGTCAAAAGGGCTATCTGAGAAAAGTGTAAAATCCAGAAAGGCAGGACAGGCCATGGAGAACTGGGAGCCTTGTTATGCTGATGGGCGGGATGTAAATTGCCAACAACCACTCGGGAGAAGTGTATGGTGTTTCCTGAAACATCTAAAAAACAAAGCAACAGAGCCTAGGGCACTTCCACTTATGGTCCTATAGCTTAGGGAAATTAAAATCAAAAAGACACAGCCACACCAAAGATTGGGACGCCTCTGTTTACAAGAACCTCGTTTACAGTACAAGATCAACATCGCAGAAAGTGAAAAATGGATAAAGAAGTTGTGGTATTTACTTACAGAGCAATATCACTCAGCAATGAAATCTATTTCATCAGGCCCTTAGCAGCACAATGAGTGGATTCAGGTATGATGATTCTAACTGAAATAAGTCACACAGAAAAAGAAACATCATAAGATATCAGTAATACACGGAATGTAAACTTGGCTACACAGGAACGGAAATACAGAACAGAACAGGGTCTCAAATTTAGAAAACCAACTTATGCTTGCTTAAGGGTAAAGGTGAGTTGGGGTGCTGCATAAAACCAGAGATTGAAATGAGCACAGATAAAGTTCCTTAAGCCAAATATGGAATAGACAAGAGCTACTCCTTGCTCAACGAAATGGACTCAACACCGCATATTAAATGATTAAGAATGTACCTGACTAGTAAGTATCTTAAAACCTATGGATTGCTATGTCTCCGAAAGACAATCAAGCATGTGTACAGGGGCATAAACGCAGCAGTGATAGGATTGGAGAGGTTCGGTGAGCAAATGAAGACCCTTTGAAGTCATATTGCATGGTACCCTTTACACGGGTCTCAACTCTCCAGGTTTAAGGTATTCTTCCTTCAGCTAAAACATGCATGTGGAACTCAGAGTAAGATCAACCATGTGAACGGGAGACGTGTACAAATATGTCTCAGTTTTCCTCCCCTGGTACTCGGGTGCAACATTCAAGACGCTTTACTAACACTCTCCCCACTTGGAGAGTCAGCGCCTTTAACCTCCTGTTTGGCCCAGTTTGCAATTTCTGCGGAAGATGAACAGGAATAGCGAGAACCAATGAGAGACTAGCTGGAGGTGTCTGGACGGGCAAATTTAACTCTCATTTCCCACCAGGAAGAGGAAATAACCAAAGGTTCAGCGTGCCGTGCCGGAACCAGATTAGGACCTGAAGCCATGCTGCGGTGTTGCGGCCAGCTCAAAAGAAAGCGAGTTAAAGAAAGGAGCTCAGGGGCACTGTAATTCACAAACCTGCAAAGTTATAAATGACAGCTATTGTCCAAAAATATACTGAAGTAAGGCTGCCAAGAGGACTTGAAAGCGGGGCAGAATTGCAGGAAACTGATTTCAGGAGGTAGACTGGAATTGCATTGAAAGCATAGGAAAAGAGGCAGAACGTCCACAATGATGCACTTGGCCAAAAAGGGCGTATGCGTTTTATCCTGAATATATTCAGGAAAAAACGCATACGCCCTTTTTGGCCAAACAAGCAAGCTTGCAAAGGAAATCTGCACTACAATGAAGTCTCACTTCCCCTGGTCAAAAGGGCCATCTGAGAAAAGTGTAAAATCCAGAAAGGCAGGGCAGGCCATGGAGAACTGGGAGCCTTGTTATGCTGATGGGCGGGATGTAAATTGCCAACAGATACTTGGGAGAAGTGTATGGTGTTTCCTGAAACATCTAAAAAACTAAGCAACAGAGCCTAGGGCACTTCCACTTCTGGTCCTATAGCTTAGGGAAATTAAAATCAAAAAGACACAGCCACCACAAAGTTTGGGACGCCTCTGTTTACAAGAACCTCGTTTACCGTACAAGTTCAATATCACAGAAAGTGAAAAATGGATAAAGAACTTGTGGTACTTACGTACAATGCAGTATCACTCAGCAATGAAATCTATGTCATCAGGCCCGTAGCAGCATAATGAGTGGATTCAGGTACGATGATTCTAACTGAAATAAGTCACACAGAAAAAGAAACATCATAAGATATCACTAATACACGGAATGTAAACTTGGCTACACAGGAACTGAATTCCAAAACAGAACAAGGTCTCAAATTTAGAAAACCAACTTATGCTTGCTTAAGGGGAAAGGTGAGTTGGGTTGCTGCATAAAACCAGAGATTGAAATGAGCACAGATAAAGTTCCTTAAGCCAAATATGGAATAGACAAGAGCTACTCCTTGCTCAACGAAATGGACTCAACACCGCATATTAAACACCTACGAATGTACCTGACTAGTAAGTATCTTAAAACCTATGGATTGCTATGTCTCCGAAAGAGAATCAAGCATGTGTACAGGGGCATAAACGCAGCAGTGATAGGATTGGAGAGGTTCGGTGAGCAAATGAAGACCCTTTGAAGTCATATTGCATGGTACCCATTCCACGGGTCTCAACTCTCCAGGTTTAAGGTATTCTTCCTTCAGCTAAAACATGCATGTGGAACCCAGAGTATGATCAACCGTGTGAACGGGAGACGTGTTCAAATATGTCTCAGTTTTCGTCCCCTGGTACTCGGGTGCAACATTCCAGACGCTTTACTAACACTCTCCCCACTTGGAGAGTCAGCGCCTTTAACCTCCTGTTTGGCCCAGTTTGCAATTTCTGCGGAACATGAACAGGAAAAGGGAGATCCAATGAGAGACTAGCTGGAGGTGTCTGGACGGGCAAATTTAACACTCATTTTCCCCCAGGAAGAGGAAATAACCAAAGGTTCAGCGTGCCGTGCCGGAACCAGATTAGGGCCTGAAGCCATCCTGCGGTGTTGCGGCCAGCTCACAAGAAAGCGAGTTGAAGAAAGGAGCTCAGGGGCACTGTAATTCACAAACCTGCAGAGTTATAAATGACAGCTATTGTCTAAAAATATACTGAAGTAAGGCTGCCAAGAGGACTTGAAAGCGGGGCAGAATTGCAGGAAACCGATTTCAGGAGGTAGACTGGAATTGCAAGGAAACATAGGAAAAGAGGCAGAACGTCCACAATGATGCACTTGGCCAAAAAGGACATATGTGTTTTTTCCTGAATATATTCAGGAAAAAACGCATATGCCCTTTTTGGCCAACCAAGCAAGCTTGCAAAGGAAATCCGCACTACAATTAAGTCTCACTTCCCCCCGGTCAAAAGGGCCATCTGAAAAAAGTGTAAAATCCAGAAAGGCAGGACAGGCCATGGAGAACTGGGAGCCTTGTTATGCTGATGGGCGGGATGTAAATTGCCAACAGACACTCGGAAGAAGTGTATGGTGTTTCCTGAAACATCTAAGAAACAAAGCAACAGAGCCTACGTACTTCCACTTATGGTCCTATAGCTTAGGGAAATTAAAATCAAAAAGACACAGCCACCCCAAAGTTTGGGACGCCTCTGTTTACAAGAACCTCGTTTACCGTACAAGTTCAATATCACAGAAAGTGAAAAATGGATAAAGATCTTGTGGTACTTACGTACAATGCAGTATCACTCAGCAATGAAATCTATGTCATCAGGCCCGTAGTAGCGTAATGAGTGGATTCAGGTACGATGATTCTAACTGAAATAAATCACACAGAAAAAGAAACATCATAAGATATCACTAATACACGGAATCTAAACTTGGCTACACAGGAACTGAATTCCAAAACAGAACAGGGTCTCAAATTTAGAAAACCAACTTATGCTTGCTTAAGGGGAAAGGTGAGTTGGGGTGCTGCATAAAACCAGAGATTGAAATGAGCACAGATAAAGTTCCTTAACCCAAATATGGAATAGACAAGAGCTACTCCTTGCTCAACGAAATGGACTCAACACCGCATATTAAATGCCTAAGAATGTACCTGACTAGTAAGTATCTTAAAACCTATGGATTGCTATGTCTCCGAAAGAGAATCAAGCATGTGTACAGGGGCATAAACGCAGCAGTGATAGGATTGGAGAGGTTCGGTGAGCAAATGAAGACCCTTTGAAGTCATATTGCATGGTACCCATTCCACGGGTTTCAACTACCCAGGTTTAAGGTATTCTTCCTTCAGCTAAAACATGCATGTGGAACCCAGAGTATGATCAACCGTGTGATCGGGAGACGTGTTCAAATATGTCTCAGTTTTCCTCCCCTGGTACTCGGGTGCAACATTCCAGACGCTTTACTAACACTCTCCCGACTTGGAGAGTCAGTCCCTTTAACCTCCTGTTTGGCCCAGTTTGCAATTTCTGCGGAAAATGAACAGGAATAGCGAGAACCAATGAGAGACTAGCTGGAGGTGTCTGGACGGGCAAATTTAACTCTCATTTCCCACCAGGAAGAGGAATTAACCAAAGGCTCAGCGTGCCGTGCCGGAACCAGATTAGGGCCTGAAGCCATCCTGCGGTGTTGGGGCCAGGTCACAAGAAACCGAGTTGAAGAAAGGAGCTCAGGGGCACTGTAATTCACAAACCTGCAGAGTTATAAATGACAGCTATCGTCCAAAAATATACTGAAGTAAGGCTGCCAAGAGGACTTGAAAGTGGGGCAGAATTGCAGGAAACCGATTTCAGGAGGTAGACTGAAATTGCATTGAAAGCATAGGAAAAGAGGCAGAACGTACACAATGATGCACTTGGCCAAAAAGGGCGTATGCGTTTTTTCCTGAATATATTCAGGAAAAAACGCATACGCCCTTTTTGGCCAACCAAGCAAGCTTCAAAGGAAATCTGCACTACAATGAAGTCTCACTTCCCCCCGGTCAAAAGGGCCATCTGAAAAAAGTGTAAAATCCAGAAAGGCAGGACAGGCCATGGAGAACTGGGAGCCTTGTTATGCTGATGGGCGGGATGTAAATTGCCAACAACCACTCAGGAGAAGTGTATGGTGTTTCCTGAAACATCTATAAAAAAAGGCAACAGAGCCTAGGGCACTTCCACTTATGGTCCTATAGCTTAGGGAAATTAAAATCAAAAAGACACAGCCACCCCAAAGTTTGGGACGCCTCTGTTTACAAGAACCTCGTTTACAGTACAAGTTCAACATCACAGAAAGTGAAAAATGGATAAAGAACTTGTGGTACTTACGTACAATGCAGTATCACTCAGCAATGAAATCTATGTCATCAGGCCCGTAGCAGCATAATGAGTGGATTCAGGTACGATGATTCTAACTGAAATAAGTCACACAGAAAAAGAAACATCATAAGATATCACTAATACACGGAATGTAAACTTGGCTACACAGGAACTGAATTCCAAAACAGAACAAGGTCTCAAATTTAGAAAACCAACTTATGCTTGCTTAAGGGGAAAGGTGAGTTGGGGTGCTGCAGAAAACCAGAGATTGAAATGAGCACAGATAAAGTTCCTTAAGCCAAATATGGAATAGACAAGAGCTACTCCTTGCTCAACGAAATGGACTCAACACCGCATATTAAACACCTACGAATGTACCTGACTAGTAAGTATCTTAAAACCTATGGATTGCTATGTCTCCGAAAGAGAATCAAGCATGTGTACAGGGGCATAAACGCAGCAGTGATAGGATTGGAGAGGTTCGGTGAGCAAATGAAGACCCTTTGAAGTCATATTGCATGGTACCCATTCCACGGGTCTCAACTCTCCAGGTTTAAGGTATTCTTCCTTCAGCTAAAACATGCATGTGGAACCCAGAGTATGATCAACCGTGTGAACGGGAGACGTGTTCAAATATGTCTCAGTTTTCGTCCCCTGGTACTCGGGTGCAACATTCCAGACGCTTTACTAACACTCTCCCCACTTGGAGAGTCAGCGCCTTTAACCTCCTGTTTGGCCCAGTTTGCAATTTCTGCGGAACATGAACAGGAAAAGGGAGATCCAATGAGAGACTAGCTGGAGGTGTCTGGACGGGCAAATTTAACACTCATTTTCCCCCAGGAAGAGGAAATAACCAAAGGCTCAGCGTGCCGTGCCGGAACCAGATTAGGGCCTGAAGCCATCCTGCGGTGTTGCGGCCAGCTCACAAGAAAGCGAGTTGAAGAAAGGAGCTCAGGGGCACTGTAATTCACAAACCTGCAGAGTTATAAATGACAGCTATTGTCTAAAAATATACTGAAGTAAGGCTGCCAAGAGGACTTGAAAGCGGGGCAGAATTGCAGGAAACCGATTTCAGGAGGTAGACTGGAATTGCAAGGAAACATAGGAAAAGAGGCAGAACGTCCACAATGATGCACTTGGCCAAAAAGGACATATGCGTTTTTTCCTGAATATATTCAGGAAAAAACGCATATGCCCTTTTTGGCCAACCAAGCAAGCTTGCAAAGGAAATCCGCACTACAATTAAGTCTCACTTCCCCCCGGTCAAAAGGGCCATCTGAATAAAGTGTAAAATCCAGAAAGGCAGGACAGGCCATGGAGAACTGGGAGCCTTGTTATGCTGATGGGCGGGATGTAAATTGCCAACAGACACTCGGAAGAAGTGTATGGTGTTTCCTGAAACATCTAAGAAACAAAGCAACAGAGCCTACGTACTTCCACTTATGGTCCTATAGCTTAGGGAAATTAAAATCAAAAAGACACAGCCACCCCAAAGTTTGGGACGCCTCTGTTTACAAGAACCTCGTTTACCGTACAAGTTCAATATCACAGAAAGTGAAAAATGGATAAAGATCTTGTGGTACTTACGTACAATGCAGTATCACTCAGCAATGAAATCTATGTCATCAGGCCCGTAGTAGCGTAATGAGTGGATTCAGGTACGATGATTCTAACTGAAATAAATCACACAGAAAAAGAAACATCATAAGATATCACTAATACACGGAATCTAAACTTGGCTACACAGGAACTGAATTCCAAAACAGAACAGGGTCTCAAATTTAGAAAACCAACTTATGCTTGCTTAAGGGGAAAGGTGAGTTGGGGTGCTGCATAAAACCAGAGATTGAAATGAGCACAGATAAAGTTCCTTAACCCAAATATGGAATAGACAAGAGCTACTCCTTGCTCAACGAAATGGACTCAACACCCCATATTAAACGCCTAAGAATGTACCTGACTAGTAACTATCTTAAAACCTATGGATTGCTATGTCTCGGAAAGAGAATCAAGCATGTGTACAGGGGCATAAACGCAGCAGTGATAGGATTGGAGAGGTTCGGTGAGCAAATGAAGACCCTTTGACGTCATATTGCATGGTACCCATTCCACGGGTTTCAACTACCCAGGTTTAAGGTATTCTTCCTTCAGCTAAAACATGCATGTGGAACCCAGAGTATGATCAACCGTGTGATCGGGAGACGTGTTCAAATATGTCTCAGTTTTCCTCCCCTGGTACTCGGGTGCAACATTCCAGACGCTTTACTAACACTCTCCCGACTTGGAGAGTCAGTCCCTTTAACCTCCTGTTTGGCCCAGTTTGCAATTTCTGCGGAAGATGAACAGGAATAGCGAGAACCAATGAGAGACTAGCTGGAGGTGTCTGGACGGGCAAATTTAACTCTCATTTCCCACCAGGAAGAGGAATTAACCAAAGGCTCAGCGTGCCGTGCCGGAACCAGATTAGGGCCTGAAGCCATCCTGCGGTGTTGGGGCCAGGTCACAAGAAAGCGAGTTGAAGAAAGGAGCTCAGGGGCACTGTAATTCACAAACCTGCAGAGTTATAAATGACAGCTATCGTCCAAAAATATACTGAAGTAAGGCTGCCAAGAGGACTTGAAAGTGGGGCAGAATTGCAGGAAACCGATTTCAGGAGATAGACTGAAATTGCATTGAAAGCATAGGAAAAGAGGCAGAACGTACACAATGATGCACTTGGCCAAAAAGGGCGTATGCGTTTTTTCCTGAATATATTCAGGAAAAAACGCATACGCCCTTTTTGGCCAACCAAGCAAGCTTCAAAGGAAATCTGCACTACAATGAAGTCTCACTTCCCCCCGGTCAAAAGGGCCATCTGAAAAAAGTGTAAAATCCAGAAAGGCAGGACAGGCCATGGAGAACTGGGAGCCTTGTTATGCTGATGGGCGGGATGTAAATTGCCAACAACCACTCAGGAGAAGTGTATGGTGTTTCCTGAAACATCTATAAAAAAAGGCAACAGAGCCTAGGGCACTTCCACTTATGGTCCTATAGC
The DNA here is from genome assembly GCF_951394435.1 of Stenella coeruleoalba. Taxonomy (NCBI): domain Eukaryota; kingdom Metazoa; phylum Chordata; class Mammalia; order Artiodactyla; family Delphinidae; genus Stenella; species Stenella coeruleoalba. Next base: position 316,762 of record NW_027645875.1, read on the forward strand.
TTAGGGAAATTAAAATCAAAAAGACACAGCCACCCCAAAGTTTGGGACGCCTCTGTTTACAAGAACCTCGTTTACCATACAAGTTCAATATCACAGAAAGTGAAAAATGGATAAAGAACTTGTGGTACTTACGTACAATGCAGTATCACTCAGCAATGAAATCTATGTCATCAGACCCGTAGCAGCATAATGAGTGGATTCAGGTACGATGAATCTAAACGAAATAAGTCACACAGAAAAAGAAACATCATAAGATATCACTAATACACGGAATGTAAACTTGGCTACAAAGGAACTGCATTCCAAAACAGAACAGGGTCTCAAATTTAGAAAACCAACTTATGCTTGCTTAAGGAGAAAGGTGAGTTGGTGTGCTGCATAAAACCAGAGATTGAAATGAGCACAGATAAAGTTCCTTAAGCCAAATATGGAATAGACAAGAGCTACTCCTTGCTCAACGAAATGGACTCAAAACCGCATATTAAACGCCTAAGAATGTACCTGACTAGTAAGTATCTTAAAACCTATGGATTGCTATGTCTCCAAAAGAGAATCAAGCGTGTGTACAGGGGCATAAACGCAGCAGTGATAGGATTGGAGAGGTTCGGTGAGCAAATGAAGACCCTTTGAAGTCATATTGCATGGTACCCATTACACGGGTCTCAACTCTCCAGGTTTCAGGTATTCTTCCTTCAGCTAAAACATGCATGTGGAACCCAGAGTATGATCAACCATGTGAACGGGAGACGTGTTCAAATATGTCTCAGTTTTCCTCCCCTGGTACTCGGGTGCAACATTCCACACGCTTTACTAACACTCTCCCGACTTGGAGAGTCAGTCCCTTTAACTTCCTGTTTGGCCCAGTTTGCAATTTCTGCGGAAGATGAACAGGAATAGCGAGAACCAATGAGAGACTAGCTGGAGGTGTCTGGACGGGCAAATTTAACTCTCATTTCCCACCAGGAAGAGGAATTAACCAAAGGCTCAGTGTGCCGTGCCGGAACCAGATTAGGGCCTGAAGCCATCCTGCGGTGTTGCGGCCAGCTCACAAGAAAGCGAGTTGAAGAAAGGAGCTCAGGGGCACTGTAATTCACAAACCTGCAGAGTTATAAATGACAGCTATCGTCCAAAAATAGACTGAAGTAAGGCTGCCAAGAGGACTTGAAAGTGGGGCAGAATTGCAGGAAACCGATTTCAGGAGGTAGACTGGAATTGCATTGAAAGCATAGGAAAAGAGGCAGAACGTCCACAATGATGCACTTGGCCAAAAAGGGCGTATGCGTTTTTTCCTGAATATATTCAGGAAAAAACGCATACGCCCTTTTTGGCCAACCAAGCAAGCTTGCAAAGGAAATCTGCACTACAATGAAGTCTCACTTCCGCCCGGTCAAAAGGGCTTTCTGAAGAAAGTGTAAAATCCAGAAAGGCAGGACAGGCCATGGAGAACTGGGAGCCTTGTTATGCTGATGGGTGGGATGTAAATTGCCAACAACCACTCGGGAGAAGTGTATGGTGTTTCCTCAAACATCTAAAAAACAAAGCAACAGAGCCTAGGGCACTTCCACTTATGGTCCTATAGCTTAGGGAAATTAAAATCAAAAAGACACAGCCACCCCAAAGTTTGGAACGGATCTGTTTACAAGAACCTCGTTTACAGTACAAGTTCAACATCGCAGAAAGTGAAAAATGGAGAAAGAAGTTGTGGTATTTACTTACAAAGCAATATCACTCAGCAATGAAATCTGTGTCATCAGGCCCTTAGCAGCACAATGAGTGGATTCAGGTATGATGATTCTAACTGAAATAAGTCACACAGAAAAAGAAACATCATAAGATATCAGTAATACACGGAATGTAAACTTGGCTACACAGGAACTGAATCACAGAACAGAACAGCGTCTCAAATTTAGAAAACCAACTTATGCTTGCTTAAGGGTAAAGGTGAGTTGGGGTGCTGCATAAAACCAGAGATTGAAATGAGCACAGATAAAGTTCCTTAAGCCAAATATGGAATAGACAAGAGCTACTCCTTGCTCAACGAAATGGACTCAACACCGCATATTAAACGCCTAAGAATGTACCTGACTAGTAAGTATCTTAAAACCTATGGATTGCTATGTCTCCGAAAGAGAATCAAGCATGTGTACAGGGGCATAAACGCAGCAGTGATAGGATTGGAGAGGTTCGGTGAGCAAATGAAGACCCTTTGAAGTCATATTGCATGGTACCCATTCCACGGGTTTCAACTACCCAGGTTTAAGGTATTCTTTCTTCAGCTAAAACATGCATGTGGTACCTAGAGTATGATCAACCATGTGATCGGGATACGTGTTCAAATATGTCTCAGTTTTCGTACCCTGGTACTCGGGTGCAACATTCCAGACACTTTACTAACACTCTCCCGACTTGGAGAGTCAGTCCCTTTAACTTCCTGTTTGGCCCAGTTTGCAATTTCTGCGGAAGATGAACAGGAATAGCGAGAACCAATGAGAGACTAGCTGGAGGTGTCTGGACGGGCAAATTTAACTCTCATTTCCCACCAGGAAGAGGAATTAACCAAAGGCTCAGTGTGCCGTGCCGAAACCAGATTAGGGCCTGAAGCCATCCTGCGGTGTTGCGACCAGCTCACAAGAAAGCGAGTTGAAGAAAGGAGCTCAGGGGCACTGTAATTCACAAACCTGCAGAGTTATAAATGACAGCTATCGTCCAAAAATAGACTGAAGTAAGGCTGCCAAGAGGACTTGAAAGCGGGGCAGAATTGCAGGAAACCGATTTCAGGAGGTAGACTGGAATTGCATTGAAAGCATAGGAAAAGAGGCAGAACGTCCACAATGATGCACTTGGCCAAAAAGGGCGTATGCGTTTTTTCCTGAATATATTCAGGAAAAAACGCATACGCCCTTTTTGGCCAACCAAGCAAGCTTGCAAAGGAAATCTGCACTACAATGAAGTCTCACTTCCCCCCGGTCAAAAGGGCCATCTGAGAAAAGTGTAAAATCCAGAAAGGCAGGACAGGCCATGGAGAACTGGGAGCCTTGTTATGCTGAAGGGCGGGATGTAAATTGCCAACAACCACTCGGGAGAAGTGTATGGTGTTTCCTGAAACATCTAAAAAACAAAGCAACAGAGCCTAGGGCACTGCCACTTATGGTCCTATAGCTTAGGGAATTTAAAATCAAAAAGACACAGCCACCCCAAAGTTTCGAACGGCTTTGTTTACAAGAACCTCGTTTACAGTACAAGTTCAGCATCGCAGAAAGTGAAAAATGGAGAAAGAAGTTGTGGTATTTACTTACAAAGCAATATCACTCAGCAATGAAATCTGTGTCATCAGGCCCTTAGCAGCACAATGAGTGGATTCAGGTATGATGATTCTAACTGAAATAAGTCACCCAGAAAAAGAAACATCATAAGATATCAGTAATACACGGAATGTAAACTTGGCTACACAGGAACTGAATCACAGAACAGAACAGGGTCTCAAATTTAGAAAATCAACTTATGCTTGCTTAAGGGTAAAGGTGAGTTGGGGTGCTGCATAAAACCAGAGATTGAAATGAGCACAGATAAAGTTCCTTAAGCCAAATATGGAATAGACAAGAGCTACTCCTTGCTCAACGAAATGGACTCAACACCGCATATTAAACGCCTAAGAATGTACCTGACTAGTAAGTATCTTAAAACCTATGGATTGCTATGTCTCCGAAAGAGAATCAAGCATGTGTACAGGGGCATAAACGCAGCAGTGATAGGATTGGAGAGGTTCGGTGAGCAAATGAAGACCCTTTGAAGTCATATTGCATGGTACCCATTCCACGGGTTTCAACTACCCAGGTTTAAGGTATTCTTCCTTCAGCTAAAACATGCATGTGGACCCCAGAGTATGATCAACCATGTGATCGGGAGACGTGTTCAAATATGTCTCAGTTTTCGTACCCTGGTACTCGGGTGCAACATTCCAGACGCTTTACTAACACTCTCCCGACTTGGAGAGTCAGTCCCTTTAACCTCCTGTTTGGCCCAGTTTGCAATTTCTGCAGAAGATGAACAGGAATAGCGAGAACCAATGAGAGACTAGCTGGAGGTGTCTGGACAGGCAAATTTAACTCTCATTTCCCACCAGGAAGAGGAATTAACCAAAGGCTCAGCGTGCCGTGCCGGAACCAGATTAGGGCCTGAAGCCATCCTGCGGTGTTGGGGCCAGGTCACAAGAAAGCGAGTTGAAGAAAGGAGCTCAGGGGCACTGTAATTCACAAACCTGCAGAGTTATAAATGACAGCTATCGTCCAAAAATAGACTGAAGTAAGGCTGCCAAGAGGACTTGAAAGTGGGGCAGAATTGCAGGAAATCGATTTCAGGAGGTAGACTGGAATTGCATTGAAAGCATAGGAAAAGAGGCAGAACGTACACAATGATGCACTTGGCCAAAAAGGGCGTATGCGATTTTTCCTGAATATATTCAGGAAAAAACGCATACGCCCTTTTTGGCCAACCAAGCAAGCTTCAAAGGAAATCTGCACTACAATGAAGTCTCACTTCCCCCCGGTCAAAAGGGCCATCTGAAAAAAGTGTAAAATCCAGAAAGGCAGGACAGGCCATGGAGAACTGGGAGCCTTGTTATGCTGATGGGCGGGATGTAAATTGCCAACGGACACTCGGGAGAAGTGTATGGTGTTTCCTGAAACATCTAAAAAACAAAGCAACAGAGCCCAGGGCACTTCCACTTATGGTCCTATAGCTTAGGGAAATTAAAATCAAAAAGACACAGCCACCCCAAAGTTTGGGACGCCTCTGTTTACAAGAACCTCGTTTACAGTACAAGTTCAACATCGCAGAAAGTGAAAAATGGATAAAGAACTTGTGGTATTTACTTACAATGCAGTATCACTCAGCAATGAAATCTGTGTCATCAGGCCCTTAGCAGCACAATGAGTAGATTCAGGTATGATGATTCTAACTGAAATAAGTCACACAGAAAAAGAAACATCATAAGATATCAGTAATACACGGAATGTAAACTTGGCTACACAGGAACTGAATTACAGAACAGAACAGGGTCTCAAATTTAGAAAACCAACTTATGCTTGCTTAAGGGGAAAGGTGAGTTGGGGTGCTGCATAAAACCAGAGATTGAAATGAGCACAGATAAAGTTCCTTAAGTCAAATATGGAATAGACAAGAGCTACTCCTTGCTCAACGAAATGGACTCAACACCGCATATTAAACGCCTAAGAATGTACCTGACTAGTAAGTATCTTAAAACCTATGGATTGCTATGTCTCCGAAAGAGAATCAAGCATGTGTACAGGGGCATAAAAGCAGCAGTGATAGGATTGGAGAGGTTCGGTGAGCAAATGAAGACCCTTTGAAGTCATATTGCATGGTACCCATTCCACGGGTCTTAACTCTCCAGGTTTAAGGTATTCTTCCTTCAGCTAAAACATGCATGTGGAACCCAAGTATGATCAACCATGTGAACGGGAGACGTGTTCAAATATGTCTCAGTTTTCCTCCCCTGGTACTCGGGTGCAACATTCCAGACGCTTTACTAACACTCTCCCGACTTGGAGAGTCAGCGCCTTTAACCTCCTGTTTGGCCCATTTGTAATTTCTGTGGAAGATGAACAGGAATAGCGAGAACCAATGAGAGGCTAGCTGGAGGTGTCTGGACGGGCAAATTTAACTCTCATTTCCCACCAGGAAGAGGAATTAACCAAAGGCTCAGCGTGCCGTGCCGGAACCAGATTAGGGCCTGAAGCCATCCTGCGGTGTTGCGGCCAGCTCAAAACAAAGCGAGTTGAAGAAAGGAGCTCAGGGTCACTGTAATTCACAAACCTGCAGAGTTATAAATGACAGCTATCGTCCAAAAATAGACTGAAGTAAGGCTGCCAAGAGGACTTGAAAGCGGGGCAGAATTGCAGGAAACCGATTTCAGGAGGTAGACTGGAATTGCATTGAAAGCATAGGAAAAGAGGCAGAACGTCCACAATGATGCACTTGGCCAAAAAGGGCGTATGCGTTTTTTCCTGAATATATTCAGGAAAAAACGCATACGCCCTTTTTGGCCAACCAAGCAAGCTTGCAAAGGAAATCTGCACTACAATGAAGTCTCACTTCCTCCCGGTCAAAAGGGCCATCTGAAAAAAGTGTAAAATCCAGAAAGGCAGGACAGGCCATGGAGAACTGGGAGCCTTGTTATGCTGATGGGCGGGATGTAAATTGCCAACAGACACTCGGGAGAAGTGTATGGTGTTTCCTGAAACATCTAAAAAACAAAGCAACAGAGCCTAGGGCACTGCCACTTATGGTCCTATAGCTTAGGGAAATTAAAATCAAAAAGACACAGCCACCCCAAAGTTTCGAAAGGCTCTGTTTATAAGAACCTCGTTTACAGTACAAGTTCAACATCGCAGAAAGTGAAAAATGGATAAAGAGGGTTGTGGTATTTTCTTACAAAGCAATATCACTCAGCAATGAAATCTGTGTCATCAGGCCCTTAGCAGCACAATGAGTGGATTCAGGTATGATGATTCTAACTGAAATAAGTCACACAGAAAAAGAAACATCATAAGATATCAGTAATACACGGAATGTAAACTTGGCTACACAGGAACTGAATTACAGAACAGAACAGGGTCTCAAATTCAGAAAACCAACTTATGCTTGCTTAAGGGTAAAGGTGAGTTGGGGTGCTGCATAAAACCAGAGATTGAAATGAGCACAGATAAAGTTCCTTAAGCCAAATATGGAATAGACAAGAGCTACTCCTTGCTCAACGAAATGGACTCAACACCGCATATTAAACGTCTAAGAATGTACCTGACTAGTAAGTATCTTAAAACCTATGGATTGCTATGTCTCCGAAAGAGAATCAAGCATGTGTACAGGGGCATAAACGCAGCAGTGATAGGATTGGAGAGGTTCGTGAGCAAATGAAGACCCTTTGAAGTCATATTGCATGGTACCCATTCCACGGGTTTCAACTACCCAGGTTTAAGGTATTCTTCCTTCAGCTAAAACATGCATGTGGAACCTAGAGTATGATCAACCATGTGATCGGGAGACGTGTTCAAATATGTCTCAGTTTTCCTCCCCTGGAATTCTGGTGCAACATTCCAGACGCTTTACTAACACTCTCCCGACTTGGAGAGTCAGTCCCTTTAACCTCCTGTTTGGCCCAGTTTGCAATTTCTGCGGAAGATGAACAGGAATAGCGAGAACCAATTAGAGGCTAGCTGGAGGTGTCTGGACGGGCAAATTTAACTCTCATTTCCCACCAGGAAGAGGAATTAACCAAAGGCTCAGCGTGCCGTAACGGAACGAGATTAGGGCCTGAAGCCATCCTGCGGTGTTGCGGCCAGCTCAAAAGAAAGCGTGTTGAAGAAAGGAGCTCAGGGGCACTGTAATTCACAAACCTGCAGAGTTATAAGTGACAGCTATCGTCCAAAAATATACTGAAGTAAGGCTGCCAAGAGGACTTGAAAGCGGGGCAGAATTGCAGGAAACCGATTTCAGGAGGTAGACTGGAATTGCATTGAAAGCATAGGAAAAGAGGCAGAACGTCCACAATGATGCACTTGGCCAAAAAGGGCATATGCGTTTTTCCCTGAATATATTCAGGAAAAAACGCATACGCCCTTTTTGGCCAACCAAGCAAGCTTGCAAAGGAAATCTGCACTACAATGAAGTCTCACTTCCCCCCGGTCAAAAGGGCCATCTGAAAAAAGTGTAAAATCCAGAAAGGCAGGACAGGCCATGGAGAACTGGGAGCCTTGTTATGCTGATGGGCGGGAGGTAAATTGCCAACAGACACTTGGGAGAAGTGTATGGTGTTTCCTGAAACATCTAAAAAACAAAGCAACAGAGCCTAGGGCACTGCCACTTATGGTCCCATAGATTAGGGAAATTAAAATCAAAAAGACACAGCCACCTCAAAGTTTGGAACGGTTCTGTTTACAAGAACCTCGTTTACAGTACAAGTTCAACATCGCAGAAAGTGAAAAATGGATAAAGAAGTTGTGGTATTTACTTACAAAGCAATATCACTCAGCAATGAAATCTGTGTCATCAGGCCCTTAGCAGCACAATGAGTGGATTCAGGTATGATGATTCTAACTGAAATAAGTCACCCAGAAAAAGAAACATCATAAGATATCAGTAATACACGGAATGTAAACTTGGCTACACAGGAACTGAATTACAGAACAGAACAGGGTCTCAAATTTAGAAAACCAACTTACGCTTGCTTAAGGGGAAAGGTGAGTTGGGGTGCTGCATAAAACCAGAGATTGAAATGAGCACAGATAAAGTTCCTTAAGCCAAATATGGAATAGACAAGAGCTACTCCTTGCTCAACGAAATGGACTCAACACCGCATATTAAACGCCTAAGAATGTACCTGACTTGTAAGTATCTTAAAACCTATGGATTGCTATGTCTCCAAAAGAGAATCAAGCATGTGTACAGGGGAATAAAGGCAGCAGTGATAGGATTGGAGAGGTTCGGTGAGCAAATGAAGACCCTTTGAAGTCATATTGCATGGTACCCATTCCACGGGTTTCAACTACCCAGGTTTAAGGTATTCTTCCTTCAGCTAAAACATGCATGTGGTACCTAGAGTATGATCAACCATGTGATCGGGATACGTGTTCAAATATGTCTCAGTTTTCGTACCCTGGTACTCGGGTGCAACATTCCAGACGCTTTACTAACACTCTCCCGACTTGGAGAGTCAGTCCCTTTAACTTCCTGTTTGGCCCAGTTTGCAATTTCTGCGGAAGATGAACAGGAATAGCGAGAACCAATGAGAGACTAGCTGGAGGTGTCTGGACGGGCAAATTTAACTCTCATTTCCCACCAGGAAGAGGAATTAACCAAAGGCTCAGTGTGCCGTGCCGAAACCAGATTAGGGCCTGAAGCCATCCTGCTGTGTTGCGACCAGCTCACAAGAAAGCGAGTTGAAGAAAGGAGCTCAGGGGCACTGTAATTCACAAACCTGCAGAGTTATAAATGACAGCTATCGTCCAAAAATAGACTGAAGTAAGGCTGCCAAGAGGACTTGAAAGCGGGGCAGAATTGCAGGAAACCGATTTCAGGAGGTAGACTGGAATTGCATTGAAAGCATAGGAAAAGAGGCAGAACGTCCACAATGATGCACTTGGCCAAAAAGGGCGTATGCGTTTTTTCCTGAATATATTCAGGAAAAAACGCATACGCCCTTTTTGGCCAACCAAGCAAGCTTGCAAAGGAAATCTGCACTACAATGAAGTCTCACTTCCCCCCGGTCAAAAGGGCCATCTGAAAAAAGTGTAAAATCCAGAAAGGCAGGACAGGCCATGGAGAACTGGGAGGCTTGTTATGCTGAAGGGCGGGATGTAAATTGCCAACAACCACTCGGGAGAAGTGTATGGTGTTTCCTGAAACATCTAAAAAACAAAGCAACAGAGCCTAGGGCACTTCCACTTATGGTCCTATAGCTTAGGGAATTTAAAATCAAAAAGACACAGCCACCCCAAAGTTTCGAACGGCTTTGTTTACAAGAACCTCATTTACAGTACAAGTTTAGCATCGCAGAAAGTGAAAAATGGAGAAAGAAGTTGTGGTATTTACTTACAAAGCAATATCACTCAGCAATGAAATCTGTGTCATCAGGCCCTTAGCAGCACAGTGAGTGGATTCAGGTATGATGATTCTAACTGAAATAACTCACCCAGAAAAAGAAACATCATAAGATATCAGTAATACACGGAATGTAAACTTGGCTACACAGGAACTGAATCAAAGAACAGAACAGGGTCTCAAATTTAGAAAACCAACTTATGCTTGCTTAAGGGTAAAGGTGAGTTGGGGTGCTGCATAAAACCAGAGATTGAAATGAGCACAGATAAAGTTCCTTAAGCCAAATATGGAATAGACAAGAGCTACTCCTTGCTCAACGAAATGGACTCAACACCGCATATTAAACGCCTAAGAATGTACCTGCCTAGTAAGTATCTTAAAACCTATGGATTGCTATGTCTCCGAAAGAGAATCAAGCATGTGTACAGGGGCATAAACGCAGCAGTGATAGGATTGGAGAGGTTCGGTGAGCAAATGAAGACCCTTTGAAGTCATATTGCATGGTACCCATTCCACGGGTTTCAACTACCCAGGTTTAAGGTATTCTTCCTTCAGCTAAAACATGCATGTGGAACCCAGAGTATGATCAACCATGTGATCGGGAGACGTGTTCAAATATGTCTCAGTTTTCGTACCCTGGTACTCGGGTGCAACATTCCAGACGCTTTACTAACACTCTCCCGACTTGGAGAGTCAGTCCCTTTAACCTCCTGTTTGGCCCAGTTTGCAATTTCTGCGGAAGATGAACAGGAATAGCGAGAACCAATGAGAGACTAGCTGGAGGTGTCTGGACAGGCAAATTTAACTCTCATTTCCCACCAGGAAGAGGAATTAACCAAAGGCTCAGCGTGCCGTGCCGGAACCAGATTAGGGCCTGAAGCCATCCTGCGGTGTTGGGGCCAGGTCACAAGAAAGCGAGTTGAAGAAAGGAGCTCAGGGGCACTGTAATTCACAAACCTGCAGAGTTATAAATGACAGCTATCGTCCAAAAATAGACTGAAGTAAGGCTGCCAAGAGGACTTGAAAGTGGGGCAGAATTGCAGGAAACCGATTTCAGGAGGTAGACTGGAATTGCATTGAAAGCATAGGAAAAGAGGCAGAACGTACACAATGATGCACTTGGCCAAAAAGGGCGTATGCGATTTTTCCTGAATATATTCAGGAAAAAACGCATACGCCCTTTTTGGCCAACCAAGCAAGCTTCAAAGGAAATCTGCACTACAATGAAGTCTCACTTCCCCCCGGTCAAAAGGGCCATCTGAAAAAAGTGTAAAATCCAGAAAGGCAGGACAGGCCATGGAGAACTGGGAGCCTTGTTATGCTGATGGGCGGGATGTAAATTGCCAACAGACACTCGGGAGAAGTGTATGGTGTTTCCTGAAACATCTAAAAAACAAAGCAACAGAGCCTAGGGCACTTCCACTTATGGTCCTATAGCTTAGGGAAATTAAAATCAAAAAGACACAGCCACCCCAAAGTTTGGGACGCCTCTGTTTACAAGAACCTCGTTTACAGTACAAGTTCAACATCGCAGAAAGTGAAAAATGGATAAAGAACTTGTGGTATTTACTTACAATGCAGTATCACTCAGCAATGAAATCTGTGTCATCAGGCCCTTAGCAGCACAATGAGTAGATTCAGGTATGATGATTCTAACTGAAATAAGTCACACAGAAAAAGAAACATCATAAGATATCAGTAATACACGGAATGTAAACTTGGCTACACAGGAACTGAATTACAGAACAGAACAGGGTCTCAAATTTAGAAAACCAACTTATGCTTGCTTAAGGGGAAAGGTGAGTTGGGGTGCTGCATAAAACCAGAGATTGAAATGAGCACAGATAAAGTTCCTTAAGTCAAATATGGAATAGACAAGAGCTACTCCTTGCTCAACGAAATGGACTCAACACCGCATATTAAACGCCTAAGAATGTACCTGACTAGTAAGTATCTTAAAACCTATGGATTGCTATGTCTCCGAAAGAGAATCAAGCATGTGTACAGGGGCATAAAAGCAGCAGTGATAGGATTGGAGAGGTTCGGTGAGCAAATGAAGACCCTTTGAAGTCATATTGCATGGTACCCATTCCACGGGTCTTAACTCTCCAGGTTTAAGGTATTCTTCCTTCAGCTAAAACATGCATGTGGAACCCAAGTATGATCAACCATGTGAACGGGAGACGTGTTCAAATATGTCTCAGTTTTCCTCCCCTGGTACTCGGGTGCAACATTCCAGACGCTTTACTAACACTCTCCCGACTTGGAGAGTCAGCGCCTTTAACCTCCTGTTTGGCCCAGTTTGTAATTTCTGTGGAAGATGAACAGGAATAGCGAGAACCAATGAGAGGCTAGCTGGAGGTGTCTGGACGGGCAAATTTAACTCTCATTTCCCACCAGGAAGAGGAATTAACCAAAGGCTCAGCGTGCCGTGCCGGAACCAGATTAGGGCCTGAAGCCATCCTGCGGTGTTGCGGCCAGCTCAAAACAAAGCGAGTTGAAGAAAGGAGCTCAGGGGCACTGTAATTCACAAACCTGCAGAGTTATAAATGACAGCTATCCTCCAAAAATAGACTGAAGTAAGGCTGCCAAGAGGACTTGAAAGCGGGGCAGAATTGCAGGAAACCGATTTCAGGAGGTAGACTGGAATTGCATTGAAAGCATAGGAAAAGAGGCAGAACGTCCACAATGATGCACTTGGCCAAAAAGGGCGTATGCGTTTTTCCCTGAATATATTCAGGAAAAAACGCATACGCCCTTTTTGGCCAACCAAGCAAGCTTGCAAAGGAAATCTGCACTACAATGAAGTCTCACTTCCCCCCGGTCAAAAGGGCCATCTGAAAAAAGTGTAAAATCCAGAAAGGCAGGACAGGCCATGGAGAACTGGGAGCCTTGTTATGCTGATGGGCGGGAGGTAAATTGCCAACAGACACTTGGGAGAAGTGTATGGTGTTTCCTGAAACATCTAAAAAACAAAGCAACAGAGCCTAGGGCACTGCCACTTATGGTCCCATAGATTAGGGAAATTAAAATCAAAAAGACACAGCCACCTCAAAGTTTGGAACGGTTCTGTTTACAAGAACCTCGTTTACAGTACAAGTTCAACATCGCAGAAAGTGAAAAATGGATAAAGAAGTTGTGGTATTTACTTACAAAGCAATATCACTCAGCAATGAAATCTGTGTCATCAGGCCCTTAGAAGCACAATGAGTGGATTCAGGTATGATGATTCTAACTGAAATAAGTCACCCAGAAAAAGAAACATCATAAGATATCAGTAATACACGGAATGTAAACTTGGCTACACAGGAACTGAATTACAGAACAGAACAGGGTCTCAAATTTAGAAAAACAACTTATGCTTGCTTAAGGGGAAAGGTGAGTTGGGGTGCTGCATAAAACCAGAGATTGAAATGAGCACAGATAAAGTTCCTTAAGCCAAATATGGAATAGACAAGAGCTACTCCTTGCTCAACGAAATGGACTCAACACCGCATATTAAACGCCTAAGAATGTACCTGACTTGTAAGTATCTTAAAACCTATGGATTGCTATGTCTCCGAAAGAGAATCAAGCATGTGTACAGGGGCATAAACGCAGCAGTGATAGGATTGGAGAGGTTCGGTGAGCAAATGAAGACCCTTTGAAGTCATATTGCATGGTACCCATTCCACGGGTTTCAACTACCCAGGTTTAAGGTATTCTTCCTTCAGCTAAAACATGCATGTGGTACCTAGAGTATGATCAACCATGTGATCGGGAGACGTGTTCAAATATGTCTCAGTTTTTGTACCCTGGTACTCGGGTGCAACATTCCAGACGCTTTACTAACACTCTCCCGACTTGGAGAGTCAGTCCCTTTAACTTCCTGTTTGGCCCAGTTTGCAATTTCTGCGGAAGATGAACAGGAATAGCGAGAACCAATGAGAGACTAGCTGGAGGTGTCTGGACGGGCAAATTTAACTCTCATTTCCCACCAGGAAGAGGAATTAACCAAAGGCTCAGTGTGCCGTGCCAAAACCAGATTAGGGCCTGAAGCCATCCTGCGGTGTTGCGACCAGCTCACAAGAAAGCGAGTTGAAGAAAGGAGCTCAGGGGCACTGTAATTCACAAACCTGCAGAGTTATAAATGACAGCTATCGTCCAAAAATAGACTGAAGTAAGGCTGCCAAGAGGACTTGAAAGCGGGGCAGAATTGCAGGAAACCGATTTCAGGAGGTAGACTGGAATTGCATTGAAAGCATAGGAAAAGAGGCAGAACGTCCACAATGATGCACTTGGCCAAAAAGGGCGTATGCGTTTTTTCCTGAATATATTCAGGAAAAAACGCATACGCCCTTTTTGGCCAACCAAGCAAGCTTGCAAAGGAAATCTGCACTACAATGAAGTCTCACTTCCCCCCGGTCAAAAGGGCCATCTGAAAAAAGTGTAAAATCCAGAAAGGCAGGACAGGCCATGGAGAACTGGGAGCCTTGTTATGCTGAAGGGCGGGATGTAAATTGCCAACAACCACTCGGGAGAAGTGTATGGTGTTTCCTGAAACATCTAAAAAACAAAGCAACAGAGCCTAGGGCACTTCCACTTATGGTCCTATAGCTTAGGGAATTTAAAATCAAAAAGACACAGCCACCCCAAAGTTTCGAACGGCTTTGTTTACAAGAACCTCGTTTACAGTACAAGTTCAACATCGCAGAAAGTGAAAAATGGAGAAAGAAGTTGTGGTATTTACTTACAAAGCAATATCACTCAGCAATGAAATCTGTGTCATCAGGCCCTTAGCAACACAATGAGTAGACTCAGGTATGATGATTCTAACTGAAATAAGTCACACAGAAAAAGAAACATCATAAGATATCAGTAATACACGGAATGTAAACTTGGCTACACAGGAACTGAATTACAGAACAGAACAGGGTCTCAAATTTAGAAAACCAACTTATGCTTGCTTAAGGGTAAAGGTGCGTTGGGGTGCTGCATAAAACCAGAGATTGAAATGAGCACAGATAAAGTTCCTTAAGTCAAATATGGAATAGACAAGAGCTACTCCTTGCTCAACGAAATGGACTCAACACCGCATATTAAATGCCTAAGAATGTACCTGACTAGTAAGTATCCTAAAACCTATGGATTGCTATGTCTCCGAAAGAGAATCAAGCGTGTGTACAGGGGCATAAACGCAGCAGTGATAGGATTGGAGAGGTTCGGTGAGCAAATGAAGACCCTTTGAAGTCATATTGCATGGTACCCATTCCACGGGTTTCAACTACCCAGGTTTTAGGTATTCTTCCTTCAGCTAAAACATGCATGTGGAACCCAGAGTATGATCAACCATGTGATCGGGAGATGTGTTCAAATATGTCTCAGTTTTCCTCCCCTGGTACTCGGGTGCAACATTCCAGACGCCTTATTAACACTCTCCCCACTTGGAGAGTCAGCGCCTTTAACCTCCTGTTTGGCCCAGTTTGCAATTTCTGCGGAAGATGAACAGGAATAGCGAGAACCAATGAGAGGCTAGCTGGAGGTGTCTGGACGGGCAAATTTAACTCTCATTTCCCAACAGGAAGAGGAAATAACCAAAGGCTCAGTGGGCCGTGCCGGAACCAGATTAGGGCCTGAAGACATCTTGCGGTGTTGCGGGCAGCTCAAAAGAAAGCGAGTTGAAGAAAGGAGCTCAGGGGCACTGTAATTCACAAACCTGCAGAGTTATAAATGACAGCTATCGTCCAAAAATAGACTGAAGTAAGGCTGCCAAGAGGACTTGAAAGCGGGGCAGAATTGCAGGAAACCGATTTCAGGAGGTAGACTGGAATTGCATTGAAAGCATAGGAAAAGAGGCAGAACGTCCACAATGATGCACTTGGCCAAAAAGGGCGTATGCGTTTTTTCCTGAATATATTCAGGAAAAAACGCATACACCCTTTTTGGCCAACCAAGCAAACTTGCAGAGGAAATCTGCACTACAATGAAGTCTCACTTCCCCCCGGTCAAAAGGGCCATCTGAAAAAAGTGTAAAATCCAGAAAGGCAGGACAGGCCATGGAGAACTGGGAGCCTTGTTATGCTGATGGTCGGGATGTAAATTGCAAACAACCACTTGGGAGAAGTGTATGGTGTTTCCTGAAACATCTAAAAAACAAAGCAACAGAACCTAGGGCACTTCCACTTATGGTCCTATAGCTTAGGGAAATTAAAATCAAAAAGACACAGCCACCCCAAAGTTTGGAACAGCTCTGGTTACAAGAACCTCGTTTACAGTACAAGTTCAACATCGCAGGAAGTGAAAAATGGATAAAGAAGTTGTGGTATTTACTTACAAAGCAATATCACTCAGCAATGAAATCTGTGTCATCAGGCCCTTAGCAGCACAATGAGTGGATTCAGGTATGATGATTCTAACTGAAATAAGTCACACAGAAAAAGAAACATCATAAGATATCACTAATACACGGAATGTAAACTTGGCTACACAGAAACTGAATTACAGAACAGAACAGGTTCTCAAATTTAGAAAACCAACTTATGCTTGCTTAAGGGTAAAGGTGAGTTGGGGTGCTGCATAAAACCAGAGATTGAAATGAGCACAGATAAAGTTCCTTAAGCCAAATATGGAATAGACAAGAGCTACTCCTTGCTCAACGAAATGGACTCAACACCGCATATTAAACGCCTAAGAATGTACCTGACTAGTAAGTATCTTAAAACCTATGGATTGCTATGTCTCCGAAAGAGAATCAAGCATGTGTACAGGGGCATAAACGCAGCAGTGATAGGATTGGAGATGTTCGGTGAGCAAATGAAGACCCTTTGAAGTCATATTGCATGGTACCCATTCCACGGGTTTCAACTACCCAGGTTTAAGGTATTCTTCCTTCAGCTAAAACATGCATGTGGAACCCAGAGTATGATCAACCATGTGATCGAGAGACGTGTTCAAATATGTCTCAGTTTTCGTACCCCGGTACTCGGGTGCAACATTCCAGACGCTTTACTAACACTATCCCGACTTGGAGAGTCAGCGCCTTTAACCTCCTGTTTGGCCCAGTTTGCAATTTCTGCGGAAGATGAACAGGAATAGCGAGAACCAATGAGAGACTAGCTGGAGGTGTCTGAACGGGCAAATTTAACTCTCATTTCCCACCAGGAAGAGGAATTAACCAAAGGCTCAGCATGCCGTGCCGGAACCAGATTAGGGCCTGAAGCCATCCTGCGGTGTTGTGGCCAGGTCACAAGAAAGCGAGTTGAAGAAAGGAGCTCAGGGGCACTGTAATTCACAAACCTGCAGAGTTATAAATGACAGCTATCGTCCAAAAATAGACTGAAGTAAGGCTGCCAAGAGGACTTGAAAGCGGGGCAGAATTGCAGGAAACCGAATTCAGGAGGTAGACTGGAATTGCATTGAAAGCATAGGAAAAGAGGCAGAACGTCCACAATGATGCACTTGGCCAAAAATGGCGTATGCATTTTTTCCTGAATATATTCAGGAAAAAACGCATATGCCCTTTTTGGCCAACCAAGCAAGCTTGCAAAGGAAATCTGCACTACAATGAAGTCTCACTTCCCCCCGGTCAAAAGGGCCATCTGAAAAAAGTGTAAAATCCAGAAAGTCAGGACAGGCCATGGAGAACTGGGAGCCTTGTTATGCTGATGGTCGGGATGTAAATTGCCAACAACCACTTGGGAGAAGTGTATGGTGTTTCCTGAAACATCTAAAAAACAAAGCAACAGAACCTAGGGCACTTCCACTTATGCTCCTATAGCTTAGGGAAATTAAAATCAAAAAGACACAGCCACCCCAAAGTTTGGAACGGCTCTGTTTACAAGAACCTCGTTTATAGTACAAGTTCAACATCGCAGAAAGTGAAAAATGGGTAAAGAAGTTGTGGTATTTACTTACAAAGCAATATCACTCAGCAATGAAATCTGTGTCATCAGGCCCTTAGCAGCACAATGAGGGGATTCAGGTATGATGATTCTAACTGAAATAAGTCACACAGAAAAAGAAACATCATAAGATATCAGTAATACACGGAATGGAAACTTGGCTACACAGGAACTGAATTACAGAACAGAACAGGGTCTCAAATTTAGAAAACCAACTTATGCTTGCTTAAGGGAAAAGG
The DNA here is from genome assembly GCF_951394435.1 of Stenella coeruleoalba. Lineage (NCBI taxonomy): Eukaryota > Metazoa > Chordata > Mammalia > Artiodactyla > Delphinidae > Stenella > Stenella coeruleoalba. The sequence continues at coordinate 334,499 of NW_027645875.1, forward strand.
TGAGTTGGGGTGCTGCATAAAACCAGAGATTGAAATGAGCACAGATAAAGTTCCTTAAGCCAAATATGGAATAGACAAGAGCTACTCCTTGCTCAACGAAATGGACTCAACACCGCATATTAAACGCCTAAGAATGTACCTGACTAGTAAGTATCTTAAAACCTATGGATTGCTATGTCTCCGAAAGAGAATCAAGCATGTGTACAGGGGCATAAATGCAGCAGTGATAGGATTGGAGAGGTTCGTGAGCAAATGAAGACCCTTTGAAGTCATATTGCATGGTACCCATTCCACAGGTTTCAACTACCCAGGTTTAAGGTATTCTTCCTTCAGCTAAAACATGCATGTGGAACCTAGAGTATGATCAACCATGTGATCGGGAGACGTGTTCAAATATGTCTCAGTTTTCGTACCCTGGTACTCGGGTGCAACATTCCAGACGCTTTACTAACACTCTCCCCACTTGGAGAGTCAGTCCCTTTAACCTCCTGTTTGGCCCAGTTTGCAATTTCTGTGGAAGATGAACAGGAATAGCGAGAACCAATGAGAGACTAGCTGGAGGTGTCTGGATGGGCAAATTTAACTCTCATTTCCCACCAGGAAGAGGAATTAACCAAAGGCTCAGCATGCCGTGCCAGAACAAGATTAGGGCCTGAAGACATCCTGCGGTGTTGCGGCCAGGTCACAAGAAAGCGAGTTGAAGAAAGGAGCTCAGGGGCACTGTAATTCACAAACCTGCAGAGTTATAAATGACAGCTATCGTCCAAAAATATACTGAAGTAAGGCTGCCAAGAGGACTTGAAAGCGGGGCAGAATTGCAGGAAACCGATTTCAGGAGGTAGACTGGAATTGCATTGAAAGCATAGGAAAAGAGGCAGAACGTCCACAATGATGAACTTGGCCAAAAAGGGCGTATGCGTTTTTTCCTGAATATATTCAAGAAAAAACGCATACGCCCTTTTTGGCCAACCAAGCAAACTTGCAAAGGAAATCTGCACTACAATGAAGTCTCACTTCTCCCCGGTCAAAAGGGCCATCTGAAAAAAGTGTAAAATCCAGAAAGGCAGGACAGGCCATGGAGAACTGGGAGCCTTGTTATGCTGATGGGCGGGATGTAAATAGACAACAGACACTCAGGAGAAGTGTATGGTGTTTCCTGAAACATCTAAAAAACAAAGCAACAGAGCCTAGGGCACTTCCACTTATGGTCCTATAGCTTAGGGAAATTAAAATCAAAAAGACACAGCCACCCCAAAGTTTGGGACGCCTCTGTTTACAAGAACCTCGTTTACCGTACAAGTTCAATATCACAGAAAGTGAAAAATGGATAAAGAACTTGTGGTACTTACGTACAATGCAGTATCACTCAGCAATGAAATCTATGTCATCAGGCCCGTAGCAGCATAATGAGTGGATTCAGGTACGATGATTCTAACTGAAATAAGTCACACAGAAAAAGAAACATCATAAGATATCAGTAATACAAGGAATGTAAACTTGGCTACACAGGAACTGAATTACAGAACAGAACAGGTTCTCAAATTTAGAAAACCAACTTATGCTTGCTTAAGGGTAAAGGTGAGTTGGGGTGCTGCATAAAACCAGAGATTGAAATGAGCACAGATAAAGTTCCTTAAGCCAAATATGGAATAGACAAGAGCTACTCCTTGCTCAACGAAATGGACTCAACACCGCATATTAAACGCCTAAGAATGTACCTGACTAGTAAGTATCTTAAAACCTATGGATTGCTATGTCTCCGAAAGAGAATCAAGCATGTGTACAGGGGCATAAACACAGCAGTGATAGGATTGGAGATGTTCGGTGAGCAAATGAAGACCCTTTGAAGTCATATTGCATGGTACCCATTCCACGGGTTTCAACTAACCAGTTTTTAGGTATTCTTCCTTCAGCTAAAACATGCATGTGGAACCCAGAGTATGATCAACCATGTGATCGGGAGACGTGTTCAAATATGTCTCAGTTTTCGTACCCTGGTACTCGGGTGCAACATTCCAGACGCTTTACTAACACTCTCCCGACTTGGAGAGTCAGTCCCTTTAACCTCCTGTTTGGCCCAGTTTGCAATTTCTGCGGAAGATGAACAGGAATAGCGAGAACCAATGAGAGACTAGCTGGAGGTGTCTGAACGGGCAAATTTAACTCTCATTTCCCACCAGGAAGAGGAATTAACCAAAGGCTCAGCATGCCGTGCCGGAACCAGATTAGGGCCTGAAGCCATCCTGCGGTGTTGCGGCCAGGTCACAAGAAAGCTAGTTGAAGAAAGGAGCTCAGGGGCACTGTAATTCACAAACCTGCAGAGTTATAAATGACAGCTATCGTCCAAAAATAGACTGAAGTAAGGCTGCCAAGAGGACTTGAAAGCGGGGCAGAATTGCAGGAAAACGAATTCAGGAGGTAGACTGGAATTGCATTGAAAGCATAGGAAAAGAGGCAGAACGTCCACAATGATGCACTTGGCCAAAAAGGGCGTATGCGTTTTTTCCTGAATATATTCAGGAAAAAACGCATACGCCCTTTTTGGCCAACCAAGCAAGCTTGCAAAGGAAATCTGCACTACAATGAAGTCTCACTTCCCCCCGGTCAAAAGGGTCATCTGAAAAAAGTGTAAAATCCAGAAAGGCAGGACAGGCCATGGAGAACTGGGAGCCTTGTTATGCTGATGGGCGGGATGTAAATTGCCAATAGACACTCGGGAGAAGTGTATGGTGTTTCCTGAAACATCTAAAAAACAAAGCAACAGAACCTAGGGCACTTCCACTTATGGTCCTATAGCTTAGGGAAATTAAAATCAAAAAGACACAGCCACCCCAAAGTTTGGAACGGCTCTGTTTACAAGAACCTCGTTTATAGTACAAGTTCAACATCACAGAAAGTGAAAAATGGGTAAAGAAGTTGTGGTATTTACTTACAAAGCAATATCACTCAGCAAATGAAATCTGTGTCATCAGGCCCTTAGCAGCACAATGAGTGGATTCAGGTATGATGATTCTAACTGAAATAAGTCACACAGAAAAAGAAACATCATAAGATATCAGTAATACACGGAATGGAAACTTGGCTACACAGGAACTGAATTACAGAACAGAACAGGGTCTCAAATTTAGAAAACCAACTTATGCTTGCTTAAGGGAAAAGGTGAGTTGGGGTGCTGCATAAAACCAGAGATTGAAATGAGCACAGATAAAGTTCCTTAAGCCAAATATGGAATAGACAAGAGCTACTCCTTGCTCAACGAAATGGACTCAACACCGCATATTAAACGCCTAAGAATGTACCTGACTAGTAAGTATCTTAAAACCTATGGATTGCTATGTCTCCGAAAGAGAATCAAGCATGTGTACAGGGGCATAAATGCAGCAGTGATAGGATTGGAGAGGTTCGTGAGCAAATGAAGACCCTTTGAAGTCATATTGCATGGTACCCATTCCACAGGTTTCAACTACCCAGGTTTAAGGTATTCTTCCTTCAGCTAAAACATGCATGTGGAACCTAGAGTATGATCAACCATGTGATCGGGAGACGTGTTCAAATATGTCTCAGTTTTCGTACCCTGGTACTCGGGTGCAACATTCCAGACGCTTTACTAACACTCTCCCCACTTGGAGAGTCAGTCCCTTTAACCTCCTGTTTGGCCCAGTTTGCAATTTCTGTGGAAGATGAACAGGAATAGCGAGAACCAATGAGAGACTAGCTGGAGGTGTCTGGATGGGCAAATTTAACTCTCATTTCCCACCAGGAAGAGGAATTAACCAAAGGCTCAGCATGCCGTGCCAGAACAAGATTAGGGCCTGAAGACATCCTGCGGTGTTGCGGCCAGGTCACAAGAAAGCGAGTTGAAGAAAGGAGCTCAGGGGCACTGTAATTCACAAACCTGCAGAGTTATAAATGACAGCTATCCTCCAAAAATAGACTGAAGTAAGGCTGCCAAGAGGACTTGAAAGCGGGGCAGAATTGCAGGAAACCGATTTCAGGAGGTAGACTGGAATTGCATTGAAAGCATAGGAAAAGAGGCAGAACGTCCACAATGATGAACTTGGCCAAAAAGGGCGTATGCGTTTTTTCCTGAATATATTCAAGAAAAAACGCATACGCCCTTTTTGGCCAACCAAGCAAACTTGCAAAGGAAATCTGCACTACAATGAAGTCTCACTTCTCCCCGGTCAAAAGGGCCATCTGAAAAAAGTGTAAAATCCAGAAAGGCAGGACAGGCCATGGAGAACTGGGAGCCTTGTTATGCTGATGGGCGGGATGTAAATAGACAACAGACACTCAGGAGAAGTGTATGGTGTTTCCTGAAACATCTAAAAAACAAAGCAACAGAGCCTAGGGCACTTCCACTTATGGTCCTATAGCTTAGGGAAATTAAAATCAAAAAGACACAGCCACCCCAAAGTTTGGGACGCCTCTGTTTACAAGAACCTCGTTTACCGTACAAGTTCAATATCACAGAAAGTGAAAAATGGATAAAGAACTTGTGGTACTTACGTACAATGCAGTATCACTCAGCAATGAAATCTATGTCATCAGGCCCGTAGCAGCATAATGAGTGGATTCAGGTACGATGATTCTAACTGAAATAAGTCACACAGAAAAAGAAACATCATAAGATATCAGTAATACAAGGAATGTAAACTTGGCTACACAGGAACTGAATTACAGAACAGAACATGTTCTCAAATTTAGAAAACCAACTTATGCTTGCTTAAGGGTAAAGGTGAGTTGGGGTGCTGCATAAAACCAGAGATTGAAATGAGCACAGATAAAGTTCCTTAAGCCAAATATGGAATAGACAAGAGCTACTCCTTGCTCAACGAAATGGACTCAACACCGCATATTAAACGCCTAAGAATGTACCTGACTAGTAAGTATCTTAAAACCTATGGATTGCTATGTCTCCGAAAGAGAATCAAGCATGTGTACAGGGGCATAAACACAGCAGTGATAGGATTGGAGATGTTCGGTGAGCAAATGAAGACCCTTTGAAGTCATATTGCATGGTACCCATTCCACGGGTTTCAACTAACCAGTTTTTAGGTATTCTTCCTTCAGCTAAAACATGCATGTGGAACCCAGAGTATGATCAACCATGTGATCGGGAGACGTGTTCAAATATGTCTCAGTTTTCGTACCCTGGTACTCGGGTGCAACATTCCAGACGCTTTACTAACACTCTCCCGACTTGGAGAGTCAGTCCCTTTAACCTCCTGTTTGGCCCAGTTTGCAATTTCTGCGGAAGATGAACAGGAATAGCGAGAACCAATGAGAGACTAGCTGGAGGTGTCTGAACGGGCAAATTTAACTCTCATTTCCCACCAGGAAGAGGAATTAACCAAAGGCTCAGCATGCCGTGCCGGAACCAGATTAGGGCCTGAAGCCATCCTGCGGTGTTGCGGCCAGGTCACAAGAAAGCTAGTTGAAGAAAGGAGCTCAGGGGCACTGTAATTCACAAACCTGCAGAGTTATAAATGACAGCTATCGTCCAAAAATAGACTGAAGTAAGGCTGCCAAGAGGACTTGAAAGCGGGGCAGAATTGCAGGAAAACGAATTCAGGAGGTAGACTGGAATTGCATTGAAAGCATAGGAAAAGAGGCAGAACGTCCACAATGATGCACTTGGCCAAAAAGGGCGTATGCGTTTTTTCCTGAATATATTCAGGAAAAAACGCATACGCCCTTTTTGGCCAACCAAGCAAGCTTGCAAAGGAAATCTGCACTACAATGAAGTCTCACTTCCCCCCGGTCAAAAGGGTCATCTGAAAAAAGTGTAAAATCCAGAAAGGCAGGACAGGCCATGGAGAACTGGGAGCCTTGTTATGCTGATGGGCGGGATGTAAATTGCCAATAGACACTCGGGAGAAGTGTATGGTGTTTCCTGAAACATCTAAAAAACAAAGCAACAGAACCTAGGGCACTTCCACTTATGGTCCTATAGCTTAGGGAAATTAAAATCAAAAAGACACAGCCACCCCAAAGTTTGGAACGGCTCTGTTTACAAGAACCTCGTTTATAGTACAAGTTCAACATCACAGAAAGTGAAAAATGGGTAAAGAAGTTGTGGTATTTACTTACAAAGCAATATCACTCAGCAAATGAAATCTGTGTCATCAGGCCCTTAGCAGCACAATGAGTGGATTCAGGTATGATGATTCTAACTGAAATAAGTCACACAGAAAAACAAACATCATAAGATATCAGTAATACACGGAATGGAATCTTGGCTACACAGGAACTGAATTACAGAACAGAACAGGGTCTCAAATTTAGAAAACCAACTTATGCTTGCTTAAGGGGAAAGGTGAGTTGGGGTGCTGCATAAAACCAGAGATTGAAATGAGCACAGATAATGTTCCTTAAGCCAAATATGGAATAGACAAGAGCTACTCCTTGCTCAACGATATGGACTCAACACCACATATTAAACGCCTAAGAATGTACCTGACTAGTAAGTATCTTAAAACCTATGGATTGCTATGTCTCTGAAAGAGAATCAAGCGTGTGTACAGGGGCATAAACGCAGCAGTGATAGGATTGGAGAGGTTCGGTGAGCAAATGAAGACCCTTTGAAGTCATATTGCATGGTACCCATTCCACGGGTCTCAACTCTCCAGGTTTAAGGTATTCTTCCTTCAGCTAAAACATGCATGTGGAACCCCGAGTTGATCAACCGTGTGAACGGGAGACGTTTTCAAATATGTCTCAGTTTTCCTCCCCTGGTACTCTGGTGCAACATTCCAGACCCTTTACTAACACTCTCCCAACTTGGAGAGTCAGCGCCTTTAACCTCCTGTTTGGCCCAGTTTGCAATTTCTGCGGAAGATGAACAGGAATAGGGAGAACCAATGAGAGACTAGCTGGAGGTGTCTGGACGGGCAAATTTAACTCTCATTTCCCACCAGGAAGAGGAAATAACCAAAGGCTCAGCGTGCCGTGCCAGAACCAGATTAAGGCCTGAAGCCATCCTGCGGTGTTGCGGCCAGCTCAAAAGAAAGCGAGTTGAAGAAAGGAGCTCAGGGTCTCTGTAATTCACAAACCTGCAGAGTTATAAATGACAGCTATCGTCCAAAAATAGACTGAAGTAAGGCTTCCAAGAGGACTTGAAAGCGGGGCAGAATTGCAGGATACCGATTTCAGGAGGTAGACTGGAATTGCATTGAAAGCGTAGGAAAAGAGGCAGAACGTCCACAATGATGCACTTTGCCAAAAGGGCATATGCGTTTTTTCCTGAATATATTCAGGGAAAAACGCATACGCCCTTTTTGGCCAACCAAGCAAGCTTGCAAAGGAAATCTGCACTACAATGAAGTCTCACTTCCCCCCGGTCAAAAGGGCCATCAGAATAAAGTGTAAAATCCATAAAGGCAGGACAGGCCATGGAGAACTGGGAGCCTTGTTATGCTGATGGGCGGGATGTAAATTGCCAACAGACACTCGGGAGAAGTGTATGGTGTTTCCTGAAACATCTAAAAAACAAAGCAACAGAGCCTAGGGCACTTCCACTTATGGTCCTATAGCTTAGGGAAATTAATATCAAAAAGACACAGCAACCCCAAAATTTGGGACGGCTCTTTTTACAGGAATCTCTTCTACGGCACAAGTTAAATATCCCAGAGAGCAAATAATGGATAAAGAAGTTGCGGTACTTCTGTACAACAGAATACCACTCAGCAATGAAATCTATGTCACCAGGCCCGTACCAGCATAATGAGTGGATTGAGGCACGATGATTCTAAGTGAAATAAGTCACACAGAAAATGAAACATCATAAGGTATCACTAATACACGGAATGTGAACTTGGCTACACATGAACTGAATTACAAAACAGAACAGGGTCTCAAGTTTAGAAAACCAACTTATGCCTGCTTAAGGGGGAAGGTGAGTTGGGGTGCTGCATAAAAGCAGAGTTTGAAATTAGCACAGATACCGTTCCATAAGCCAAATATGTAATAGACAAGAGCTACCCCTTGCTCAAGGAAATGGATTCAACAATGAGGTATCACCTCACACCTGGTAGAATAGGCATCATTGAAAATCTACAAACAAAAAATGCTGGAAAGGGTGTGGAGAAAAGGAACCCTCTTCCACTATTGTTGGGAATATAAATTGATACAGTCATTATGGAGAACAATATGGAATTTCTTAAGAAACTAACAATAGAATTACCATATGATACAGGAATCCCAGTACTGGACATATACCCAGACAAAACCATAAATCAAGAAGAGTCATTCACCGCAATGTTCATTGCATCACTATTTACAATATCGAGGTAATGGAAGCAACCTAAATGCCCACAGACAGACGAATGCATAAAGCTGTGGTACATATATAAAATGGAATATTACTAAGCCATGAAAAGGAATGAAATTGGGTCATTTGTAGAGACGTCGATGGATCTAGAGACTGTCATACAGAGTGAAGTAAGTCAGAAAGAGAAAAACAAATCTTGTATATTCATGCATATATGTGGAACCTAGAAAAACTGTACAGATTAACCATTTTGCAAGACATAAATAGAGCAACAGATGTAGACAACAAACGTATGGACAACAAGGGGGGAAAGCTGTTGGGGGGGTGGTAGTGGGAGGAGTTGAGAGACTGGGATTGGCATGTATACATTTATATGTATAAAATAGATAACCAATAAGAACCTGCTGTATAAAAATATAAAATAAAATTCAAAATTAAAAAGAAGTAAAATTTAAAAAATAAAACAGAAAAAACAATTATTCCCTGCACATACATGTATTTATATGAATAAATTATTTCCATGCTTATATCTGTAAATACAAAAAAGAGGAATAAAATCTACCTTGAACCAAAAACGAAAAAGAGAAAAAAAACACAGAACCCACCAGTTACACAGAGGAAAACCGTATCAGGGCACTTGCTCCAGTTGTAAACAATTCTGAAGTTGGTCAGTGGTGGGGAATCGTCTCCCATTCAGCCAGCAGCCCCCACGCAACAAGCGTCCTCATTGCAAAGCTGGGGCACCGTGCCGAGGCATCTGTGAGTAAACGTGAGCTGAGCCCCAGGCCAGTTGCTGCTGAACTATTACCACCCGTCCCAGGTAAAACACCTGAAAATATACAAGGACTTGAAAGCCTAGAGGAAGGGCCATAGAGCCACACGAGTGACAGCATGCCGGCCGACTTGGTGCCTGCAGGCCAGCCAGGATGGTCCTGGCCCTGGGTGCTCTTCTGGAAGATATCCATTTCCCTGCCTGAGATACCCGTCCTGTCCCTGCCCCCACTGCTTTTTTCCTTCCTCACCTCTGCCCAGGGAGAAATTCCAGCAGCAGGTATGGGTGACACATCCTCTTCTTTAGCAGGTGGCAGCCTGGCAACTGCTGCAGAAAGTCCAGCAGAGCCCCACTCACACTGGGCCACCCACAAAGCCGTGGCCTCTCACTCCCTCCCACCAGCCCAGCCCCGAGACTGCTGACAGGCAGAGAAAATGGCGTCAGGCACGGCTGCAGGGGCTCTTGCTGCCTGGAGTGGTATTTATATTGATCTCAACCCAGGCACACCTGGGGAGGGCTGGCCGGCACGGTAAGGCTGCCCAGGTCAGCCAATCATCACCCCTCAGGGGCTCACAGTTGCAGAAAATGGAACTTGCTGAACCGGCCAGGTCCAAGGAACAGGTGTGGGCTCCTGAGAGTCAGGATAGACAAGGGGCTGCAGCTTTGGCTTGTTTTCTAATCATTTTATCTGACCCATGAGTGGGAGACAACTTCAAGAAAACCCTCTCCTAATGAGAGGAACCCAGGAGTCAGGGAGAGGAGGGGTTGGGTGGTGGTTGGAGACAGAGGCCTGGTGCCCCGGGTGCAGTGGAAGTCTCTGGAAGACCAGGTGGAGGGAGGCCTCACGGAGTGATGCCCAGGGTCACAGACCTGTCGCAGCTGCTGTTTGTTAGTTCAAGTCCTGCTCTGAGGTGCTCTGTGTCAGCTCTGAGCGACAGGTGAGCTGGGGGTGCTCTGCAATGAGGGCTATGTGCACGGTTCCTGTGTGCCCAGCCCTGCCACGGTACCTGCAAGGGTAGCTCTGTATCCTGGGAGGGGCCTGACCACGAGAGCCCCGTGGGCTGGGGTGGGGTACCTGCCCAGGTGAGCTCCATATTCTGGGATTGGTCTGACCACGAGAGCCCCATGGGCTGCTGGGGACCTGGTAAAGGATGTCAGGACAATCAGTGAAGCCACCGAGGATATACCTCCAGTTGCTCCTAATTCCTACACCCTGCTGGTCATTCTACCAACCACCAGGACATGGTATTCTGTATTAGTCTTCAATGATGCCTTCTTTTGTATTCCATTAGTCCCAGAGTCACAAGAAATTTTGGCTTGTGAGTGGCAGGACTCAACATACAACTAAAACAATACTTCTGGGCCGTCTGGCCCCAAGGGTGCAAAAATTCCCACACCATCTTTGGGGAAAGCTTAGCTAAAGACCTAAAAGTTCTACCTCTGGAAAAGGAAACCCTCCTTCAATATGCAGACGACATTCTGATCACCAGCCCTACTAAGGAGGCCTCTGAACTACCAAGCCAATAAAGGATAGAAGTTGTCCAAGAAAAAGCTCAAATATCACAGACTGCGGTGACCTGCCTGGGCTTCATTCTCACAGAAGGTCAGAGAAGCCCATCCCAGGAAAGGGAAGAAACCATTTTCAGCCTTACCCCTTTCTAAAACTAGAAGACAGCTTAGGGGTTCCTGGGGAGGCCAGGGTTTGCTGCTTCTGGATCCCTAGCTACAGTCTACTAGCTGGGCCTCTATATGAAACACTGAAAGGAAAAGATGATGATCCTTTTGAATAGAATCCAGAAGTGGCCTTTCAAGAATGGAAAGAGCAGTCAATTCAGACCCTTGCCCTGGAACTCCCTAATTTAGCTAAACCCTTTGACCTTTACATTCCCGGTGAAAGGTGAATCGCCATTGGAGAATTAGTGCAAAAACTGGGACCACTTGAAATGGAACAATGCAAGAATGCCATCCAGGTAGGATAAACTACGGTCACTAAGGGGCTTGGCCCACTGCCACATCTGGCCAAGATACTGGCGGTATCTAAAAACCTGGAAATCAGCAGCCCAAAAGGCCACCTCCCTCCTAAGGGAAAAGGACCCCACGTGGTGATCCTAACCACCAACCATGCCCTGAAGTTGCAGGGTTCGCTCCGTGGGCACACCGACCTCGAGTGAGGAGGCCCTCCAACTCCAACATCCAGAGAGATAACCGGGGGCAACAGGGCACCATGACGACTCGTGTGAACATCACTTGACCTGGAGTTTCTCTCATAAAACAACAAGAGTGTGTCCCAAAAGAGTAGACTACTGCTTGCAGGACTTACTGCACCCAGAGGGGAGCTAATAATCTTGGCGGGGGAACAGTATACCACACTGTCACCATAGAAAAGCCTACAGACACCATGATGATGGTGGCCAATAAGACCGGCTGGACTCCTGTTTACTTCAAAAGGCTGTTGACTCAGTAGCCATCATGGTCCTTGGTCACCACTGACCCTGGACTGTCTGGGAGTTGAGCGGGCAGGGCTCTGACACCTGGTGCTGTTTGTACGTTAATTCAGGGGCCTAATTGAAGAAAGCGCAGACTACTGGTCAGAGCATCTAGGCTGGCAGAGACGGTCAGCCTAAGGTGGCCGAACAAATGTGAGGCGGGGTGAAACCGGCCCCCACAGCGTCTCTGCACATCTCTTTCCTGGACCCTTAAAGGTCATTAGAATCTATAACACTTCCAATGCTGGTGCTCAGGTGGACGAGCAGGGAGGCAGGGGTCCTGGGGACAATCAACGTCACCGGGAGGCTGCTGGGGAGAAGCTCTGACCCTCGCCCCAGGGTATGAGGGCTCCCAACTCAGCACTCAGCAGTTACAGAAGAAGGGTCTGCACCCTCAGCACTCCAAGAATGAGGAACGGGACAAAAGGCAGAGGAGGGGTTTGTCCCCAGCAAAGCCCATTAAAAATCCCTGGGAGATAAAAATAGAATCTGGGCAATAAAGTCAAGTCTAACCTTTTTTATCCTTTGTGCTTTGTCTAATTTCACGTGCTCCTAGGGTCCCGCATGCAGAGGTTCCACACCCGGCACTTCAGACCAGATTTCCTAGTGCAGAATGGCTGGGTCGACACCTCAGCTCCTGGGGCCCAGTGCAGACTCCACAATATAGAGCCTGAGCTACAGCCAACCCGGCCCTCGAGAGCTCCGCCGCCTCCCTCCCTCCCACTGACTCTGACAGGATCTCTACACAGCAGCCCAGCCCACAGCCCACGGGGTAGTGCATGCTCTCACCTCTCCATTCTCTGATCAAAATATAAAGTTTCCTTTGCTTGTGAACCAAACTCAGTCTCGATCTGTTGGCCCCAATGACACTGGGCAGGGGGACACTTGTTGGGGTCCACTCTGGAGGATCAGTAACAGAAATTGAGACTATTGTAACCTCAATGAACAGATGTGTGAGCCAAATTGTAGTTAACATAGAACAGTGTATAAGGCTCGGGTAAAATAAGATGTTTTTAACACTTCCATTTGATATTTCCATCACTTTTTATAAGCAAGTTCAGTGAAAAGGTTTGTCTTATTTGTCAGGTCAATATTGGAGAAACGAAGTGATTTCTTTCCAAGGATGTACATCTAATAATCTTGGTTAAACCTTCAATCTTGTTTTAAATGCTTTTCCATTGAAAATGATACCTCTCTTTCAGCTCCCCCATTTCTGAGAAGTATAAAATCTTATAATTTATTATTACCAAAGGGGAAAGGTGGGAGGAGGGATAAATTAACAGTTTGGAATTAACACATACACACTGCTATGTATAAAATAGATCATCAACAAGGAACTACTGTATAGCACAGGGAACTACACTCAACATTTTGCAATAACCTATAAGGGGAAATAATCTGAAAAAGAATAGATATTTTTATTGACATCATCTATCAATGACAGTTAAAGTGTAGCCTAAGGGAAGCTGGTGGTGAGTGCTTCTGACCCTGAAGACTTCAATCATCTAAAGTTTGGACTCTGCCTACTTCCCAAGGCCCTTAATGAACATATGTGTAGCCGTAGCTTAAAAAATTCCCCAGTTTGGGTTTCGGGGAGACACTGATTTTGAAAAAGCCCTGGTGTTCTCCTTACATGAATGGGACTCTTCCTACTGCTAAAACATGTCTGTCACACCCAGAGGATGGTATACCGTCTGATCGGGAAGAGTTTGGAAAAGGCATCTCATCTCCTCATCTCCTGGTGCTCGGGTTCACCCCTCCAGCATCTTTACTAACAGTCTCCCCACTTGGAGATGTCAGCACTGTCAACATCCTGTTGCGTACAGTTTGGAATTTGTCCAGAGGATGAAGCGGAAGGATGAGGAACAATGAGAGACAAGTCCTAGGTGTTCAGACAGGCACATGTCACTCTAATTTCCAATCAGGAAGACGAATTGACCAAAGGCTAGGGTTGCCCATGGAAACAGTATAGGGCTTGAGGAAATCCCGCTGCTTTGTGGCCAGTTCCCATAAACACGAGTTGAACAATGGAACTCAGGGGCAGTAAAATTCACAAAACTGCAGAGTTGAAAATATCCATCACTGAAAAATGTCTTGAGGAAAGTCAGAGAAAAGGACTTGTAAGCAAGGGAGAATGGCAGGAAAGGGATTTGAGGAGGTAGAAAGGACTCGCCATTAAGCACAAGAAAAGGAGCTGAACATTGCCAACATTGCAGTTGGCCAAAAAGGGTGTATGCGTTCTTTTCTGTATATATTCAAGAAAAGGGCATACACTTTTTTAGCCAACCAAACAGGTGGGCACTGGAAGTCAATACCACAAAAGATATCACTTCGCATCAGTCAGAAGAGCCATCCTCATAAAGCGTAAACAACAGAAATGCAGGACAGGGCAACGAGAAGAGGGAGCCCTGTGAGACTTATAGTGGAAATGTATATTGCCAACGGCCATTCTGGAGAAGTGTATTGTGTTTACTAAAGCATCTACAAAATGAGCTACAGAGCATAGGGCACTTGCACTCATGGGCGTATATCTTGGGAAAAACAAAAATCGAGAGGACACAGGCACCCCAATGTTTACCCCCTCTCTGTTTAAAAGATCCTCGACTAGGATATAACTTAAATGTCTCTGGAGGGAAAAAATGGATAGAGATGTGGTACTTAGGTAGAGTGGAATATTATTCAGCCTGGAAATCAATGAAATATGGCCAGTTGTAACAACTCCGGAGGAGTTACGTATGATCATTCTAAGTGACAGAATTCAAAAAGAAAAAGACACATATCATAAGATATCACTTAAAGGTGGAATCCAAAATGGCTACACATGAAATAAATTACAAAACAAAAACATAGTCAAATATGTAGAAAACACGCATAAGGCTGCTAAACGGGAAAGGTGGGGAGGGGTGAGGCATCATCCAGGAGGTTGAAATTAGCAAAGATACCATTCCAAATACCAAACTGATAATCAACAAGGCCTACACGGTAGCTAAAAGAACTGCACTCAGCACACTCAAGTCACCGGAAAAGAATATATATGACTGGTAAGAATCTGAAAAAGAATTTATTGATGTCTCTCTGTACGTGAATCAAGTGGATGTACAGCAGCAAGAAACAGAGCTTTGAAAATCAGCTGTAACCAATATAGTAATAAATTGAAAAAAATAAACGACAGAGAGACAGAGAAAACCTCTTACAACTTTTCCTCAGGGACGGTGATGCAACATGGATTGAACACATCTAGACCCACAGCAGGATGAGACATAAGGCTGGAAACTGTTTGCGCTAAGAGAAATGTGAGGTTGGGTGAGGAAATGCACACCCTTTAAAGTAATACTACCTGGTACCCATTCAATGGGTCCCAAATCTGCAGGTTCAAGGGATCTTCCTACAGCTAAAACATGCATGGAAAGCCCAGAGGGCTGTACACCATGTGATCGGGAGATGTGTCTAAAATGCACCTCATTTATCCTCTCCTGGTGCTCCTGTTCACCATTCCAGCCACGCTACTTAGAATCTCCCCACTTGGAGAATCAGCACATTTAAACTTCTGTTTCACACATTTTGCAAATTGTGAGGAGGATGAACGGGAAGAGGGGGAACCAATGAGAGAAGAGTTGTAGGGGTTTGGACGGGCACATATCACTCTAATTTCCCATTAAGAATAAGAATTAAAGAAAGGCTCAGCCTGCCTCGCCGGAGCCAAAATAGGGCCTGAAGCAATCCTGCGGGTTTGAGGCCAGCTCACAAAAGAGCAACTTAAAAAATGGAGCTCAGGGTCACTGCAATTCACAAACCTGCAGAGTTATAAATGAAAACTAACGTCCAAAAATATGTTGAGGTAAGGCAAAGAAGAGGATCTGAATGCAAGACAGAATTGCAAGAAACAGATTTCAAGAGATAGATTGGACTCGTCTTTAACGCACATGAAAAGCGGCAGAATTTCGACAATGATGCAGTTGGCCCAAAAGGGCGTATGCGTTTTTTCCTGATTAT
The DNA here is from genome assembly GCF_951394435.1 of Stenella coeruleoalba. NCBI lineage: Eukaryota > Metazoa > Chordata > Mammalia > Artiodactyla > Delphinidae > Stenella > Stenella coeruleoalba. The sequence goes on from NW_027645875.1 coordinate 350,022, forward strand.
ATCCAGGAAAAAACGCATACGCACTTTATGGGCAACGAAGCAAGCAAGCAATGCAAATGTGCACAACAAAGAAGTCTCACTTCCCACCAGTCAAAAGGGCCATCCTAAAAAATTGTAAAAACCAGAAATGCAGGACAGGCCATGGAGAACAGGGAGCCTTTATACGCTGATGGGCAGTGTGTGAACTGCCGAGAGCCACTCTGGAGAAGTGTATGGTGGTTCCTAAATCATCTAAAAAACAGAGCTACAGAGCATAGGACACTTCCAATCATGGGAGTATATCTAGGGAAGTCTAAAAATCAACAAGACACAAGCACACCACAGTTTAGGGCTACTCTGTTTACAAGAACCTCAACTTCAGTACACCTTAAATATCCCAGGAAAGAGAACAATGGATAAAGAAGATGTGGTACTTATGTACAATGGAATATCTCTTCACCATGAAATCAATGTAATAAGGCTAGTAGAAGGATAAAGAGTGGATTTAGGTCCGATAATACTACTTGAAATAAGTCAAACAGAAAAAGAAACATATCATAAGATATCACTTATAGAGGGAGGGTAAATATGGCTGCACAAGAAATGAATTACAGAACAGAACAGTGTCTCACATTTAGAAAACACACTTATGTCAGCTTAAGGGGAAAGGAGAGGTGGGGTGATGCATAAAACCAGAGTTTGAAATTAGCACAGATACCGTTCAATAAACCAAATAGGTATTAGACAAGATCTACACCTTGCTCAATGAACAGGCCTCAACACACCCTATACACCGCAGAGAAATATATCTGAGGAATAAGAATCTTAAAACCCATGTATTGATATATCTCCATAAGGGAATCAAGTGTGTGCAGAGCGGCACAAACACAGCAGTGAAAATGAGCTAAACCCCATTATAGAAATAAATTTTAAAAACAAAACGCTGAAACAATGAAAGAGAGAAAAATTCTTACAAAATTCGCTCAGGGGCTGTGATGCAACCTGGATTGACCACATATAAACCCACAGCTGGATAAGACATAAGGCTGGACACTTGGGGCTGACAGGATTGGTGAGCTTTGGTGAGCAACTGCCGAAAGTTTAATGCAATACTTCATGCTACTCATTCCAAGGGTCCCAACACTCCAGGTTGAAGGGAATCTTCCTACAGCTAAACCATGCTTGGGAAACCCAGCGACTGGTATACCATATGATCGGGAAAGGTTTCTAAAACGCACCTCATTTTTCCTCTCCTGGGGCTCCGGATCGACATTCCAGCCGCTTTACTAACAACATCCCCACATGGAGTCAATGCCTTTAAGTTCTGGTATCGCACAGTCTGCAGTTAGTGCAGAGGATGAATGGGAATAGGGGGAACCAGTGAGAAACTAGCTGTAGCGGTTTCAATGGGCACATGTCACTCTAATATCACATCAGTAAGAAGAATTAACCAAAGGCACAGCAAGGTGCCCCAGAAGAAAAATAGGGCTTCAAGGAATCCTGTGGTTACGGGGCAAGACCACGAAAATAAGAGCTAAAAAATGGAGCTAAGGGCCACTGCAATTCAAAAACCTGCAGAGTTATAAAGGCCAACTATTTTTAAAAAATATATTGAGGTAAGGCTATGAAGAGGCATTGAAAGCAAGGCAGAATTGCAGGAAACCGATTTCAGGAGGTAGACTGGAATTGCATTGAAAGCATAGGAAAAGAGGCAGAACGTCCACAATGATGCACTTGGCCAAAAAGGGCGTATGCGTTTTTTCCTGAATATATTCAGGAAAAAACGCATACGCCCTTTTTGGCCAACCAAGCAAACTTGCAAAGGAAATCTGCAGTACAATGAAGTCTCACTGCCCCCTGGTCAAAAGGGCCATCTGAAAAAAGTGTAAAATCCATAAAGGCAGGACAGGCCATGGAGAACTGGGAGCCTTGTTATGCTGATGGGCGGGATGTAAATTGCCAACAGACACTTGGGAGAAGTGTATGGTGTTTCCTGAAACATCGAAAAAACAAAGCAACAGAGCCTAGGGCACTTCCACTTATGGTCCTATAGCTTAGGAAAATTAAAATCAAATAGACACAGCCACCCCAAAGTTTGGGACGCCTCTGTTTACAAGAACCTCGTTTACAGTACAAGTTCAACATCGCAGAAAGTGAAAAATAGATAAAGAAGTTGTGGTATTTACTTACAAAGCAATATCACTCAGCAATGAAATCTGTGTCATCAGGCCCTTAGCAGCACAAGTGGATTCAGGTATGATGATTCTAACTGAAATAAGTCACACAGAAAAAGAAACATCATAAGATATCAGTAATACACGGAATGTAAACTTGGCTACACAGGAACTGCATTCCAAAACAGAACAGGGTCTCAAATTTAGAAAACCAACTTATGCTTGCTTAAGGGGAAAGGTGAGTTGGGGTGCTGCATAAAACCAGAGATTGAAATGAGCACAGATAAAGTTCCTTAAGCCAAATATGGAATAGACAAGAGCTACTCCTTGCTCAACGAAATGGACTCAAAACCCCATATTAAACGCCTAAGAATGTACCTGACTAGTAAGTATCTTAAAACCTATGGATTGCTATGTCTCCAAAAGAGAATCAAGCGTGTGTACAGGGGCATAAACGAAGCAGTGATAGGATTGGAGAGGTTCGGTGAGCAAATGAATACCCTTTGAAGTCATATTGCATGGTACCCATTACACGGGTCTCAACTCTCCAGGTTTAAGGTATTCTTCCTTCAGCTAAAACATGCATGTGGAACCCAGAGTATGATCAACTAAGTGAACGGGAGACGTGTTCAAATATGTCTCAGTTTTCCTCCCCTGGTACTCGGGTGCAACATTCCAGACGCTTTACTAACACTCTCCCCACTTGGAGAGTCAGTCCCTTTAACCTCCTGTTTGGCCCAGTTTGCAATTTCTGCGGAAGATGAACAGGAATAGCGAGAACCAATGAGAGGCTAGCTGGAGGTGTCTGGACGGGCAAATTTAACTCTCATTTCCCACCAGGAAGAGGAATTAACCAAAGGCTCAGCGTGCCGTGCCGGAACCAGATTAGGGCCTGAAGCCATCCTGCGGTGTTGCGGCCAGGTCACAAGAAAGCGAGTTGAAGAAAGGAGCTCAGGGGCACTGTAATTCACAAACCTGCAGAGTTATAAATGACAGCTATCGTCCAAAAATATACTGAAGTAAGGCTGCCAAGAGGACTTGAAAGCGGGGCAGAATTGCAGGAAACCGATTTCAGGAGGTAGATTGGAATTGCATTGAAAGCACAGGAAAAGAGGCAGAACGTCCACAATGATGCACTTGGCCAAAAAGGGCGTATGCGTTTTTTCCTGAATATATTCAGGAAAAAACGCATACGCCCTTTTTGGCCAACCAAGCAAGCTTGCAAAGGAAATCTGCACTACAATGAAGTCTCACTTCCCCCCGGTCAAAAGGGCCATCTGAAAAAAGTGTAAAATCCAGAAAGGCAGGACAGGCCATGGAGAACTGGGAGCCTTGTTATGCTGATGGGCTGGATGTAAATTGCCAACAACCACTCGGGAGAAGTGTATGGTGTTTCCTGAAACATCTAAAAAACAAAGCAACAGAACCTAGGGCACTTCCACTTATGGTCCTATAGCTTAGGGAAATTAAAATCAAAAAGACACAGCCACCCCAATGTTTGGAACGGCTCTGTTTACAAGATCCTCGTTTACAGTACAAGTTCAATATCACAGAAAGTGAAAAATGGAGAAAGAAGTTGTGGTATTTACTTACAAAGCAATATCACTCAGCAATGAAATCTGTGTCATCGGGCCCTTAGCAGCACAATGAGTGGATTCAGGTATGATGATTCTAACTGAAATAAGTCACACAGAAAAAGAAACATCATAAGATATCAGTAATACACGGAATGTAAACTTGGCTACACAGGAACTGAATTACAGAACAGAACAGGGTCTCAAATTTAGAAAACCAACTTATGCTTGCTTAAGGGTAAAGGTGAGTTGGGGTGCTGCATAAAACCAGAGATTGAAATGAGCACAGATAAAGTTCCTTAAGCCAAATATGGAATAGACAAGAGCTACTCCTTGCTCAACGAAATGGACTCAACACCGCATATTAAACGCCTAAGAATGTACCTGACTAGTAAGTATCTTAAAACCTATGGATTGCTATGTCTCCGAAAGAGAATCAAGCATGTGTACAGGGGCATAAACGCAGCAGTGATAGGATTGGAGAGGTTCGGTGAGCAAATGAAGACCCTTTGAAGTCATATTGCATGGTACCCATTCCACGGGTTTCAACTACCCAGGTTTTAGGTATTCTTCCTTCAGCTAAAACATGCATGTGGAACCCAGAGTATGATCAACCATGTGATCGGGAGACGTGTTCAAATATGTCTCAGTTTTCGTACCCTGGTACTCGGGTGCAACATTCCAGACGCTTTACTAACACTCTCCCGACTTGGAGAGTCAGTCCCTTTAACCTCCTGTTTGGCCCAGTTTGCAATTTCTGCGGAAGATGAACAGGAATAGCGAGAACCAATGAGAGACTAGCTGGAGGTGTCTGGACGGGCAAATTTAACTCTCATTTCCCACCAGGAAGAGGAATTAACCAAAGGCTCAGCGTGCCGTCCCGGAACCAGATTAGGGCCTGAAGCCATCCTGCGGTTTTGCGGCCAGCTCAAAAGAAAGCGAGTTGAAGAAAGGAGCTCAGGGGCACTGTAATTCACAAACCTGCAGAGTTATAAATGACAGCTATCGTCCAAAAATAGACTGAAGTAAGGCTGCCAAGAGGACTTGAAAGCGGGGCAGAATTGCAGGAAACCGATTTCAGGAGGTAGACTGAAATTGCATTGAAAGCATAGGAAAAGAGGCAGAACGTACACAATGATGCACTTGGCCAAAAAGGGCCTATGAGTTTTTATCTGAATATATTCAGGAAAAAACGCATACGCCCTTTTTGGCCAACCAAGCAAGCTTGCAAAGGAAATCTGCACTACAATGAAGTCTCACTTCCCCCCCGGTCAAAAGGGCCATCTGAAAAAAGTGTAAAATCCAGAAAGGCAGGACAGGCCATGGAGAACTGGGAGCATTGTTATGCTGATGGGCGGGATGTAAATTGCCAACAGACACTCAGGAGAAGTGTATGGTGTTTCCTGAAACATCTAAAAAACAAAGCAACAGAGCCTAGGGCACTTCCACTTATGGTCCTATAGATTAGGGAAATTAAAATCAAAAAGACACAGCCACCCAAAAGTTTGGGACGCCTCCGTTTACAAGAACCTCGTTTACCGTACAAGTTCAATATCACAGAAATTGAAAAATGGATAAAGAACTTGTGGTACTTACGTACAATGCAGTATCACTCAGCAATGAAATCTATGTCATCAGGCCCGTAGCAGCATAATGAGTGGATTCAGGTACGATGAATCTAACTGAAATAAGTCACACAGAAAAAGAAACATCATAAGATATCACTAATACACGGAATGTAAACTTGGCTACACAGGAACTGCATTCCAAAACAGAACAGGGTCTCAAATTTAGAAAACCAACTTATGCTTGCTTAAGGGGAAAGGTGAGTTGGGGTGCTGCATAAAACCAGATATTGAAATGAGCACAGATAAAGTTCCTTAAGCCAAATATGGAATAGACAAGAGCTACTCCTTGCTCAACGAAATGGACTCAAAACCCCATATTAAACCCCTAAGAATGTACCTGACTAGTAAGTATCTTAAAACCTATGGATTGCTATGTCTCCAAAAGAGAATCAAGCGTGTGTACAGGGGCATAAACGCAGCAGTGATAGGATTGGAGAGGTTCGGTGAGCAAATGAAGACCCTTTGAAGTCATATTGCATGGTACCCATTACACGGGTCTCAACTCTCCAGGTTTAAGGTATTCTTCCTTCAGCTAAAACATGCATGTGGAACTCAGAGTATGATCAACCATGTGAACGGGAGACGTGTTCAAATATGTCTCAGTTTTCGTACCCTGGTACTCGGGTGCAACATTCCAGACGCTTTACTAACACTCTCCCGACTTGGAGAGTCAGTCCCTTTAACCTCCTGTTTGGCCCAGTTTGCAATTTCTGCGGAAGATGAACAGGAATAGCGAGAACCAATGAGAGACTAGCTGGAGGTGTCTGGACGGGCAAATTTAACTCTCATTTCCCACCAGGAAGAGGAATTAACCAAAGGCTCAGCGTGCCGTGCCGGAACCAGATTAGGGCCTGAAGCCATCCTGCGGTGTTGCGGCCAGCTCACAAGAAAGCGAGTTGAAGAAAGGAGCTCAGGGGCACTGTAATTCACAAACCTGCAGAGTTATAAATGACAGCTATCGTCCAAAAATAGACTGAAGTAAGGCTGCCAAGAGGACTTGAAAGCGGGGCAGAATTGCAGGAAACCGATTTCAGGAGGTAGACTGGAATTGCATTGAAAGCATAGGAAAAGAGGCAGAACGTCCACAATGATGCACTTGGCCAAAAAGGGCGTATGCGTTTTTTCCTGAATATATTCAGGAAAAAACGCATACGCCCTTTTTGGCCAACCAAGCAACCTTGCAAAGGAAATCTGCACTACAATGAAGTCTCACTTCCCCCCGGTCAAAAGGGCCATCTGAAAAAAGTGTAAAATCCAGAAAGGCAGGACAGGCCATGGAGAACTGGGAGCCTTGTTATGCTGATGGGCGGGATGTAAATTGCCAACAGACACTCGGGAGAAGTGTATGGTGTTTCCTGAAACATCTAAAAAACAAAGCAACAGAGCCTAGGGCACTTCCACTTATGGTCCTATAGCTTAGGGAAATTAAAATCAAAAAGACACAGCCACCCCAAAGTTTGGAACGGCTCTGTTTACAAGATCCTCGTTTACAGTACAAGTTCAATATCACAGAAAGTGAAAAATGGAGAAAGAAGTTGTGGTATTTACTTACAAAGCAATATCACTCAGCAATGAAATCTGTGTCATCAGGCCCTTAGCAGCACAATGAGTGGATTCAGGTATGATGATTCTAACTGAAATAAGTCACACAGAAAAAGAAACATCATAAGATATCAGTAATACACGGAATGTAAACTTGGCTACACAGGAACTGAATTACAGAACAGAACAGGGTCTCAAATTTAGAAAACCAACTTATGCTTGCTTAAGGGTAAAGGTGAGTTGGGGTGCTGCATAAAACCAGAGATTGAAATGAGCACAGATAAAGTTCCTTAAGCCAAATATGGAATAGACAAGAGCTACTCCTTGCTCAACGAAATGGACTCAACACCGCATATTAAACGCCTAAGAATGTACCTGACTAGTAAGTATCTTAAAACCTATGGATTGCTATGTCTCCGAAAGAGAATCAAGCATGTGTACAGGGGCATAAACGCAGCAGTGATAGGATTGGAGAGGTTCGGTGAGCAAATGAAGACCCTTTGAAGTCATATTGCATGGTACCCATTCCACGGGTTTCAACTACCCAGGTTTTAGGTATTCTTCCTTCAGCTAAAACATGCATGTGGAACCCAGAGTATGATCAACCATGTGATCGGGAGACGTGTTCAAATATGTCTCAGTTTTCGTACCCTGGTACTCGGGTGCAACATTCCAGACGCTTTACTAACACTCTCCCGACTTGGAGAGTCAGTCCCTTTAACCTCCTGTTTGGCCCAGTTTGCAATTTCTGCGGAAGATGAACAGGAATAGCGAGAACCAATGAGAGACTAGCTGGAGGTGTCTGGACGGGCAAATTTAACTCTCATTTCCCACCAGGAAGAGGAATTAACCAAAGGCTCAGCGTGCCGTCCCGGAACCAGATTAGGGCCTGAAGCCATCCTGCGGTGTTGCGGCCAGCTCAAAAGAAAGCGAGTTGAAGAAAGGAGCTCAGGGGCACTGTAATTCACAAACCTGCAGAGTTATAAATGACAGCTATCGTCCAAAAATAGACTGAAGTAAGGCTGCCAAGAGGACTTGAAAGCGGGGCAGAATTGCAGGAAACCGATTTCAGGAGGTAGACTGAAATTGCATTGAAAGCATAGGAAAAGAGGCAGAACGTCCACAATGATGCACTTGGCCAAAAAGGGCGTATGAGTTTTTATCTGAATATATTCAGGAAAAAACGCATACGCCCTTTTTGGCCAACCAAGCAAGCTTGCAAAGGAAATCTGCACTACAATGAAGTCTCACTTCCCCCCGGTCAAAAGGGCCATCTGAAAAAAGTGTAAAATCCAGAAAGGCAGGACAGGCCATGGAGAACTGGGAGCATTGTTATGCTGATGGGCGGGATGTAAATTGCCAACAGACACTCAGGAGAAGTGTATGGTGTTTCCTGAAACATCTAAAAAACAAAGCAACAGAGCCTAGGGCACTTCCACTTATGGTCCTATAGATTAGGGAAATTAAAATCAAAAAGACACAGCCACCCAAAAGTTTGGGACGCCTCCGTTTACAAGAACCTCGTTTACCGTACAAGTTCAATATCACAGAAATTGAAAAATGGATAAAGAACTTGTGGTACTTACGTACAATGCAGTATCACTCAGCAATGAAATCTATGTCATCAGGCCCGTAGCAGCATAATGAGTGGATTCAGGTACGATGAATCTAACTGAAATAAGTCACACAGAAAAAGAAACATCATAAGATATCACTAATACACGGAATGTAAACTTGGCTACACAGGAACTGCATTCCAAAACAGAACAGGGTCTCAAATTTAGAAAACCAACTTATGCTTGCTTAAGGGGAAAGGTGAGTTGGGGTGCTGCATAAAACCAGATATTGAAATGAGCACAGATAAAGTTCCTTAAGCCAAATATGGAATAGACAAGAGCTACTCCTTGCTCAACGAAATGGACTCAAAACCCCATATTAAACCCCTAAGAATGTACCTGACTAGTAAGTATCTTAAAACCTATGGATTGCTATGTCTCCAAAAGAGAATCAAGCGTGTGTACAGGGGCATAAACGCAGCAGTGATAGGATTGGAGAGGTTCGGTGAGCAAATGAAGACCCTTTGAAGTCATATTGCATGGTACCCATTACACGGGTCTCAACTCTCCAGGTTTAAGGTATTCTTCCTTCAGCTAAAACATGCATGTGGAACTCAGAATATGATCAACCATGTGAACGGGAGACGTGTTCAAATATGTCTCAGTTTTCGTACCCTGGTACTCGGGTGCAACATTCCAGACGCTTTACTAACACTCTCCCGACTTGGAGAGTCAGTCCCTTTAACCTCCTGTTTGGCCCAGTTTGCAATTTCTGCGGAAGATGAACAGGAATAGCGAGAACCAATGAGAGGCTAGCTGGAGGTGTCTGGACGGGCAAATTTAACTCTCATTTCCCACCAGGAAGAGGAATTAACCAAAGGCTCAGTATGCCGGGCCGGAACCAGATTAGGGCCTGAAGCCATCCTGCGGTGTTGCGGCCAGGTCACAAGAAAGCGAGTTGAAGAAAGGAGCTCAGCGGCACTGTAATTCACAAACCTGCAGAGTTATAAATGACAGCTATCGTCCAAAAATATACTGAAGTAAGGCTGCCAAGAGGACTTGAAAGCGGGGCAGAATTGCAGGAAACCGATTTCAGGAGGTAGACTGGAATTGCACTGAAAGCATAGGAAAAGAGGCAGAACGTCCACAATGATGCACTTGGCCAAAAAGGGCGTATGCGTTTTTTCCTGAATATATTCAGTAAAAAACGCATACGCCCTTTTTGGCCAACCAAGCAAGCTTGCAAAGGAAATCTGCACTACAATGAAGTCTCACTTCCCCCCGGTCAAAAGGGCCATCTGAAAAAAGTGTAAAATCCAGAAAGGCAGGACAGGCCATGGAGAACTGGGAGCCTTGTTATGCTGATGGGCGGAATGTAAATTGCCAACAGACACTCAGGAGAAGTGTATGGTGTTTCCTGAAACATCTAAAAAACAAAGCAACAGAGCCTAGGGCACTTCCACTTATGGTCCTATAGCTTAGGGAAATTAAAATCAAAAAGACACAGCCACCCGAAAGTTTGGGACGCCTCTGTTTACAAGAACCTCGTTTACAGTACAAGTTCAACATCGCAGAAAGTGAAAAATGGATAAAGAAGTTGTGGTATTTACTTACAAAGCAATATCACTCAGCAATGAAATCTGTGTCATCAGGCCCTTAGCAGCACAATGAGTGGATTCAGGTATGATGATTCTAACTGAAATAAGTCACACAGAAAAAGAAACATCATAAGATATCAGTAATACACGGAATGTAAACTTGGCTACACAGGAACTGAATTACAGAACAGAACAGGGTCTCAAAGTTAGAAAAACAACTTATGCTTGCTTAAGGGTAAAGGTGAGTTGGGGTGCTGCATAAAACCAGAGATTGAAATGAGCACAGATAAAGTTCCTTAAGCCAAATATGGAATAGACAAGAGCTACTCCTTGCTCAACGAAATGGACTCAACACCGCATATTAAACGCCTAAGAATGTACCTGACTTGTAAGTATCTTAAAACCTATGGATTGCTATGTCTCCGAAAGAGAATCAAGCATGTGTACAGGGGCATAAACGCAGCAGTGATAGGATTGGAGAGGTTCGGTGAGCAAATGAAGACCCTTTGAAGTCATATTGCATGGTACCCATGCCACGGGTTTCAACTACCCAGGTTTAAGGTATTCTTCCTTCAGCTAAAACATGCATGTGGACCCCAGAGTATGATCAACCATGTGATCGGGAGACGTGTTCAAATATGTCTCAGTTTTCGTACCCTGGTACTCGGGTGCAACATTCCAGACGCTTTACTAACACTCTCCCGACTTGGAGAGTCAGTCCCTTTAACCTCCTGTTTGGCCCAGTTTGCAATTTCTGCGGAAGATGAACAGGAATAGCGAGAACCAATGAGAGACTAGCTGGAGGTGTCTGGACGGGCAAATTTAACTCTCATTTCCCACCAGGAAGAGGAATTAACCAAAGGCTCAGCGTGCCGTGCCGGAACCAGATTAGGGCCTGAAGCCATCCTGCGGTGTTGCGGCCAGCTCACAAGAAAGCGAGTTGAAGAAAGGAGCTCAGGGGCACTGTAATTCACAAACCTGCAGAGTTATAAATGACAGCTATCGTCCAAAAATAGACTGAAGTAAGGCTGCCAAGAGGACTTGAAAGCGGGGCAGAATTGCAGGAAACCGATTTCAGGAGGTAGACTGGAATTGCATTGAAAGCATAGGAAAAGAGGCAGAACGTCCACAATGATGCACTTGGCCAAAAAGGGCGTATGCATTTTTTCCTGAATATATTCAGGAAAAAACGCATACGCCCTTTTTGGCCAACCAAGCAAGCTTGCAAAGGAAATCTGCACTACAATGAAGTCTCACTTCCCCCCGGTCAAAAGGGCCATCTGAAAAAAGTGTAAAATCCAGAAAGGCAGGACAGGCCATGGAGAACTGGGAGCCTTGTTATGCTGATGGGCGGGATGTAAATTGCCAACAGACACTCGGGAGAAGTGTATGGTGTTTCCTGAAACATCTAAAAAACAAAGCAACAGAGCCTAGGGCACTTCCACTTATGGTCCTATAGCTTAGGGAAATTAAAATCAAAAAGACACAGCCACCCCAAAGTTTGGAACGGCTCTGTTTACAAGATCCTCGTTTACAGTACAAGTTCAATATCACAGAAAGTGAAAAATGGAGAAAGAAGTTGTGGTATTTACTTACAAAGCAATATCACTCAGCAATGAAATCTGTGTCATCAGGCCCTTAGCAGCACAATGAGTGGATTCAGGTATGATGATTCTAACTGAAATAAGTCACACAGAAAAAGAAACATCATAAGATATCAGTAATACACGGAATGTAAACTTGGCTACACAGGAACTGAATTACAGAACAGAACAGGGTCTCAAATTTAGAAAACCAACTTATGCTTGCTTAAGGGTAAAGGTGAGTTGGGGTGCTGCATAAAACCAGAGATTGAAATGAGCACAGATAAAGTTCCTTAAGCCAAATATGGAATAGACAAGAGCTACTCCTTGCTCAACGAAATGGACTCAACACCGCATATTAAACGCCTAAGAATGTACCTGACTAGTAAGTATCTTAAAACCTATGGATTGCTATGTCTCCGAAAGAGAATCAAGCATGTGTACAGGGGCATAAACGCAGCAGTGATAGGATTGGAGAGGTTCGGTGAGCAAATGAAGACCCTTTGAAGTCATATTGCATGGTACCCATTCCACGGGTTTCAACTACCCAGGTTTTAGGTATTCTTCCTTCAGCTAAAACATGCATGTGGAACCCAGAGTATGATCAACCATGTGATCGGGAGACGTGTTCAAATATGTCTCAGTTTTCGTACCCTGGTACTCGGGTGCAACATTCCAGACGCTTTACTAACACTCTCCCGACTTGGAGAGTCAGTCCCTTTAACCTCCTGTTTGGCCCAGTTTGCAATTTCTGCGGAAGATGAACAGGAATAGCGAGAACCAATGAGAGACTAGCTGGAGGTGTCTGGACGGGCAAATTTAACTCTCATTTCCCACCAGGAAGAGGAATTAACCAAAGGCTCAGCGTGCCGTCCCGGAACCAGATTAGGGCCTGAAGCCATCCTGCGGTGTTGCGGCCAGCTCAAAAGAAAGCGAGTTGAAGAAAGGAGCTCAGGGGCACTGTAATTCACAAACCTGCAGAGTTATAAATGACAGCTATCGTCCAAAAATAGACTGAAGTAAGGCTGCCAAGAGGACTTGAAAGCGGGGCAGAATTGCAGGAAACCGATTTCAGGAGGTAGACTGAAATTGCATTGAAAGCATAGGAAAAGAGGCAGAACGTACACAATGATGCACTTGGCCAAAAAGGGCGTATGAGTTTTTATCTGAATATATTCAGGAAAAAACGCATACGCCCTTTTTGGCCAACCAAGCAAGCTTGCAAAGGAAATCTGCACTACAATGAAGTCTCACTTCCCCCCGGTCAAAAGGGCCATCTGAAAAAAGTGTAAAATCCAGAAAGGCAGGACAGGCCATGGAGAACTGGGAGCATTGTTATGCTGATGGGCGGGATGTAAATTGCCAACAGACACTCAGGAGAAGTGTATGGTGTTTCCTGAAACATCTAAAAAACAAAGCAACAGAGCCTAGGGCACTTCCACTTATGGTCCTATAGATTAGGGAAATTAAAATCAAAAAGACACAGCCACCCAAAAGTTTGGGACGCCTCCGTTTACAAGAACCTCGTTTACCGTACAAGTTCAATATCACAGAAATTGAAAAATGGATAAAGAACTTGTGGTACTTACGTACAATGCAGTATCACTCAGCAATGAAATCTATGTCATCAGGCCCGTAGCAGCATAATGAGTGGATTCAGGTACGATGAATCTAACTGAAATAAGTCACACAGAAAAAGAAACATCATAAGATATCACTAATACACGGAATGTAAACTTGGCTACACAGGAACTGCATTCCAAAACAGAACAGGGTCTCAAATTTAGAAAACCAACTTATGCTTGCTTAAGGGGAAAGGTGAGTTGGGGTGCTGCATAAAACCAGATATTGAAATGAGCACAGATAAAGTTCCTTAAGCCAAATATGGAATAGACAAGAGCTACTCCTTGCTCAACGAAATGGACTCAAAACCCCATATTAAACCCCTAAGAATGTACCTGACTAGTAAGTATCTTAAAACCTATGGATTGCTATGTCTCCAAAAGAGAATCAAGCGTGTGTACAGGGGCATAAACGCAGCAGTGATAGGATTGGAGAGGTTCGGTGAGCAAATGAAGACCCTTTGAAGTCATATTGCATGGTACCCATTACACGGGTCTCAACTCTCCAGGTTTAAGGTATTCTTCCTTCAGCTAAAACATGCATGTGGAACTCAGAGTATGATCAACCATGTGAACGGGAGACGTGTTCAAATATGTCTCAGTTTTCGTACCCTGGTACTCGGGTGCAACATTCCAGACGCTTTACTAACACTCTCCCGACTTGGAGAGTCAGTCCCTTTAACCTCCTGTTTGGCCCAGTTTGCAATTTCTGCGGAAGATGAACAGGAATAGCGAGAACCAATGAGAGGCTAGCTGGAGGTGTCTGGACGGGCAAATTTAACTCTCATTTCCCACCAGGAAGAGGAATTAACCAAAGGCTCAGTATGCCGGGCCGGAACCAGATTAGGGCCTGAAGCCATCCTGCGGTGTTGCGGCCAGGTCACAAGAAAGCGAGTTGAAGAAAGGAGCTCAGGGGCACTGTAATTCACAAACCTGCAGAGTTATAAATGACAGCTATCGTCCAAAAATATACTGAAGTAAGGCTGCCAAGAGGACTTGAAAGCGGGGCAGAATTGCAGGAAACCGATTTCAGGAGGTAGACTGGAATTGCACTGAAAGCATAGGAAAAGAGGCAGAACGTCCACAATGATGCACTTGGCCAAAAAGGGCGTATGCGTTTTTTCCTGAATATATTCAGTAAAAAACGCATACGCCCTTTTTGGCCAACCAAGCAAGCTTGCAAAGGAAATCTGCACTACAATGAAGTCTCACTTCCCCCCGGTCAAAAGGGCCATCTGAAAAAAGTGTAAAATCCAGAAAGGCAGGACAGGCCATGGAGAACTGGGAGCCTTGTTATGCTGATGGGCGGAATGTAAATTGCCAACAGACACTCAGGAGAAGTGTATGGTGTTTCCTGAAACATCTAAAAAACAAAGCAACAGAGCCTAGGGCACTTCCACTTATGGTCCTATAGCTTAGGGAAATTAAAATCAAAAAGACACAGCCACCCGAAAGTTTGGGACGCCTCTGTTTACAAGAACCTCGTTTACAGTACAAGTTCAACATCGCAGAAAGTGAAAAATGGATAAAGAAGTTGTGGTATTTACTTACAAAGCAATATCACTCAGCAATGAAATCTGTGTCATCAGGCCCTTAGCAGCACAATGAGTGGATTCAGGTATGATGATTCTAACTGAAATAAGTCACACAGAAAAAGAAACATCATAAGATATCAGTAATACACGGAATGTAAACTTGGCTACACAGGAAGTGAATTACAGAACAGAACAGGGTCTCAAAGTTAGAAAAACAACTTATGCTTGCTTAAGGGTAAAGGTGAGTTGGGGTGCTGCATAAAACCAGAGATTGAAATGAGCACAGATAAAGTTCCTTAAGCCAAATATGGAATAGACAAGAGCTACTCCTTGCTCAACGAAATGGACTCAACACCGCATATTAAACGCCTAAGAATGTACCTGACTTGTAAGTATCTTAAAACCTATGGATTGCTATGTCTCCGAAAGAGAATCAAGCATGTGTACAGGGGCATAAACGCAGCAGTGATAGGATTGGAGAGGTTCGGTGAGCAAATGAAGACCCTTTGAAGTCATATTGCATGGTACCCATGCCACGGGTTTCAACTACCCAGGTTTAAGGTATTCTTCCTTCAGCTAAAACATGCATGTGGACCCCAGAGTATGATCAACCATGTGATCGGGAGACGTGTTCAAATATGTCTCAGTTTTCGTACCCTGGTACTCGGGTGCAACATTCCAGACGCTTTACTAACACTCTCCCGACTTGGAGAGTCAGTCCCTTTAACCTCCTGTTTGGCCCAGTTTGCAATTTCTGCGGAAGATGAACAGGAATAGCGAGAACCAATGAGAGACTAGCTGGAGGTGTCTGGACGGGCAAATTTAACTCTCATTTCCCACCAGGAAGAGGAATTAACCAAAGGCTCAGCGTGCCGTGCCGGAACCAGATTAGGGCCTGAAGCCATCCTGCGGTGTTGCGGCCAGCTCAAAAGAAAGCGAGTTGAAGAAAGGAGCTCAGGGGCACTGTAATTCACAAACCTGCAGAGTTATAAATGACAGCTATCGTCCAAAAATAGACTGAAGTAAGGCTGCCAAGAGGACTTGAAAGCGGGGCAGAATTGCAGGAAACCGATTTCAGGAGGTAGACTGAAATTGCATTGAAAGCATAGGAAAAGAGGCAGAACGTCCACAATGATGCACTTGGCCAAAAAGGGCGTATGCGTTTTTTCCTGAATATATTCAGGAAAAAACGCATACGCCCTTTTTGGCCAACCAAGCAACCTTGCAAAGGAAATCTGCACTACAATGAAGTCTCACTTCCCCCCGGTCAAAAGGGCCATCTGAAAAAAGTGTAAAATCCAGAAAGGCAGGACAGGCCATGGAGAACTGGGAGCCTTGTTATGCTGATGGGCGGGATGTAAATTGCCAACAGACACTCGGGAGAAGTGTATGGTGTTTCCTGAAACATCTAAAAAACAAAGCAACAGAGCCTAGGGCACTTCCACTTATGGTCATATAGCTTAGGGAAATTAAAATCAAAAAGACACAGCCACCCCAAAGTTTGGGAAGCCTCTGTTTACAAGAACCTCGTTTACAGTACAAGTTCAACATCATAGAAAGTGAAAAATGGATAAAGAAGTTGTGGTATTTACTTACAAAGCAATATCACTCAGCAATGAAATCTATGTCATCAGGCCCTTAGCATCACAATGAGTGGATTCAGGTATGATGATTCTAACTGAAATAAGTCACACAGAAAAAGAAACATCATAAGATATCAGTAATACACGGAATGTAAACTTGGCTACACAGGAACTGAATTACAGAGCAGAACAGGGTCTCAAATTTAGAAAACCAACTTATGCTTGCTTAAGGGTAAAGGTGAGTTGGGGTGCTGCATAAAACCAGAGATTGAAATGAGCACAGATAAAGTTCCTTAAGTCAAATATGGAATAGACAAGAGCTACTCCTTGCTCAACGAAATGGACTCAACACCGCATATTAAACGCCTAAGAATGTACCTGACTAGTAAGTATCGTAAAACCTATGGATTGCTATGTCTCCAAAAGAGAATCAAGCATGTGTACAGGGGCATAAATGCAGCAGTGATAGGATTGGAGAGGTTCGGTGAGCAAATGAAGACCCTTTGAAGTCATATTGCATGGTACCCTTTACACGGGTCTCAACTCTCCAGGTTTAAGGTATTCTTCCTTCAGCTAAAACATGCATGTGGAACCCAAGTATGATCAACCATGTGATCGGGAGACGTGTTCAAATATGTCTCAGTTTTCGTACCCTGGTACTCGGGTGCAACATTCCAGACGCTTTACTAACACTCTCCCGACTTGGAGAGTCAGTCCCTTTAACCTCCTGTTTGGCCCAGTTTGCAATTTCTGCGGAAGATGAACAGGAATAGCGAGAACCAATGAGAGGCTAGCTGGAGGTGTCTGGACGGGCAAATTTAACTCTCATTTCCCACCAGGAAGAGGAATTAACCAAAGGCTCAGCGTGCCATGCCGGAACCAGATTAGGGCCTGAAGCCATCCTGCGGTGTTGCGGCCAGGTCACAAGAAAGCAAGTTGAAGAAAGGAGCTCAGGGGCACTGTAATTCACAAACCTGCAGAGTTATAAATGACAGCTATCGTCCAAAAATAGACTGAAGTAAGGCTGCCAAGAGGACTTGAAAGCGGGGCAGAATTGCAGGAAACCGATTTCAGGAGGTAGACTGGAATTGCATTGAAAGCATAGGAAAAGAGGCAGAACGTCCACAATGATGCACTTGGCCAAAAAGGGCGTATGCGTTTTTTCCTGAATATATTCAGGAAAAAACGCATACGCCCTTTTTGGCCAACCAAGCAAGCTTGCAAAGGAAATCTGCACTACAATGAAGTCTCACTTCCCCCCGGTCAAAAGGGCCATCTGAAAAAAGTGTAAAATCCAGAAAGGCAGGACAGGCCATGGAGAACTGGGAGCCTTGTTATGCTGATGGTCGGGATGTAAATTGCCAACAACCACTTGGGAGAAGTATATGGTGTTTCCTGAAACATCTAAAAAACAAAGCAACAGAACCTAGGGCACTTCCACTTATGGTCCTATAGCTTAGGGAAATTAAAATCAAAAAGACACAGCCACCCCAAAGTTTGGAAGAGCTCTGGTTACAAGAACCTCGTTTACAGTACAAGTTCAACATCGCAGAAAGTGAAAAATGGATAAAGAAGTTGTGGTATTTACTTACAAAGCAATATCACTCAGCAATGAAATCTGTGTCATCAGGCCCTTAGCAGCACAATGAGTGGATTCAGGTATGATGATTCTAACTGAAATAAGTCACACAGAAAAAGAAACATCATAAGATATCAGTAATACACGGAATGTAAACTTGGCTACACAGGAACTGAATTACAGAACAGAACAGGGTCTCAAATTTAGAAAACCAACTTATGCTTGCTTAAGGGTAAAGGTTAGTTGGGGTGCTGCATAAAACCAGAGATTGAAATGAGCACAGATAAAGTTCCTTAAGCCAAATATGGAATAGACAAGAGCTACTCCTTGCTCAACGAAATGGACTCAACACTGCATATTAAAGCCTAAGAATGCACCTGACTAGTAAGTATCTTAAAACCTATGGATTGCTATGTCTCCGAAAGAGAATCAAGCATGTGTACAGGGGCATAAACGCAGCAGTGATAGGATTGGAGAGGTTCGGTGAGCAAATGAAGACCCTTTGAAGTCATATTGCATGGTACCCATTCCACGGGTTTCAACTACCCAGGTTTAAGGTATTCTGCCTTCAGCTAAAACATGCATGTGGAACCTAGAGTATGATCAACCATGTGATCGGGAGACGTGTTCAAATATGTCTCAGTTTTCCTACCCTGGTACTCGGGTGCAACATTCCAGACGCTTTACTAACACTCTCCTGTCTTGGAGAGTCAGTCCCTTTAACCTCCTGTTTGGCCCAGTTTGCAATTTCTGCGGAAGATGAACAGGAATAGCGAGAACCAATGAGAGACTAGCTGGAGGTGTCGGAACGGGCAAATTTAACTCTCATTTCCCACCAGGAAGAGGAATTAACCAAAGGCTCAGCGTGCCGGGCCGGAACCAGATTAGGGCCTGAAGCCATCCTGCGGTGTTGCGGCCAGCTCAAAAGAAAGCGAGTTGAAGAATGGAGCTCAGGGGCACTGTAATTCACAAACCTGCAGAGTTATAAATGACAGCTATCGTCCAAAAATAGACTGAAGTAAGGCTGCCAAGAGGACTTGAAAGCGGGGCAGAATTGCAGGAAACCGATTTCAGGAGGTAGACTGGAATTGCATTGAAAGCATAGGCAAAGAGGCAGAACGTCCACAATGATGCACTTGGCCAAAAAGGGCGTATGCGTTTTTTCCTGAATATATTCAGGAAAAAACGCATACGCCCTTTTTGGCCAACCAAGCAAGCTTGCAAAGGAAATCTGCACTACAATGAAGTCTCACTTCCCCCTGGTCAAAAGGGCCATCTGAAAAAAGTGTAAAATCCAGAAAGGCAGGACAGGCCATGGAGAACTGGGAGCCTTGTTATGCTGATGGGCGGGAAGTAAATTGCCAACAGACACTTGGGAGAAGTGTATGGTGTTTCCTGAAACATCTAAAAAACAAAGCAACAGAGCCTAGGGCACTTCCACTTATGGTCCTATAGCTTAGGGAAATTAAAATCAAAAAGACACAGCCACCCCAAAGTTTGGGACGCCTCTGTTTACAAGAACCTCGTTTACCGTACAAGTTCAATATCACAGAAAGTGAAAAATGGATAAAGAACTTGTGGTACTTACGTACAATGCAGTATCACTCAGCAATGAAATCTATGTCATCAGGCCCGTAGCAGCATAATGAGTGGATTCAGGTACGATGATTCTAACTGAAATAAGTCACACAGAAAAAGAAACATCATAAGATATCACTAATACACGGAATGTAAACTTGGCTACACAGGAACTGAATTACAGAACAGAACAGGTTCTCAAATTTAGAAAACCAACTTATGCTTGCTTAAGGGTAAAGGTGAGTTGGGGTGCTGCATAAAACCAGAGATTGAAATGAGCACAGATAAAGTTCCTTAAGCCAAATATGGAATAGACAAGAGCTACTCCTTGCTCAACGAAATGGACTCAACACCGCATATTAAACGCCTAAGAATGTACCTGACTAGTAAGTATCTTAAAACCTATGGATTGCTATGTCTCCGAAAGAGAATCAAGCATGTGTACAGGGGCATAAACACAGCAGTGATAGGATTGGAGAGGTTCGGTGAGCAAATGAAGACCCTTTGAAGTCATATTGCATGGTACCCATTCCACGGGTTTCAACTAACCAGTTTTTAGGTATTCTTCCTTCAGCTAAAACATGCATGTGGAACCCAGAGTATGATCAACCATGTGATCGGGAGACGTGTTCAAATATGTCTCAGTTTTCGTACCCTGGTACTCGGGTGCAACATTCCAGATGCTTTACTAACACTCTCCCGACTTGGAGAGTCAGTCCCTTTAACCTCCTGTTTGGCCCAGTTTGCAATTTCTGCGGAAGATGAACAGGAATAGCGAGAACCAATGAGAGACTAGCTGGAGGTGTCTGAACGGGCAAATTTAACTCTCATTTCCCACCAGGAAGAGGAATTAACCAAAGGCTCAGCATGCCGTGCCGGAACCAGATTAGGGCCTGAAGCCATCCTGCGGTGTTGCGGCCAGGTCACAAGAAAGCTAGTTGAAGAAAGGAGCTCAGGGGCACTGTAATTCACAAACCTGCAGAGTTATAAATGACAGCTATCGTCCAAAAATAGACTGAAGTAAGGCTGCCAAGAGGACTTGAAAGCGGGGCAGAATTGCAGGAAAACGAATTCAGGAGGTAGACTGGAATTGCATTGAAAGCATAGGAAAAGAGGCAGAACGTCCACAATGATGCACTTGGCCAAAAAGGGCGTATGCGTTTTTTCCTGAATATATTCAGGAAAAAACGCATACGCCCTTTTTGGCCAACCAAGCAAGCTTGCAAAGGAAATCTTCACTACAATGAAGTCTCACTTCCCCCCGGTCAAAAGGGCCATCTGAAAAAAGTGTAAAATCCAGAAAGGCAGGACAGGCCATGGAGAACTGGGAGCCTTGTTATGCTGATGGGCGGGATGTAAATTGCCAACAACCACTTGGGAGAAGTGTATGGTGTTTCCTGAAACATCTAAAAAACAAAGCAACAGAACCTAGGGCACTTCCACTTATGGTCCTATAGCTTAGGGAAATTAAAATCAAAAAGACACAGCCACCCCAAAGTTTGGAACGGCTCTGTTTACAAGAACCTCGTTTATAGTACAAGTTCAACATCGCAGAAAGTGAAAAATGGGTAAAGAAGTTGTGGTATTTACTTACAAAGCAATATCACTCAGCAATGAAATCTGTGTCATCAGGCCCTTAGCAGCACAATGAGTGGATTCAGGTATGATGATTCTAACTGAAATAAGTCACACAGAAAAAGAAACATCATAAGATATCAGTAATACACGGAATGGAATCTTGGCTACACAGGAACTGAATTACAGAACAGAACAGGGTCTCAAATTTAGAAAACCAACTTATGCTTGCTTAAGGGGAAAGGTGAGTTGGGGTGATGCATAAAACCAGAGATTGAAATGAGCACAGATAAAGTTCCTTAAGCCAAATATGGAATAGACAAGAGCTACTCCTTGCTCAACGATATGGACTCAACACCACATATTAAACGCCTAAGAATGTACCTGACTAGTAAGTATCTTAAAACCTATGGATTGCTATGTCTCTGAAAGAGAATCAAGCGTGTGTACAGGGGCATAAACGCAGCAGTGATAGGATTGGAGAGGTTCGGTGAGCAAATGAAGACCCTTTGAAGTCATATTGCATGGTACCCATTCCACGGGTCTCAACTCTCCAGGTTTAAGGTATTCTTCCTTCAGCTAAAACATGCATGTGGAACCCCGAGTTGATCAACCGTGTGAACGGGAGACGTTTTCAAATATGTCTCAGTTTTCCTCCCCTGGTACTCTGGTGCAACATTCCAGACCCTTTACTAACATTCTCCCAACTTGGAGAGTCAGCGCCTTTAACCTCCTGTTTGGCCCAGTTTGCAATTTCTGCGGAAGATGAACAGGAATAGGGAGAACCAATGAGAGACTAGCTGGAGGTGTCTGGACGGGCAAATTTAACTCTCATTTCCCACCAGGAAGAGGAAATAACCAAAGGCTCAGCGTGCCGTCCCGGAACCAGATTAGGGCTTGAAGCCATCCTGCGGTGTTGCGGCCAGCTCAAAAGAAAGCGAGTTGAAGAAAGGAGCTCAGGGTCTCTGTAATTCACAAACCTGCAGAGTTATAAATGACAGCTATCGTCCAAAAATATACTGAAGTAAGGCTTCCAAGAGGACTTGAAAGCGGGGCAGGATTGCAGGATACCGATTTCAGGAGGTAGACTGGAATTGCATTGAAAGCGTAGGAAAAGAGGCAGAACGTCCACAATGATGCACTTTGCCAAAAGGGCATATGCGTTTTTTCCTGAATATATTCAGGAAAAAACGCATACGCCCTTTTTGGCCAACCAAGCAAGCTTGCAAAGGAAATCTGCACTACAATGAAGTCTCACTTCCCCCCGGTCAAAAGGGCCATCAGAATAAAGTGTAAAATCCATAAAGGCAGGACAGGCCATGGAGAACTGGGAGCCTTGTTATGCTGATGGGCGGGATGTAAATTGCCAACAGACACTCGGGAGAAGTGTATGGTGTTTCCTGAAACATCTAAAAAACAAAGCAACAGAGCCTAGGGCACTTCCACTTATGGTCCTATAGCTTAGGGAAATTAATATCAAAAAGACACAGCAACCCCAAAATTTGGGATGGCTCTTTTTACAGGAATCTCTTCTACGGCACAAGTTAAATATCCCAGAGAGCAAATAATGGATAAAGAAGTTGCGGTACTTCTGTACAACAGAATACCACTCAGCAATGAAATCTATGTCACCAGGCCCGTACCAGCATAATGAGTGGATTGAGGCACGATGATTCTAAGTGAAATAAGTCACACAGAAAATGAAACATCATAAGGTATCACTAATACACGGAATGTGAACTTGGCTACACATGAACTGAATTACAAAACAGAACAGGGTCTCAAGTTTAGAAAACCAACTTATGCCTGCTTAAGGGGGAAGGTGAGTTGGGGTGCTGCATAAAAGCAGAGTTTGAAATTAGCACAGATACCGTTCCATAAGCCAAATATGTAATAGACAAGAGCTACCCCTTGCTCAAGGAAATGGATTCAACAATGAGGTATCACCTCACACCTGGTAGAATAGGCATCATTGAAAATCTACAAACAAAAAATGCTGGAAAGGGTGTGGAGAAAAGGAACCCTCTTCCACTATTGTTGGGAATATAAATTGATACAGTCATTATGGAGAACAATATGGAATTTCTTAAGAAACTAACAATAGAATTACCATATGATACAGGAATCCCAGTACTGGACATATACCCAGACAAAACCATAAATCAAGAAGAGTCATTCACCGCAATGTTCATTGCATCACTATTTACAATATCGAGGTAATGGAAGCAACCTAAATGCCCACAGACAGACGAATGCATAAAGCTGTGGTACATATATAAAATGGAATATTACTAAGCCATGAAAAGGAATGAAATTGGGTCATTTGTAGAGACGTCGATGGATCTAGAGACTGTCATACAGAGTGAAGTAAGTCAGAAAGAGAAAAACAAATCTTGTATATTCATGCATATATGTGGAACCTAGAAAAACTGTACAGATTAACCATTTTGCAAGGCATAAATAGAGCAACAGATGTAGACAACAAACGTATGGACAACAAGGGGGGAAAGCTGTTGGGGGGGTGGTAGTGGGAGGAGTTGAGAGACTGGGATTGGCATGTATACATTTATATGTATAAAATAGATAAACAATAAGAACCTGCTGTATAAAAATATAAAATAAAATTCAAAATTAAAAAGAAGTAAAATTTAAAAAATAAAACAGAAAAAACAATTATTCCCTGCACATACATGTATTTATATGAATAAATTATTCCCATGCTTATATCTGTAAATACAAAAAAGAGGAATAAAATCTACCTTGAACCAAAAACGAAAAAGAGAAAAAAAACACAGAACCCACCAGTTACACAGAGGAAAACCGTATCAGGGCACTTGCTCCAGTTGTAAACAATTCTGAAGTTGGTCAGTGGTGGGGAATCGTCTCCCATTCAGCCAGCAGCCCCCACGCAACAAGCGTCCTCATTGCAAAGCTGGGGCACCGTGCCGAGGCATCTGTGAGTAAACGTGAGCTGAGCCCCAGGCCAGTTGCTGCTGAACTATTCCCACCCGTCCCAGGTAAAACACCTGAATATATACAAGGACTTGAAAGCCTAGAGGAAGGGCCATAGAGCCACACGAGTGACAGCATGCCGGCCGACTTGGTGCCTGCAGGCCAGCCAGGATGGTCCTGGCCCTGGGTGCTCTTCTGGAAGATTTCCATTTCCCTGCCTGAGATACCCGTCCTGTCCCTGCCCCCACTGCTTTTTTCCTTCCTCACCTCTGCCCAGGGAGAAATTCCAGCAGCAGGTATGGGTGACACATCCTCTTCTTTAGCAGGTGGCAGCCTGGCAACTGCTGCAGAAAGTCCAGCAGAGCCCCACTCACACTGGGCCACCCACAAAGCCGTGGCCTCTCACTCCCTCCCACCAGCCCAGCCCCGAGACTGCTGACAGGGCAGAGAAAATGGCGTCAGGCACGGCTGCAGGGGCTCTTGCTGCCTGGAGTGGTATTTATATTGATCTCAACCCAGGCACACCTGGGGAGGGCTGGCCGGCACGGTAAGGCTGCCCAGGTCAGCCAATCATCACCCCTCAGGGGCTCACAGTTGCAGAAAATGGAACTTGCTGAACCGGCCAGGTCCAAGGAACAGGTGTGGGCTCCTGAGAGTCAGGATAGACAAGGGGCTGCAGCTTTGGCTTGTTTTCTAATCATTTTATCTGACCCATGAGTGGGAGACAACTTCAAGAAAACCCTCTCCTAATGAGAGGAACCCAGGAGTCAGGGAGAGGAGGGGTGGGTGGTGGTTGGAGACAGAGGCCTGGTGCCCCGGGTGCAGTGGAAGTCTCTGGAAGACCAGGTGGAGGGAGGCCTCACGGAGTGATGCCCAGGGTCACAGACCTGTCGCAGCTGCTGTTTGTTAGTTCAAGTCCTGCTCTGAGGTGCTCTGTGTCAGCTCTGAGCGACAGGTGAGCTGGGGGTGCTCTGCAATGAGGGCTATGTGCACGGTTCCTGTGTGCCCAGCCCTGCCACGGTACCTGCAAGGGTAGCTCTGTATCCTGGGAGGGGCCTGACCACGAGAGCCCCGTGGGCTGGGGTGGGGGTGGGGTACCTGCCCAGGTGAGCTCCATATTCTGGGATTGGTCTGACCACGAGAGCCCCATGGGCTGCTGGGGACCTGGTAAAGGATGTCAGGACAGTCAGTGAAGCCACCGAGGATATACCTCCAGTTGCTCCTAATTCCTACACCCTGCTGGTCATTCTACCAACCACCAGGACATGGTATTCTGTATTAGTCTTCAATGATGCCTTCTTTTGTATTCCATTAGTCCCAGAGTCACAAGAAATTTTGGCTTGTGAGTGGCAGGACTCAACATACAACTAAAACAATACTTCTGGGCCGTCTGGCCCCAAGGGTGCAAAAATTCCCACACCATCTTTGGGGAAAGCTTAGCTAAAGACCTAAAAGTTCTACCTCTGGAAAAGGAAACCCTCCTTCAATATGCAGACGACATTCTGATCACCAGCCCTACTAAGGAGGCCTCTGAACTACCAAGCCAATAAAGGATAGAAGTTGTCCAAGAAAAAGCTCAAATATCACAGACTGCGGTGACCTGCCTGGGCTTCATTCTCACAGAAGGTCAGAGAAGCCCATCCCAGGAAAGGGAAGAAACCATTTTCAGCCTTACCCCTTTCTAAAACTAGAAGACAGCTTAGGGGTTCCTGGGGAGGCCAGGGTTTGCTGCTTCTGGATCCCTAGCTACAGTCTACTAGCTGGGCCTCTATATGAAACACTGAAAGGAAAAGATGATGATCCTTTTGAATAGAATCCAGAAGTGGCCTTTCAAGAATGGAAAGAGCAGTCAATTCAGACCCTTGCCCTGGAACTCCCTAATTTAGCTAAACCCTTTGACCTTTACATTCCCGGTGAAAGGTGAATCGCCATTGGAGAATTAGTGCAAAAACTGGGACCACTTGAAATGGAACAATGCAAGAATGCCATCCAGGTAGGATAAACTACGGTCACTAAGGGGCTTGGCCCACTGCCACATCTGGCCAAGATACTGGCGGTATCTAAAAACCTGGAAATCAGCAGCCCAAAAGGCCACCTCCCTCCTAAGGGAAAAGGACCCCACGTGGTGATCCTAACCACCAACCATGCCCTGAAGTTGCAGGGTTCGCTCCGTGGGCACACCGACCTCGAGTGAGGAGGCCCTCCAACTCCAACATCCAGAGAGATAACCGGGGGCAACAGGGCACCATGACGACTCGTGTGAACATCACTTGACCTGGAGTTTCTCTCATAAAACAACAAGAGTGTGTCCCAAAAGAGTAGACTACTGCTTGCAGGACTTACTGCACCCAGAGGGGAGCTAATAATCTTGGCGGGGGAACAGTATACCACACTGTCACCATAGAAAAGCCTACAGACACCATGATGATGGTGGCCAATAAGACCGGCTGGACTCCTGTTTACTTCAAAAGGCTGTTGACTCAGTAGCCATCATGGTCCTTGGTCACCACTGACCCTGGACTGTCTGGGAGTTGAGCGGGCAGGGCTCTGACACCTGGTGCTGTTTGTACGTTAATTCAGGGGCCTAATTGAAGAAAGCGCAGACTACTGGTCAGAGCATCTAGGCTGGCAGAGACGGTCAGCCTAAGGTGGCCGAACAAATGTGAGGCGGGGTGAAACCGGCCCCCACAGCGTCTCTGCACATCTCTTTCCTGGACCCTTAAAGGTCATTAGAATCTATAACACTTCCAATGCTGGTGCTCAGGTGGACGAGCAGGGAGGCAGGGGTCCTGGGGACAATCAACGTCACCGGGAGGCTGCTGGGGAGAAGCTCTGACCCTCGCCCCAGGGTATGAGGGCTCCCAACTCAGCACTCAGCAGTTACAGAAGAAGGGTCTGCACCCTCAGCACTCCAAGAATGAGGAACGGGACAAAAGGCAGAGGAGGGGTTTGTCCCCAGCAAAGCCCATTAAAAATCCCTGGGAGATAAAAATAGAATCTGGGCAATAAAGTCAAGTCTAACCTTTTTTATCCTTTGTGCTTTGTCTAATTTCACGTGCTCCTAGGGTCCCGCATGCAGAGGTTCCACACCCGGCACTTCAGACCAGATTTCCTAGTGCAGAATGGCTGGGTCGACACCTCAGCTCCTGGGGCCCAGTGCAGACTCCACAATATAGAGCCTGAGCTACAGCCAACCCGGCCCTCGAGAGCTCCGCCGCCTCCCTCCCTCCCACTGACTCTGACAGGATCTCTACACAGCAGCCCAGCCCACAGCCCACGGGGTAGTGCATGCTCTCACCTCTCCATTCTCTGATCAAAATATAAAGTTTCCTTTGCTTGTGAACCAAACTCAGTCTCGATCTGTTGGCCCCAATGACACTGGGCAGGGGGACACTTGTTGGGGTCCACTCTGGAGGATCAGTAACAGAAATTGAGACTATTGTAACCTCAATGAACAGATGTGTGAGCCAAATTGTAGTTAACATAGAACAGTGTATAAGGCTCGGGTAAAATAAGATGTTTTTAACACTTCCATTTGATATTTCCATCACTTTTTATAAGCAAGTTCAGTGAAAAGGTTTGTCTTATTTGTCAGGTCAATATTGGAGAAACGAAGTGATTTCTTTCCAAGGATGTACATCTAATAATCTTGGTTAAACCTTCAATCTTGTTTTAAATGCTTTTCCATTGAAAATGATACCTCTCTTTCAGCTCCCCCATTTCTGAGAAGTATAAAATCTTATAATTTATTATTACCAAAGGGGAAAGGTGGGAGGAGGGATAAATTAACAGTTTGGAATGAACACATACACACTGCTATGTATAAAATAGATCATCAACAAGGAACTACTGTATAGCACAGGGAACTACACTCAACATTTTGCAATAACCTATAAGGGGAAATAATCTGAAAAAGAATAGATATTTTTATTGACATCATCTATCAATGACAGTTAAAGTGTAGCCTAAGGGAAGCTGGTGGTGAGTGCTTCTGACCCTGAAGACTTCAATCATCTAAAGTTTGGACTCTGCCTACTTCCCAAGGCCCTTAATGAACATATGTGTAGCCGTAGCTTAAAAAATTCCCCAGTTTGGGTTTCGGGGAGACACTGATTTTGAAAAAGCCCTGGTGTTCTCCTTACATGAATGGGACTCTTCCTACTGCTAAAACATGTCTGTCACACCCAGAGGATGGTATACCGTCTGATCGGGAAGAGTTTGGAAAAGGCATCTCATCTCCTCATCTCCTGGTGCTCGGGTTCACCCCTCCAGCATCTTTACTAACAGTCTCCCCACTTGGAGATGTCAGCACTGTCAACATCCTGTTGCGTACAGTTTGGAATTTGTCCAGAGGATGAAGCGGAAGGATGAGGAACAATGAGAGACAAGTCCTAGGTGTTCAGACAGGCACATGTCACTCTAATTTCCAATCAGGAAGACGAATTGACCAAAGGCTAGGGTTGCCCATGGAAACAGTATAGGGCTTGAGGAAATCCCGCTGCTTTGTGGCCAGTTCCCATAAACACGAGTTGAACAATGGAACTCAGGGGCAGTAAAATTCACAAAACTGCAGAGTTGAAAATATCCATCACTGAAAAATGTCTTGAGGAAAGTCAGAGAAAAGGACTTGTAAGCAAGGGAGAATGGCAGGAAAGGGATTTGAGGAGGTAGAAAGGACTCGCCATTAAGCACAAGAAAAGGAGCTGAACATTGCCAACATTGCAGTTGGCCAAAAAGGGTGTATGCATTCTTTTCTGTATATATTCAAGAAAAGGGCATACACTTTTTTAGCCAACCAAACAGGTGGGCACTGGAAGTCAATACCACAAAAGATATCACTTCGCATCAGTCAGAAGAGCCATCCTCATAAAGCGTAAACAACAGAAATGCAGGACAGGGCAACGAGAAGAGGGAGCCCTGTGAGACTTATAGTGGAAATGTATATTGCCAACGGCCATTCTGGAGAAGTGTATTGTGTTTACTAAAGCATCTACAAAATGAGCTACAGAGCATAGGGCACTTGCACTCATGGGCGTATATCTTGGGAAAAACAAAAATCGAGAGGACACAGGCACCCCAATGTTTACCCCCTCTCTGTTTAAAAGATCCTCGACTAGGATATAACTTAAATGTCTCTGGAGGGAAAAAATGGATAGAGATGTGGTACTTAGGTAGAGTGGAATATTATTCAGCCTGGAAATCAATGAAATATGGCCAGTTGTAACAACTCCGGAGGAGTTACGTATGATCATTCTAAGTGACAGAATTCAAAAAGAAAAAGACACATATCATAAGATATCACTTAAAGGTGGAATCCAAAATGGCTACACATGAAATAAATTACAAAACAAAAACATAGTCAAATATGTAGAAAACACGCATAAGGCTGCTAAACGGGAAAGGTGGGGAGGGGTGAGGCATCATCCAGGAGGTTGAAATTAGCAAAGATACCATTCCAAATACCAAACTGATAATCAACAAGGCCTACACGGTAGCTAAAAGAACTGCACTCAGCACACTCAAGTCACCGGAAAAGAATATATATGACTGGTAAGAATCTGAAAAAGAATTTATTGATGTCTCTCTGTACGTGAATCAAGTGGATGTACAGCAGCAAGAAACAGAGCTTTGAAAATCAGCTGTAACCAATATAGTAATAAATTGAAAAAAATAAACGACAGAGAGACAGAGAAAACCTCTTACAACTTTTCCTCAGGGACGGTGATGCAACATGGATTGAACACATCTAGACCCACAGCAGGATGAGACATAAGGCTGGAAACTGTTTGCGCTAAGAGAAATGTGAGGTTGGGTGAGGAAATGCACACCCTTTAAAGTAATACTACCTGGTACCCATTCAATGGGTCCCAAATCTGCAGGTTCAAGGGATCTTCCTACAGCTAAAACATGCATGGAAAGCCCAGAGGGCTGTACACCATGTGATCGGGAGATGTGTCTAAAATGCACCTCATTTATCCTCTCCTGGTGCTCCTGTTCACCATTCCAGCCACGCTACTTAGAATCTCCCCACTTGGAGAATCAGCACATTTAAACTTCTGTTTCACACATTTTGCAAATTGTGAGGAGGATGAACGGGAAGAGGGGGAACCAATGAGAGAAGAGTTGTAGGGGTTTGGACGGGCACATATCACTCTAATTTCCCATTAAGAATAAGAATTAAAGAAAGGCTCAGCCTGCCTCGCCGGAGCCAAAATAGGGCCTGAAGCAATCCTGCGGGTTTGAGGCCAGCTCACAAAAGAGCAACTTAAAAAATGGAGCTCAGGGTCACTGCAATTCACAAACCTGCAGAGTTATAAATGAAAACTAACGTCCAAAAATATGTTGAGGTAAGGCAAAGAAGAGGATCTGAATGCAAGACAGAATTGCAAGAAACAGATTTCAAGAGATAGATTGGACTCGTCTTTAACGCACATGAAAAGCGGCAGAATTTCGACAATGATGCAGTTGGCCCAAAAGGGCGTATGCGTTTTTTCCTGATTATATCCAGGAAAAAACGCATACGCACTTTATGGGCAACGAAGCAAGCAAGCAATGCAAATGTGCACAACAAAGAAGTCTCACTTCCCACCGGTCAAAAGGGCCATCCTAAAAAATTGTAAAAACCAGAAATGCAGGACAGGCCATGGAGAACAGGGAGCCTTTATACGCTGATGGGCAGTGTGTGAACTGCCGAGAGCCACTCTGGAGAAGTGTATGGTGGTTCCTAAATCATCTAAAAAACAGAGCTACAGAGCATAGGACACTTCCAATCATGGGAGTATATCTAGGGAAGTCTAAAAATCAACAAGACACAAGCACACCACAGTTTAGGGTTACTCTGTTTACAAGAACCTCAACTTCAGTACACCTTAAATATCCCAGGAAAGAGAACAATGGATAAAGAAGATGTGGTACTTATGTACAATGGAATATCTCTTCACCATGAAATCAATGTAATAAGGCTAGTAGAAGGATAAAGAGTGGATTTAGGTCCGATAATACTACTTGAAATAAGTCAAACAGAAAAAGAAACATATCATAAGATATCACTTATAGAGGGAGGGTAAATATGGCTGCACAAGAAATGAATTACAGAACAGAACAGTGTCTCACATTTAGAAAACACACTTATGTCAGCTTAAGGGGAAAGGAGAGGTGGGGTGATGCATAAAACCAGAGTTTGAAATTAGCACAGATACCGTTCAATAAACCAAATAGGTATTAGACAAGATCTACACCTTGCTCAATGAACAGGCCTCAACACACCCTATACACCGCAGAGAAATATATCTGAGGAATAAGAATCTTAAAACCCATGTATTGATATATCTCCATAAGGGAATCAAGTGTGTGCAGAGCGGCACAAACACAGCAGTGAAAATGAGCTAAACCCCATTATAGAAATAAATTTTAAAAACAAAACGCTGAAACAATGAAAGAGAGAAAAATTCTTACAAAATTCGCTCAGGGGCTGTGATGCAACCTGGATTGACCACATATAAACCCACAGCTGGATAAGACATAAGGCTGGACACTTGGGGCTGACAGGATTGGTGAGCTTTGGTGAGCAACTGCCGAAAGTTTAATGCAATACTTCATGCTACTCATTCCAAGGGTCCCAACACTCCAGGTTGAAGGGAATCTTCCTACAGCTAAACCATGCTTGGGAAACCCAGCGACTGGTATACCATATGATCGGGAAAGGTTTCTAAAACGCACCTCATTTTTCCTCTCCTGGGGCTCCGGATCGACATTCCAGCCGCTTTACTAACAACATCCCCACATGGAGTCAATGCCTTTAAGTTCTGGTATCGCACAGTCTGCAGTTAGTGCAGAGGATGAATGGGAATAGGGGGAACCAGTGAGAAACTAGCTGTAGCGGTTTCAATGGGCACATGTCACTCTAATATCACATCAGTAAGAAGAATTAACCAAAGGCACAGCAAGGTGCCCCAGAAGAAAAATAGGGCTTCAAGGAATCCTGTGGTTACGGGGCAAGACCACGAAAATAAGAGCTAAAAAATGGAGCTAAGGGCCACTGCAATTCAAAAACCTGCAGAGTTATAAAGGCCAACTATTTTTAAAAAATATATTGAGGTAAGGCTATGAAGAGGCATTGAAAGCAAGGCAGAATTGCAGGAAACCGATTTCAGGAGGTAGACTGGAATTGCATTGAAAGCATAGGAAAAGAGGCAGAACGTCCACAATGATGCACTTGGCCAAAAAGGGCGTATGCGTTTTTTCCTGAATATATTCAGGAAAAAACGCATATGCCCTTTTTGGCCAACCAAGCAAACTTGCAAAGGAAATCTGCAGTACAATGAAGTCTCACTGCCCCCTGGTCAAAAGGGCCATCTGAAAAAAGTGTAAAATCCATAAAGGCAGGACAGGCCATGGAGAACTGGGAGCCTTGTTATGCTGATGGGCGGGATGTAAATTGCCAACAGACACTTGGGAGAAGTGTATGGTGTTTCCTGAAACATCGAAAAAACAAAGCAACAGAGCCTAGGGCACTTCCACTTATGGTCCTATAGCTTAGGGAAATTAAAATCAAAAAGACACAGCCACCCCAAAGTTTGGAACGGCTCTGTTTACAGGAACCTCGTTTACAGTACAAGTTCAACATCGCAGAAAGTGAAAAATGGATAAAGAAGTTGTGGTATTTACTTACAAAGCAATATCACTCAGCAATGAAATCTGTGTCATCAGGCCCTTAGCAGCACAATGAGTGGATTCAGGTATGATGATTCTAACTGAAATAAGTCACACAGAAAAAGAAACATCATAAGATATCAGTAATACATGGAATGTAAACTTGGATACACAGGAACTGAATTACAGAACAGAACAGGGTCTCAAATTTAGAAAACCAACTTATGCTTGCTTAAGGGGAAAGGTGAGTTGGGGTGCTGCATAAAATCAGAGATTGAAATGAGCACAGATAAAGTTCCTTAAGCCAAATATGGAATAGACAAGAGCTACTCCTTGCTCAACGAAATGGATTCACAACCCCATATTAAACGCCTAAGAATGTACCTGACTAGTAATTATCTTAAAACCTATGGATTGCTATGTCTCCAAAAGAGAATCAAGCGTGTGTACAGGGGCATAAACGCAGCAGTGATAGGATTGGAGAGGTTCGGTGAGCAAATGAATACCCTTTGAAGTCATATTGCATGGTACCCATTACACGGGTCTCAACTC
This sequence comes from Stenella coeruleoalba, assembly GCF_951394435.1. NCBI lineage: Eukaryota > Metazoa > Chordata > Mammalia > Artiodactyla > Delphinidae > Stenella > Stenella coeruleoalba. Next base: position 383,284 of record NW_027645875.1, read on the forward strand.
TCCAGGTTTAAGGTATTCTTCCTTCAGCTAAAACATGCATGTGGAACCCAGAGTATGATCAACCATGTGAACGGGAGACGTGTTCAAATATGTCTCAGTTTTCCTCCCCTGGTACTCGGGTGCAACATTCCAGACGCTTTACTAACACTCTCCCCACTTGGAGAGTCAGTCCCTTTAACCTCCTGTTTGGCCCAGTTTGCAATTTCTGCGGAAGATGAACAGGAATAGCGAGAACCAATGAGAGGCTAGCTGGAGGTGTCTGGACGGGCAAATTTAACTCTCATTTCCCACCAGGAAGAGGAATTAACCAAAGGCTCAGTATGCCGGGCCGGAACCAGATTAGGGCCTGAAGCCTTCCTGCGGTGTTGCGGCCAGGTCACAAGAAAGCGAGTTGAAGAAAGGAGCTCAGGGGCACTGTAATTCACAAACCTGCAGAGTTATAAATGACAGCTATCGTCCAAAAATAGACTGAAGTAAGGCTGCCAAGAGGACTTGAAAGCGGGGCAGAATTGCAGGAAACCGATTTCAGGAGGTAGACTGGAATTGCACTGAAAGCATAGGAAAAGAGGCAGAACGTCCACAATGATGCACTTGGCCAAAAAGGGCGTATGCGTTTTTTCCTGAATATATTCAGTAAAAAACGCATACGCCCTTTTTGGCCAACCAAGCAAGCTTGCAAAGGAAATCTGCACTACAATGAAGTCTCACTTCCCCCCAGTCAAAAGGGCCATCTGAAAAAAGTGTAAAATCCAGAAAGGCAGGACAGGCCATGGAGAACTGGGAGCCTTGTTATGCTGATGGGCGGAATGTAAATTGCCAACAGACACTCAGGAGAAGTGTATGGTGTTTCCTGAAACATCTAAAAAACAAAGCAACAGAGCCTAGGGCACTTCCACTTATGGTCCTATAGCTTAGGGAAATTAAAATCAAAAAGACACAGCCACCCGAAAGTTTGGGACGCCTCTGTTTACAAGAACCTCGTTTACAGTACAAGTTCAACATCGCAGAAAGTGAAAAATGGATAAAGAATTTGTGGTATTTACTTACAAAGCAATATCACTCAGCAATGAAATCTGTGTCATCAGGCCCTTAGCAGCACAATGAGTGGATTCAGGTATGATGATTCTAACTGAAATAAGTCACACAGAAAAAGAAACATCATAAGATATCAGTAATACACGGAATGTAAACTTGGCTACACAGGAACTGAATTACAGAACAGAACAGGGTCTCAAAGTTAGAAAAACAACTTATGCTTGCTTAAGGGTAAAGGTGAGTTGGGGTGCTGCATAAAACCAGAGATTGAAATGAGCACAGATAAAGTTCCTTAAGCCAAATATGGAATAGACAAGAGCTACTCCTTGCTCAACGAAATGGACTCAACACCGCATATTAAACGCCTAAGAATGTACCTGACTTGTAAGTATCTTAAAACCTATGGATTGCTATGTCTCCGAAAGAGAATCAAGCATGTGTACAGGGGCATAAACGCAGCAGTGATAGGATTGGAGAGGTTCGGTGAGCAAATGAAGACCCTTTGAAGTCATATTGCATGGTACCCATGCCACGGGTTTCAACTACCCAGGTTTAAGGTATTCTTCCTTCAGCTAAAACATGCATGTGGACCCCAGAGTATGATCAACCATGTGATCGGGAGACGTGTTCAAATATGTCTCAGTTTTCGTACCCTGGTACTCGGGTGCAACATTCCAGACGCTTTACTAACACTCTCCCGACTTGGAGAGTCAGTCCCTTTAACCTCCTGTTTGGCCCAGTTTGCAATTTCTGCGGAAGATGAACAGGAATAGCGAGAACCAATGAGAGACTAGCTGGAGGTGTCTGGACGGGCAAATTTAACTCTCATTTCCCACCAGGAAGAGGAATTAACCAAAGGCTCAGCGTGCCGTGCCGGAACCAGATTAGGGCCTGAAGCCATCCTGCGGTGTTGCGGCCAGCTCACAAGAAAGCGAGTTGAAGAAAGGAGCTCAGGGGCACTGTAATTCACAAACCTGCAGAGTTATAAATGACAGCTATCGTCCAAAAATAGACTGAAGTAAGGCTGCCAAGAGGACTTGAAAGCGGGGCAGAATTGCAGGAAACCGATTTCAGGAGGTAGACTGGAATTGCATTGAAAGCATAGGAAAAGAGGCAGAACGTCCACAATGATGCACTTGGCCAAAAAGGGCGTATGCGTTTTTTCCTGAATATATTCAGGAAAAAACGCATACGCCCTTTTTGGCCAACCAAGCAAGCTTGCAAAGGAAATCTGCACTACAATGAAGTCTCACTTCCCCCCGGTCAAAAGGGCCATCTGAAAAAAGTGTAAAATCCAGAAAGGCAGGACAGGCCATGGAGAACTGGGAGCCTTGTTATGCTGATGGTCGGGATGTAAATTGCCAACAACCACTTGGGAGAAGTATATGGTGTTTCCTGAAACATCTAAAAAACAAAGCAACAGAACCTAGGGCACTTCCACTTATGGTCCTATAGCTTAGGGAAATTAAAATCAAAAAGACACAGCCACCCCAAAGTTTGGAAGAGCTCTGGTTACAAGAACCTCGTTTACAGTACAAGTTCAACATCGCAGAAAGTGAAAAATGGATAAAGAAGTTGTGGTATTTACTTACAAAGCAATATCACTCAGCAATGAAATCTGTGTCATCAGGCCCTTAGCAGCACAATGAGTGGATTCAGGTATGATGATTCTAACTGAAATAAGTCACACAGAAAAAGAAACATCATAAGATATCAGTAATACACGGAATGTAAACTTGGCTACACAGGAACTGAATTACAGAACAGAACAGGGTCTCAAATTTAGAAAACCAACTTATGCTTGCTTAAGGGTAAAGGTTAGTTGGGGTGCTGCATAAAACCAGAGATTGAAATGAGCACAGATAAAGTTCCTTAAGCCAAATATGGAATAGACAAGAGCTACTCCTTGCTCAACGAAATGGACTCAACACTGCATATTAAAGCCTAAGAATGCACCTGACTAGTAAGTATCTTAAAACCTATGGATTGCTATGTCTCCGAAAGAGAATCAAGCATGTGTACAGGGGCATAAACGCAGCAGTGATAGGATTGGAGAGGTTCGGTGAGCAAATGAAGACCCTTTGAAGTCATATTGCATGGTACCCATTCCACGGGTTTCAACTACCCAGGTTTAAGGTATTCTGCCTTCAGCTAAAACATGCATGTGGAACCTAGAGTATGATCAACCATGTGATCGGGAGACGTGTTCAAATATGTCTCAGTTTTCCTACCCTGGTACTCGGGTGCAACATTCCAGACGCTTTACTAACACTCTCCTGTCTTGGAGAGTCAGTCCCTTTAACCTCCTGTTTGGCCCAGTTTGCAATTTCTGCGGAAGATGAACAGGAATAGCGAGAACCAATGAGAGACTAGCTGGAGGTGTCAGAACGGGCAAATTTAACTCTCATTTCCCACCAGGAAGAGGAATTAACCAAAGGCTCAGCGTGCCGGGCCGGAACCAGATTAGGGCCTGAAGCCATCCTGCGGTGTTGCGGCCAGCTCAAAAGAAAGCGAGTTGAAGAATGGAGCTCAGGGGCACTGTAATTCACAAACCTGCAGAGTTATAAATGACAGCTATCGTCCAAAAATAGACTGAAGTAAGGCTGCCAAGAGGACTTGAAAGCGGGGCAGAATTGCAGGAAACCGATTTCAGGAGGTAGACTGGAATTGCATTGAAAGCATAGGCAAAGAGGCAGAACGTCCACAATGATGCACTTGGCCAAAAAGGGCGTATGCGTTTTTTCCTGAATATATTCAGGAAAAAACGCATACGCCCTTTTTGGCCAACCAAGCAAGCTTGCAAAGGAAATCTGCACTACAATGAAGTCTCACTTCCCCCTGGTCAAAAGGGCCATCTGAAAAAAGTGTAAAATCCAGAAAGGCAGGACAGGCCATGGAGAACTGGGAGCCTTGTTATGCTGATGGGCGGGAAGTAAATTGCCAACAGACACTTGGGAGAAGTGTATGGTGTTTCCTGAAACATCTAAAAAACAAAGCAACAGAGCCTAGGGCACTTCCACTTATGGTCCTATAGCTTAGGGAAATTAAAATCAAAAAGACACAGCCACCCCAAAGTTTGGGACGCCTCTGTTTACAAGAACCTCGTTTACCGTACAAGTTCAATATCACAGAAAGTGAAAAATGGATAAAGAACTTGTGGTACTTACGTACAATGCAGTATCACTCAGCAATGAAATCTATGTCATCAGGCCCGTAGCAGCATAATGAGTGGATTCAGGTACGATGATTCTAACTGAAATAAGTCACAGAGAAAAAGAAACATCATAAGATATCACTAATACACGGAATGTAAACTTGGCTACACAGGAACTGAATTACAGAACAGAACAGGTTCTCAAATTTAGAAAACCAACTTATGCTTGCTTAAGGGTAAAGGTGAGTTGGGGTGCTGCATAAAACCAGAGATTGAAATGAGCACAGATAAAGTTCCTTAAGCCAAATATGGAATAGACAAGAGCTACTCCTTGCTCAACGAAATGGACTCAACACCGCATATTAAACGCCTAAGAATGTACCTGACTAGTAAGTATCTTAAAACCTATGGATTGCTATGTCTCCGAAAGAGAATCAAGCATGTGTACAGGGGCATAAACACAGCAGTGATAGGATTGGAGATGTTCGGTGAGCAAATGAAGACCCTTTGAAGTCATATTGCATGGTACCCATTCCACGGGTTTCAACTAACCAGTTTTTAGGTATTCTTCCTTCAGCTAAAACATGCATGTGGAACCCAGAGTATGATCAACCATGTGATCGGGAGACGTGTTCAAATATGTCTCAGTTTTCGTACCCTGGTACTCGGGTGCAACATTCCAGATGCTTTACTAACACTCTCCCGACTTGGAGAGTCAGTCCCTTTAACCTCCTGTTTGGCCCAGTTTGCAATTTCTGCGGAAGATGAACAGGAATAGCGAGAACCAATGAGAGACTAGCTGGAGGTGTCTGAACGGGCAAATTTAACTCTCATTTCCCACCAGGAAGAGGAATTAACCAAAGGCTCAGCATGCCGTGCCGGAACCAGATTAGGGCCTGAAGCCATCCTGCGGTGTTGCGGCCAGGTCACAAGAAAGCTAGTTGAAGAAAGGAGCTCAGGGGCACTGTAATTCACAAACCTGCAGAGTTATAAATGACAGCTATCGTCCAAAAATAGACTGAAGTAAGGCTGCCAAGAGGACTTGAAAGCGGGGCAGAATTGCAGGAAAACGAATTCAGGAGGTAGACTGGAATTGCATTGAAAGCATAGGAAAAGAGGCAGAACGTCCACAATGATGCACTTGGCCAAAAAGGGCGTATGCGTTTTTTCCTGAATATATTCAGGAAAAAACGCATACGCCCTTTTTGGCCAACCAAGCAAGCTTGCAAAGGAAATCTTCACTACAATGAAGTCTCACTTCCCCCCGGTCAAAAGGGCCATCTGAAAAAAGTGTAAAATCCAGAAAGGCAGGACAGGCCATGGAGAACTGGGAGCCTTGTTATGCTGATGGGCGGGATGTAAATTGCCAACAACCACTTGGGAGAAGTGTATGGTGTTTCCTGAAACATCTAAAAAACAAAGCAACAGAACCTAGGGCACTTCCACTTATGGTCCTATAGCTTAGGGAAATTAAAATCAAAAAGACACAGCCACCCCAAAGTTTGGAACGGCTCTGTTTACAAGAACCTCGTTTATAGTACAAGTTCAACATCGCAGAAAGTGAAAAATGGGTAAAGAAGTTGTGGTATTTACTTACAAAGCAATATCACTCAGCAATGAAATCTGTGTCATCAGGCCCTTAGCAGCACAATGAGTGGATTCAGGTATGATGATTCTAACTGAAATAAGTCACACAGAAAAAGAAACATCATAAGATATCAGTAATACACGGAATGGAATCTTGGCTACACAGGAACTGAATTACAGAACAGAACAGGGTCTCAAATTTAGAAAACCAACTTATGCTTGCTTAAGGGGAAAGGTGAGTTGGGGTGCTGCATAAAACCAGAGATTGAAATGAGCACAGATAAAGTTCCTTAAGCCAAATATGGAATAGACAAGAGCTACTCCTTGCTCAACGATATGGACTCAACACCACATATTAAACGCCTAAGAATGTACCTGACTAGTAAGTATCTTAAAACCTATGGATTGCTATGTCTCTGAAAGAGAATCAAGCGTGTGTACAGGGGCATAAACGCAGCAGTGATAGGATTGGAGAGGTTCGGTGAGCAAATGAAGACCCTTTGAAGTCATATTGCATGGTACCCATTCCACGGGTCTCAACTCTCCAGGTTTAAGGTATTCTTCCTTCAGCTAAAACATGCATGTGGAACCCCGAGTTGATCAACCGTGTGAACGGGAGACGTTTTCAAATATGTCTCAGTTTTCCTCCCCTGGTACTCTGGTGCAACATTCCAGACCCTTTACTAACATTCTCCCAACTTGGAGAGTCAGCGCCTTTAACCTCCTGTTTGGCCCAGTTTGCAATTTCTGCGGAAGATGAACAGGAATAGGGAGAACCAATGAGAGACTAGCTGGAGGTGTCTGGACGGGCAAATTTAACTCTCATTTCCCACCAGGAAGAGGAAATAACCAAAGGCTCAGCGTGCCGTCCCGGAACCAGATTAGGGCTTGAAGCCATCCTGCGGTGTTGCGGCCAGCTCAAAAGAAAGCGAGTTGAAGAAAGGAGCTCAGGGTCTCTGTAATTCACAAACCTGCAGAGTTATAAATGACAGCTATCGTCCAAAAATATACTGAAGTAAGGCTTCCAAGAGGACTTGAAAGCGGGGCAGGATTGCAGGATACCGATTTCAGGAGGTAGACTGGAATTGCATTGAAAGCGTAGGAAAAGAGGCAGAACGTCCACAATGATGCACTTTGCCAAAAGGGCATATGCGTTTTTTCCTGAATATATTCAGGAAAAAACGCATACGCCCTTTTTGGCCAACCAAGCAAGCTTGCAAAGGAAATCTGCACTACAATGAAGTCTCACTTCCCCCCGGTCAAAAGGGCCATCAGAATAAAGTGTAAAATCCATAAAGGCAGGACAGGCCATGGAGAACTGGGAGCCTTGTTATGCTGATGGGCGGGATGTAAATTGCCAACAGACACTCGGGAGAAGTGTATGGTGTTTCCTGAAACATCTAAAAAACAAAGCAACAGAGCCTAGGGCACTTCCACTTATGGTCCTATAGCTTAGGGAAATTAATATCAAAAAGACACAGCAACCCCAAAATTTGGGATGGCTCTTTTTACAGGAATCTCTTCTACGGCACAAGTTAAATATCCCAGAGAGCAAATAATGGATAAAGAAGTTGCGGTAGTTCTGTACAACAGAATACCACTCAGCAATGAAATCTATGTCACCAGGCCCGTACCAGCATAATGAGTGGATTGAGGCACGATGATTCTAAGTGAAATAAGTCACACAGAAAATGAAACATCATAAGGTATCACTAATACACGGAATGTGAACTTGGCTACACATGAACTGAATTACAAAACAGAACAGGGTCTCAAGTTTAGAAAACCAACTTATGCCTGCTTAAGGGGGAAGGTGAGTTGGGGTGCTGCATAAAAGCAGAGTTTGAAATTAGCACAGATACCGTTCCATAAGCCAAATATGTAATAGACAAGAGCTACCCCTTGCTCAAGGAAATGGATTCAACAATGAGGTATCACCTCACACCTGGTAGAATAGGCATCATTGAAAATCTACAAACAAAAAATGCTGGAAAGGGTGTGGAGAAAAGGAACCCTCTTCCACTATTGTTGGGAATATAAATTGATACAGTCATTATGGAGAACAATATGGAATTTCTTAAGAAACTAACAATAGAATTACCATATGATACAGGAATCCCAGTACTGGACATATACCCAGACAAAACCATAAATCAAGAAGAGTCATTCACCGCAATGTTCATTGCATCACTATTTACAATATCGAGGTAATGGAAGCAACCTAAATGCCCACAGACAGACGAATGCATAAAGCTGTGGTACATATATAAAATGGAATATTACTAAGCCATGAAAAGGAATGAAATTGGGTCATTTGTAGAGACGTCGATGGATCTAGAGACTGTCATACAGAGTGAAGTAAGTCAGAAAGAGAAAAACAAATCTTGTATATTCATGCATATATGTGGAACCTAGAAAAACTGTACAGATTAACCATTTTGCAAGGCATAAATAGAGCAACAGATGTAGACAACAAACGTATGGACAACAAGGGGGGAAAGCTGTTGGGGGGGTGGTAGTGGGAGGAGTTGAGAGACTGGGATTGGCATGTATACATTTATATGTATAAAATAGATAAACAATAAGAACCTGCTGTATAAAAATATAAAATAAAATTCAAAATTAAAAAGAAGTAAAATTTAAAAAATAAAACAGAAAAAACAATTATTCCCTGCACATACATGTATTTATATGAATAAATTATTCCCATGCTTATATCTGTAAATACAAAAAAGAGGAATAAAATCTACCTTGAACCAAAAACGAAAAAGAGAAAAAAAACACAGAACCCACCAGTTACACAGAGGAAAACCGTATCAGGGCACTTGCTCCAGTTGTAAACAATTCTGAAGTTGGTCAGTGGTGGGGAATCGTCTCCCATTCAGCCAGCAGCCCCCACGCAACAAGCGTCCTCATTGCAAAGCTGGGGCACCGTGCCGAGGCATCTGTGAGTAAACGTGAGCTGAGCCCCAGGCCAGTTGCTGCTGAACTATTCCCACCCGTCCCAGGTAAAACACCTGAATATATACAAGGACTTGAAAGCCTAGAGGAAGGGCCATAGAGCCACACGAGTGACAGCATGCCGGCCGACTTGGTGCCTGCAGGCCAGCCAGGATGGTCCTGGCCCTGGGTGCTCTTCTGGAAGATTTCCATTTCCCTGCCTGAGATACCCGTCCTGTCCCTGCCCCCACTGCTTTTTTCCTTCCTCACCTCTGCCCAGGGAGAAATTCCAGCAGCAGGTATGGGTGACACATCCTCTTCTTTAGCAGGTGGCAGCCTGGCAACTGCTGCAGAAAGTCCAGCAGAGCCCCACTCACACTGGGCCACCCACAAAGCCGTGGCCTCTCACTCCCTCCCACCAGCCCAGCCCCGAGACTGCTGACAGGGCAGAGAAAATGGCGTCAGGCACGGCTGCAGGGGCTCTTGCTGCCTGGAGTGGTATTTATATTGATCTCAACCCAGGCACACCTGGGGAGGGCTGGCCGGCACGGTAAGGCTGCCCAGGTCAGCCAATCATCACCCCTCAGGGGCTCACAGTTGCAGAAAATGGAACTTGCTGAACCGGCCAGGTCCAAGGAACAGGTGTGGGCTCCTGAGAGTCAGGATAGACAAGGGGCTGCAGCTTTGGCTTGTTTTCTAATCATTTTATCTGACCCATGAGTGGGAGACAACTTCAAGAAAACCCTCTCCTAATGAGAGGAACCCAGGAGTCAGGGAGAGGAGGGGTGGGTGGTGGTTGGAGACAGAGGCCTGGTGCCCCGGGTGCAGTGGAAGTCTCTGGAAGACCAGGTGGAGGGAGGCCTCACGGAGTGATGCCCAGGGTCACAGACCTGTCGCAGCTGCTGTTTGTTAGTTCAAGTCCTGCTCTGAGGTGCTCTGTGTCAGCTCTGAGCGACAGGTGAGCTGGGGGTGCTCTGCAATGAGGGCTATGTGCACGGTTCCTGTGTGCCCAGCCCTGCCACGGTACCTGCAAGGGTAGCTCTGTATCCTGGGAGGGGCCTGACCACGAGAGCCCCGTGGGCTGGGGTGGGGGTGGGGTACCTGCCCAGGTGAGCTCCATATTCTGGGATTGGTCTGACCACGAGAGCCCCATGGGCTGCTGGGGACCTGGTAAAGGATGTCAGGACAGTCAGTGAAGCCACCGAGGATATACCTCCAGTTGCTCCTAATTCCTACACCCTGCTGGTCATTCTACCAACCACCAGGACATGGTATTCTGTATTAGTCTTCAATGATGCCTTCTTTTGTATTCCATTAGTCCCAGAGTCACAAGAAATTTTGGCTTGTGAGTGGCAGGACTCAACATACAACTAAAACAATACTTCTGGGCCGTCTGGCCCCAAGGGTGCAAAAATTCCCACACCATCTTTGGGGAAAGCTTAGCTAAAGACCTAAAAGTTCTACCTCTGGAAAAGGAAACCCTCCTTCAATATGCAGACGACATTCTGATCACCAGCCCTACTAAGGAGGCCTCTGAACTACCAAGCCAATAAAGGATAGAAGTTGTCCAAGAAAAAGCTCAAATATCACAGACTGCGGTGACCTGCCTGGGCTTCATTCTCACAGAAGGTCAGAGAAGCCCATCCCAGGAAAGGGAAGAAACCATTTTCAGCCTTACCCCTTTCTAAAACTAGAAGACAGCTTAGGGGTTCCTGGGGAGGCCAGGGTTTGCTGCTTCTGGATCCCTAGCTACAGTCTACTAGCTGGGCCTCTATATGAAACACTGAAAGGAAAAGATGATGATCCTTTTGAATAGAATCCAGAAGTGGCCTTTCAAGAATGGAAAGAGCAGTCAATTCAGACCCTTGCCCTGGAACTCCCTAATTTAGCTAAACCCTTTGACCTTTACATTCCCGGTGAAAGGTGAATCGCCATTGGAGAATTAGTGCAAAAACTGGGACCACTTGAAATGGAACAATGCAAGAATGCCATCCAGGTAGGATAAACTACGGTCACTAAGGGGCTTGGCCCACTGCCACATCTGGCCAAGATACTGGCGGTATCTAAAAACCTGGAAATCAGCAGCCCAAAAGGCCACCTCCCTCCTAAGGGAAAAGGACCCCACGTGGTGATCCTAACCACCAACCATGCCCTGAAGTTGCAGGGTTCGCTCCGTGGGCACACCGACCTCGAGTGAGGAGGCCCTCCAACTCCAACATCCAGAGAGATAACCGGGGGCAACAGGGCACCATGACGACTCGTGTGAACATCACTTGACCTGGAGTTTCTCTCATAAAACAACAAGAGTGTGTCCCAAAAGAGTAGACTACTGCTTGCAGGACTTACTGCACCCAGAGGGGAGCTAATAATCTTGGCGGGGGAACAGTATACCACACTGTCACCATAGAAAAGCCTACAGACACCATGATGATGGTGGCCAATAAGACCGGCTGGACTCCTGTTTACTTCAAAAGGCTGTTGACTCAGTAGCCATCATGGTCCTTGGTCACCACTGACCCTGGACTGTCTGGGAGTTGAGCGGGCAGGGCTCTGACACCTGGTGCTGTTTGTACGTTAATTCAGGGGCCTAATTGAAGAAAGCGCAGACTACTGGTCAGAGCATCTAGGCTGGCAGAGACGGTCAGCCTAAGGTGGCCGAACAAATGTGAGGCGGGGTGAAACCGGCCCCCACAGCGTCTCTGCACATCTCTTTCCTGGACCCTTAAAGGTCATTAGAATCTATAACACTTCCAATGCTGGTGCTCAGGTGGACGAGCAGGGAGGCAGGGGTCCTGGGGACAATCAACGTCACCGGGAGGCTGCTGGGGAGAAGCTCTGACCCTCGCCCCAGGGTATGAGGGCTCCCAACTCAGCACTCAGCAGTTACAGAAGAAGGGTCTGCACCCTCAGCACTCCAAGAATGAGGAACGGGACAAAAGGCAGAGGAGGGGTTTGTCCCCAGCAAAGCCCATTAAAAATCCCTGGGAGATAAAAATAGAATCTGGGCAATAAAGTCAAGTCTAACCTTTTTTATCCTTTGTGCTTTGTCTAATTTCACGTGCTCCTAGGGTCCCGCATGCAGAGGTTCCACACCCGGCACTTCAGACCAGATTTCCTAGTGCAGAATGGCTGGGTCGACACCTCAGCTCCTGGGGCCCAGTGCAGACTCCACAATATAGAGCCTGAGCTACAGCCAACCCGGCCCTCGAGAGCTCCGCCGCCTCCCTCCCTCCCACTGACTCTGACAGGATCTCTACACAGCAGCCCAGCCCACAGCCCACGGGGTAGTGCATGCTCTCACCTCTCCATTCTCTGATCAAAATATAAAGTTTCCTTTGCTTGTGAACCAAACTCAGTCTCGATCTGTTGGCCCCAATGACACTGGGCAGGGGGACACTTGTTGGGGTCCACTCTGGAGGATCAGTAACAGAAATTGAGACTATTGTAACCTCAATGAACAGATGTGTGAGCCAAATTGTAGTTAACATAGAACAGTGTATAAGGCTCGGGTAAAATAAGATGTTTTTAACACTTCCATTTGATATTTCCATCACTTTTTATAAGCAAGTTCAGTGAAAAGGTTTGTCTTATTTGTCAGGTCAATATTGGAGAAACGAAGTGATTTCTTTCCAAGGATGTACATCTAATAATCTTGGTTAAACCTTCAATCTTGTTTTAAATGCTTTTCCATTGAAAATGATACCTCTCTTTCAGCTCCCCCATTTCTGAGAAGTATAAAATCTTATAATTTATTATTACCAAAGGGGAAAGGTGGGAGGAGGGATAAATTAACAGTTTGGAATGAACACATACACACTGCTATGTATAAAATAGATCATCAACAAGGAACTACTGTATAGCACAGGGAACTACACTCAACATTTTGCAATAACCTATAAGGGGAAATAATCTGAAAAAGAATAGATATTTTTATTGACATCATCTATCAATGACAGTTAAAGTGTAGCCTAAGGGAAGCTGGTGGTGAGTGCTTCTGACCCTGAAGACTTCAATCATCTAAAGTTTGGACTCTGCCTACTTCCCAAGGCCCTTAATGAACATATGTGTAGCCGTAGCTTAAAAAATTCCCCAGTTTGGGTTTCGGGGAGACACTGATTTTGAAAAAGCCCTGGTGTTCTCCTTACATGAATGGGACTCTTCCTACTGCTAAAACATGTCTGTCACACCCAGAGGATGGTATACCGTCTGATCGGGAAGAGTTTGGAAAAGGCATCTCATCTCCTCATCTCCTGGTGCTCGGGTTCACCCCTCCAGCATCTTTACTAACAGTCTCCCCACTTGGAGATGTCAGCACTGTCAACATCCTGTTGCGTACAGTTTGGAATTTGTCCAGAGGATGAAGCGGAAGGATGAGGAACAATGAGAGACAAGTCCTAGGTGTTCAGACAGGCACATGTCACTCTAATTTCCAATCAGGAAGACGAATTGACCAAAGGCTAGGGTTGCCCATGGAAACAGTATAGGGCTTGAGGAAATCCCGCTGCTTTGTGGCCAGTTCCCATAAACACGAGTTGAACAATGGAACTCAGGGGCAGTAAAATTCACAAAACTGCAGAGTTGAAAATATCCATCACTGAAAAATGTCTTGAGGAAAGTCAGAGAAAAGGACTTGTAAGCAAGGGAGAATGGCAGGAAAGGGATTTGAGGAGGTAGAAAGGACTCGCCATTAAGCACAAGAAAAGGAGCTGAACATTGCCAACATTGCAGTTGGCCAAAAAGGGTGTATGCATTCTTTTCTGTATATATTCAAGAAAAGGGCATACACTTTTTTAGCCAACCAAACAGGTGGGCACTGGAAGTCAATACCACAAAAGATATCACTTCGCATCAGTCAGAAGAGCCATCCTCATAAAGCGTAAACAACAGAAATGCAGGACAGGGCAACGAGAAGAGGGAGCCCTGTGAGACTTATAGTGGAAATGTATATTGCCAACGGCCATTCTGGAGAAGTGTATTGTGTTTACTAAAGCATCTACAAAATGAGCTACAGAGCATAGGGCACTTGCACTCATGGGCGTATATCTTGGGAAAAACAAAAATCGAGAGGACACAGGCACCCCAATGTTTACCCCCTCTCTGTTTAAAAGATCCTCGACTAGGATATAACTTAAATGTCTCTGGAGGGAAAAAATGGATAGAGATGTGGTACTTAGGTAGAGTGGAATATTATTCAGCCTGGAAATCAATGAAATATGGCCAGTTGTAACAACTCCGGAGGAGTTACGTATGATCATTCTAAGTGACAGAATTCAAAAAGAAAAAGACACATATCATAAGATATCACTTAAAGGTGGAATCCAAAATGGCTACACATGAAATAAATTACAAAACAAAAACATAGTCAAATATGTAGAAAACACGCATAAGGCTGCTAAACGGGAAAGGTGGGGAGGGGTGAGGCATCATCCAGGAGGTTGAAATTAGCAAAGATACCATTCCAAATACCAAACTGATAATCAACAAGGCCTACACGGTAGCTAAAAGAACTGCACTCAGCACACTCAAGTCACCGGAAAAGAATATATATGACTGGTAAGAATCTGAAAAAGAATTTATTGATGTCTCTCTGTACGTGAATCAAGTGGATGTACAGCAGCAAGAAACAGAGCTTTGAAAATCAGCTGTAACCAATATAGTAATAAATTGAAAAAAATAAACGACAGAGAGACAGAGAAAACCTCTTACAACTTTTCCTCAGGGACGGTGATGCAACATGGATTGAACACATCTAGACCCACAGCAGGATGAGACATAAGGCTGGAAACTGTTTGCGCTAAGAGAAATGTGAGGTTGGGTGAGGAAATGCACACCCTTTAAAGTAATACTACCTGGTACCCATTCAATGGGTCCCAAATCTGCAGGTTCAAGGGATCTTCCTACAGCTAAAACATGCATGGAAAGCCCAGAGGGCTGTACACCATGTGATCGGGAGATGTGTCTAAAATGCACCTCATTTATCCTCTCCTGGTGCTCCTGTTCACCATTCCAGCCACGCTACTTAGAATCTCCCCACTTGGAGAATCAGCACATTTAAACTTCTGTTTCACACATTTTGCAAATTGTGAGGAGGATGAACGGGAAGAGGGGGAACCAATGAGAGAAGAGTTGTAGGGGTTTGGACGGGCACATATCACTCTAATTTCCCATTAAGAATAAGAATTAAAGAAAGGCTCAGCCTGCCTCGCCGGAGCCAAAATAGGGCCTGAAGCAATCCTGCGGGTTTGAGGCCAGCTCACAAAAGAGCAACTTAAAAAATGGAGCTCAGGGTCACTGCAATTCACAAACCTGCAGAGTTATAAATGAAAACTAACGTCCAAAAATATGTTGAGGTAAGGCAAAGAAGAGGATCTGAATGCAAGACAGAATTGCAAGAAACAGATTTCAAGAGATAGATTGGACTCGTCTTTAACGCACATGAAAAGCGGCAGAATTTCGACAATGATGCAGTTGGCCCAAAAGGGCGTATGCGTTTTTTCCTGATTATATCCAGGAAAAAACGCATACGCACTTTATGGGCAACGAAGCAAGCAAGCAATGCAAATGTGCACAACAAAGAAGTCTCACTTCCCACCGTCAAAAGGGCCATCCTAAAAAATTGTAAAAACCAGAAATGCAGGACAGGCCATGGAGAACAGGGAGCCTTTATACGCTGATGGGCAGTGTGTGAAACTGCCGAGAGCCACTCTGGAGAAGTGTATGGTGGTTCTATATCATCTAAAAAACAGAGCTACAGAGCATAGGACACTTCCAATCATGGGAGTATATCTAGGGAGTCTAAAAATCAACAAGACACAAGCACACCACAGTTAGGGTTACTCTGTTTACAAGAACCTCAACTTCAGTACACCTTAAATATCCAGAAAGAGAACAATGGATAAAGAAGATGTGGTACTTATGTACAATGGAATATCTCTTCACCATGAAATCAATGTAATAAGGCTAGTAGAAGGATAAAGAGTGGATTTAGGTCCGATAATACTACTTGAAATAAGTCAAACAGAAAAAGAAACATATCATAAGATATCACTTATAGAGGGAGGGTAAATATGGCTGCACAGAAATGAATTACAGAACAGAACAGTGTCTCACATTTAGAAAACACACTTATGTCAGCTTTAAGGGGAAAGGAGAGGTGGGGTGATGCATAAAACCAGAGTTTGAAATTAGCACAGATACCGTTCAATAAACCAAATAGGTATTAGACAAGATCTACACCTTGCTCAATGAACAGGCCTCAACACACCCTATACACCGCAGAGAAATATATCTGAGGAATAAGAATCTTAAAACCCATGTATTGATATATCTCCATAAGGGAATCAAGTGTGTGCAGAGCGGCACAAACACAGCAGTGAAAATGAGCTAAACCCCATTATAGAAATAAATTTTAAAAACAAAACGCTGAAACAATGAAAGAGAGAAAAATTCTTACAAAATTCGCTCAGGGGCTGTGATGCAACCTGGATTGACCACATATAAACCCACAGCTGGATAAGACATAAGGCTGGACACTTGGGGCTGACAGGATTGGTGAGCTTTGGTGAGCAACTGCCGAAAGTTTAATGCAATACTTCATGCTACTCATTCCAAGGGTCCCAACACTCCAGGTTGAAGGGAATCTTCCTACAGCTAAACCATGCTTGGGAAACCCAGCGACTGGTATACCATATGATCGGGAAAGGTTTCTAAAACGCACCTCATTTTTCCTCTCCTGGGGCTCCGGATCGACATTCCAGCCGCTTTACTAACAACATCCCCACATGGAGTCAATGCCTTTAAGTTCTGGTATCGCACAGTCTGCAGTTAGTGCAGAGGATGAATGGGAATAGGGGGAACCAGTGAGAAACTAGCTGTAGCGGTTTCAATGGGCACATGTCACTCTAATATCACATCAGTAAGAAGAATTAACCAAAGGCACAGCAAGGTGCCCCAGAAGAAAAATAGGGCTTCAAGGAATCCTGTGGTTACGGGGCAAGACCACGAAAATAAGAGCTAAAAAATGGAGCTAAGGGCCACTGCAATTCAAAAACCTGCAGAGTTATAAAGGCCAACTATTTTTAAAAAATATATTGAGGTAAGGCTATGAAGAGGCATTGAAAGCAAGGCAGAATTGCAGGAAACCGATTTCAGGAGGTAGACTGGAATTGCATTGAAAGCATAGGAAAAGAGGCAGAACGTCCACAATGATGCACTTGGCCAAAAAGGGCGTATGCGTTTTTTCCTGAATATATTCAGGAAAAAACGCATATGCCCTTTTTGGCCAACCAAGCAAACTTGCAAAGGAAATCTGCAGTACAATGAAGTCTCACTGCCCCCTGGTCAAAAGGGCCATCTGAAAAAAGTGTAAAATCCATAAAGGCAGGACAGGCCATGGAGAACTGGGAGCCTTGTTATGCTGATGGGCGGGATGTAAATTGCCAACAGACACTTGGGAGAAGTGTATGGTGTTTCCTGAAACATCGAAAAAACAAAGCAACAGAGCCTAGGGCACTTCCACTTATGGTCCTATAGCTTAGGGAAATTAAAATCAAAAAGACACAGCCACCCCAAAGTTTGGAACGGCTCTGTTTACAGGAACCTCGTTTACAGTACAAGTACAACATCGCAGAAAGTGAAAAATGGATAAAGAAGTTGTGGTATTTACTTACAAAGCAATATCACTCAGCAATGAAATCTGTGTCATCAGGCCCTTAGCAGCACAATGAGTGGATTCAGGTATGATGATTCTAACTGAAATAAGTCACACAGAAAAAGAAACATCATAAGATATCAGTAATACATGGAATGTAAACTTGGATACACAGGAACTGAATTACAGAACAGAACAGGGTCTCAAATTTAGAAAACCAACTTATGCTTGCTTAAGGGGAAAGGTGAGTTGGGGTGCTGCATAAAATCAGAGATTGAAATGAGCACAGATAAAGTTCCTTAAGCCAAATATGGAATAGACAAGAGCTACTCCTTGCTCAACGAAATGGATTCACAACCCCATATTAAACGCCTAAGAATGTACCTGACTAGTAATTATCTTAAAACCTATGGATTGCTATGTCTCCAAAAGAGAATCAAGCGTGTGTACAGGGGCATAAACGCAGCAGTGATAGGATTGGAGAGGTTCGGTGAGCAAATGAATACCCTTTGAAGTCATATTGCATGGTACCCATTACACGGGTCTCAACTCTCCAGGTTTAAGGTATTCTTCCTTCAGCTAAAACATGCATGTGGAACCCAGAGTATGATCAACCATGTGAACGGGAGACGTGTTCAAATATGTCTCAGTTTTCCTCCCCTGGTACTCGGGTGCAACATTCCAGACGCTTTACTAACACTCTCCCCACTTGGAGAGTCAGTCCCTTTAACCTCCTGTTTGGCCCAGTTTGCAATTTCTGCGGAAGATGAACAGGAATAGCGAGAACCAATGAGAGGCTAGCTGGAGGTGTCTGGACGGGCAAATTTAACTCTCATTTCCCACCAGGAAGAGGAATTAACCAAAGGCTCAGTATGCCGGGCCGGAACCAGATTAGGGCCTGAAGCCTTCCTGCGGTGTTGCGGCCAGGTCACAAGAAAGCGAGTTGAAGAAAGGAGCTCAGGGGCACTGTAATTCACAAACCTGCAGAGTTATAAATGACAGCTATCGTCCAAAAATAGACTGAAGTAAGGCTGCCAAGAGGACTTGAAAGCGGGGCAGAATTGCAGGAAACCGATTTCAGGAGGTAGACTGGAATTGCACTGAAAGCATAGGAAAAGAGGCAGAACGTCCACAATGATGCACTTGGCCAAAAAGGGCGTATGCGTTTTTTCCTGAATATATTCAGTAAAAAACGCATACGCCCTTTTTGGCCAACCAAGCAAGCTTGCAAAGGAAATCTGCACTACAATGAAGTCTCACTTCCCCCCGGTCAAAAGGGCCATCTGAAAAAAGTGTAAAATCCAGAAAGGCAGGACAGGCCATGGAGAACTGGGAGCCTTGTTATGCTGATGGGCGGAATGTAAATTGCCAACAGACACTCAGGAGAAGTGTATGGTGTTTCCTGAAACATCTAAAAAACAAAGCAACAGAGCCTAGGGCACTTCCACTTATGGTCCTATAGCTTAGGGAAATTAAAATCAAAAAGACACAGCCACCCGAAAGTTTGGGACGCCTCTGTTTACAAGAACCTCGTTTACAGTACAAGTTCAACATCGCAGAAAGTGAAAAATGGATAAAGAAGTTGTGGTATTTACTTACAAAGCAATATCACTCAGCAATGAAATCTGTGTCATCAGGCCCTTAGCAGCACAATGAGTGGATTCAGGTATGATGATTCTAACTGAAATAAGTCACACAGAAAAAGAAACATCATAAGATATCAGTAATACACGGAATGTAAACTTGGCTACACAGGAACTGAATTACAGAACAGAACAGGGTCTCAAAGTTAGAAAAACAACTTATGCTTGCTTAAGGGTAAAGGTGAGTTGGGGTGCTGCATAAAACCAGAGATTGAAATGAGCACAGATAAAGTTCCTTAAGCCAAATATGGAATAGACAAGAGCTACTCCTTGCTCAACGAAATGGACTCAACACCGCATATTAAACGCCTAAGAATGTACCTGACTTGTAAGTATCTTAAAACCTATGGATTGCTATGTCTCCGAAAGAGAATCAAGCATGTGTACAGGGGCATAAACGCAGCAGTGATAGGATTGGAGAGGTTCGGTGAGCAAATGAAGACCCTTTGAAGTCATATTGCATGGTACCCATGCCACGGGTTTCAACTACCCAGGTTTAAGGTATTCTTCCTTCAGCTAAAACATGCATGTGGACCCCAGAGTATGATCAACCATGTGATCGGGAGACGTGTTCAAATATGTCTCAGTTTTCGTACCCTGGTACTCGGGTGCAACATTCCAGACGCTTTACTAACACTCTCCCGACTTGGAGAGTCAGTCCCTTTAACCTCCTGTTTGGCCCAGTTTGCAATTTCTGCGGAAGATGAACAGGAATAGCGAGAACCAATGAGAGACTAGCTGGAGGTGTCTGGACGGGCAAATTTAACTCTCATTTCCCACCAGGAAGAGGAATTAACCAAAGGCTCAGCGTGCCGTGCCGGAACCAGATTAGGGCCTGAAGCCATCCTGCGGTGTTGCGGCCAGCTCACAAGAAAGCGAGTTGAAGAAAGGAGCTCAGGGGCACTGTAATTCACAAACCTGCAGAGTTATAAATGACAGCTATCGTCCAAAAATAGACTGAAGTAAGGCTGCCAAGAGGACTTGAAAGCGGGGCAGAATTGCAGGAAACCGATTTCAGGAGGTAGACTGGAATTGCATTGAAAGCATAGGAAAAGAGGCAGAACGTCCACAATGATGCACTTGGCCAAAAAGGGCGTATGCGTTTTTTCCTGAATATATTCAGGAAAAAACGCATACGCCCTTTTTGGCCAACCAAGCAACCTTGCAAAGGAAATCTGCACTACAATGAAGTCTCACTTCCCCCCGGTCAAAAGGGCCATCTGAAAAAAGTGTAAAATCCAGAAAGGCAGGACAGGCCATGGAGAACTGGGAGCCTTGTTATGCTGATGGGCGGGATGTAAATTGCCAACAGACACTCGGGAGAAGTGTATGGTGTTTCCTGAAACATCTAAAAAACAAAGCAACAGAGCCTAGGGCACTTCCACTTATGGTCATATAGCTTAGGGAAATTAAAATCAAAAAGACACAGCCACCCCAAAGTTTGGGAAGCCTCTGTTTACAACAACCTCGTTTACAGTACAAGTTCAACATTGCAGAAAGTGAAAAATGGATAAAGAAGTTGTGGTATTTACTTACAAAGCAATATCACTCAGCAATGAAATCTATGTCATCAGGCCCTTAGCATCACAATGAGTGGATTCAGGTATGATGATTCTAACTGAAATAAGTCACACAGAAAAAGAAACATCATAAGATATCAGTAATACACGGAATGTAAACTTGGCTACACAGGAACTGAATTACAGAGCAGAACAGGGTCTCAAATTTAGAAAACCAACTTATGCTTGCTTAAGGGTAAAGGTGAGTTGGGGTGCTGCATAAAACCAGAGATTGAAATGAGCACAGATAAAGTTCCTTAAGTCAAATATGGAATAGACAAGAGCTACTCCTTGCTCAACGAAATGGACTCAACACCGCATATTAAACGCCTAAGAATGTACCTGACTAGTAAGTATCGTAAAACCTATGGATTGCTATGTCTCCAAAAGAGAATCAAGCATGTGTACAGGGGCATAAATGCAGCAGTGATAGGATTGGAGAGGTTCGGTGAGCAAATGAAGACCCTTTGAAGTCATATTGCATGGTACCCTTTACACGGGTCTCAACTCTCCAGGTTTAAGGTATTCTTCCTTCAGCTAAAACATGCATGTGGAACCCAAGTATGATCAACCATGTGATCGGGAGACGTGTTCAAATATGTCTCAGTTTTCGTACCCTGGTACTCGGGTGCAACATTCCAGACGCTTTACTAACACTCTCCCGACTTGGAGAGTCAGTCCCTTTAACCTCCTGTTTGGCCCAGTTTGCAATTTCTGCGGAAGATGAACAGGAATAGCAAGAACCAATGAGAGGCTAGCTGGAGGTGTCTGGACGGGCAAATTTAACTCTCATTTCCCACCAGGAAGAGGAATTAACCAAAGGCTCAGCGTGCCATGCCGGAACCAGATTAGGGCCTGAAGCCATCCTGCGGTGTTGCGGCCAGGTCACAAGAAAGCGAGTTGAAGAAAGGAGCTCAGGGGCACTGTAATTCACAAACCTGCAGAGTTATAAATGACAGCTATCGTCCAAAAATAGACTGAAGTAAGGCTGCCAAGAGGACTTGAAAGCGGGGCAGAATTGCAGGAAACCGATTTCAGGAGGTAGACTGGAATTGCATTGAAAGCATAGGAAAAGAGGCAGAACGTCCACAATGATGCACTTGGCCAAAAAGGGCGTATGCGTTTTTTCCTGAATATATTCAGGAAAAAACGCATACGCCCTTTTTGGCCAACCAAGCAAGCTTGCAAAGGAAATCTGCACTACAATGAAGTCTCACTTCCCCCCGGTCAAAAGGGCCATCTGAAAAAAGTGTAAAATCCAGAAAGGCAGGACAGGCCATGGAGAACTGGGAGCCTTGTTATGCTGATGGTCGGGATGTAAATTGCCAACAACCACTTGGGAGAAGTATATGGTGTTTCCTGAAACATCTAAAAAACAAAGCAACAGAACCTAGGGCACTTCCACTTATGGTCCTATAGCTTAGGGAAATTAAAATCAAAAAGACACAGCCACCCCAAAGTTTGGAACAGCTCTGGTTAAAAGAACCTCGTTTACAGTACAAGTTCAACATCGCAGAAAGTGAAAAATGGATAAAGAAGTTGTGGTATTTACTTACAAAGCAATATCACTCAGCAATGAAATCTGTGTCATCAGGCCCTTAGCAGCACAATGAGTGGATTCAGGTATGATGATTCTAACTGAAATAAGTCACACAGAAAAAGAAACATCATAAGATATCAGTAATACACGGAATGGAAACTTGGCTACACAGGAACTGAATTACAGAACAGAACAGGGTCTCAAATTTAGAAAACCAACTTATGCTTGCTTAAGGGTAAAGGTTAGTTGGGGTGCTGCATAAAACCAGAGATTGAAATGAGCACAGATAAAGTTCCTTAAGCCAAATATGGAATAGACAAGAGCTACTCCTTGCTCAACGAAATGGACTCAACACTGCATATTAAAGCCTAAGAATGTACCTGACTAGTAAGTATCTTAAAACCTATGGATTGCTATGTCTCCGAAAGAAAATCAAGCATGTGTACAGGGGCATAAACGCAGCAGTGATAGGATTGGAGAGGTTCGGTGAGCAAATGAAGACCCTTTGAAGTCATATTGCATGGTACCCATTCCACGGGTTTCAACTACCCAGGTTTAAGGTATTCTGCCTTCAGCTAAAACATGCATGTGGAACCTAGAGTATGATCAACCATGTGATCGGGAGACGTGTTCAAATATGTCTCAGTTTTCCTACCCTGGTACTCGGGTGCAACATTCCAGACGCTTTACTAACACTCTCCTGTCTTGGAGAGTCAGTCCCTTTAACCTCCTGTTTGGCCCAGTTTGCAATTTCTGCGGAAGATGAACAGGAATAGCGAGAACCAATGAGAGACTAGCTGGAGGTGTCGGAACGGGCAAATTTAACTCTCATTTCCCACCAGGAAGAGGAATTAACCAAAGGCTCAGCGTGCCGGGCCGGAACCAGATTAGGGCCTGAAGCCATCCTGCGGTGTTGCGGCCAGCTCAAAAGAAAGCGAGTTGAAGAATGGAGCTCAGGGGCACTGTAATTCACAAACCTGCAGAGTTATAAATGACAGCTATCGTCCAAAAATAGACTGAAGTAAGGCTGCCAAGAGGACTTGAAAGCGGGGCAGAATTGCAGGAAACCGATTTCAGGAGGTAGACTGGAATTGCATTGAAAGCATAGGCAAAGAGGCAGAACGTCCACAATGATGCACTTGGCCAAAAAGGGCGTATGCGTTTTTTCCTGAATATATTCAGGAAAAAACGCATACGCCCTTTTTGGCCAACCAAGCAAGCTTGCAAAGGAAATCTGCACTACAATGAAGTCTCACTTCCCCCTGGTCAAAAGGGCCATCTGAAAAAAGTGTAAAATCCAGAAAGGCAGGACAGGCCATGGAGAACTGGGAGCCTTGTTATGCTGATGGGCGGGAAGTAAATTGCCAACAGACACTTGGGAGAAGTGTATGGTGTTTCCTGAAACATCTAAAAAACAAAGCAACAGAGCCTAGGGCACTTCCACTTATGGTCCTATAGCTTAGGGAAATTAAAATCAAAAAGACACAGCCACCCCAAAGTTTGGGACGCCTCTGTTTACAAGAACCTCGTTTACCGTACAAGTTCAATATCACAGAAAGTGAAAAATGGATAAAGAACTTGTGGTACTTACGTACAATGCAGTATCACTCAGCAATGAAATCTATGTCATCAGGCCCGTAGCAGCATAATGAGTGGATTCAGGTACGATGATTCTAACTGAAATAAGTCACACAGAAAAAGAAACATCATAAGATATCACTAATACACGGAATGTAAACTTGGCTACACAGGAACTGAATTACAGAACAGAACAGGTTCTCAAATTTAGAAAACCAACTTATGCTTGCTTAAGGGTAAAGGTGAGTTGGGGTGCTGCATAAAACCAGAGATTGAAATGAGCACAGATAAAGTTCCTTAAGCCAAATATGGAATAGACAAGAGCTACTCCTTGCTCAACGAAATGGACTCAACACCGCATATTAAACGCCTAAGAATGTACCTGACTAGTAAGTATCTTAAAACCTATGGATTGCTATGTCTCCGAAAGAGAATCAAGCATGTGTACAGGGGCATAAACACAGCAGTGATAGGATTGGAGATGTTCGGTGAGCAAATGAAGACCCTTTGAAGTCATATTGCATGGTACCCATTCCACGGGTTTCAACTAACCAGTTTTTAGGTATTCTTCCTTCAGCTAAAACATGCATGTGGAACCCAGAGTATGATCAACCATGTGATCGGGAGACGTGTTCAAATATGTCTCAGTTTTCATACCCTGGTACTCGGGTGCAACATTCCAGACGCTTTACTAACACTCTCCCGACTTGGAGAGTCAGTCCCTTTAACCTCCTGTTTGGCCCAGTTTGCAATTTCTGCGGAAGATGAACAGGAATAGCGAGAACCAATGAGAGACTAGCTGGAGGTGTCTGAACGGGCAAATTTAACTCTCATTTCCCACCAGGAAGAGGAATTAACCAAAGGCTCAGCATGCCGTGCCGGAACCAGATTAGGGCCTGAAGCCATCCTGCGGTGTTGCGGCCAGGTCACAAGAAAGCTAGTTGAAGAAAGGAGCTCAGGGGCACTGTAATTCACAAACCTGCAGAGTTATAAATGACAGCTATCGTCCAAAAATAGACTGAAGTAAGGCTGCCAAGAGGACTTGAAAGCGGGGCAGAATTGCAGGAAACCGATTTCAGGAGGTAGACTGGAATTGCATTGAAAGCATAGGAAAAGAGGCAGAACGTCCACAATGATGCACTTGGCCAAAAAGGGCGTATGCGTTTTTCCCTGAATATATTCAGGAAAAAACGCATACGCCCTTTTTGGCCAACCAAGCAAGCTTGCAAAGGAAATCTGCACTACAATGAAGTCTCACTTCCCCCCGGTCAAAAGGGCCATCTGAAAAAAGTGTAAAATCCAGAAAGGCAGGACAGGCCATGGAGAACTGGGAGCTTTGTTATGCTGATGGGCGGGATGTAAATTGCCAACAACCACTAGGGAGAAGTGTATGGTGTTTCCTGAAACATCTAAAAAACAAAGCAACAGAACCTAGGGCACTTCCACTTATGGTCCTATAGCTTAGGGAAATTAAAATCAAAAAGACACAGCCACCCCAAAGTTTGGAACGGCTCTGTTTACAAGAACCTCGTTTACAGTACAAGTTCAACATCGCAGAAAGTGAAAAATGGATAAAGAAGTTGTGGTATTTACTTACAAAGCAATATCACTCAGCAATGAAATCTGTGTCATCAGGCCCTTAGCAGCACAATGAGTGGATTCAGGTATGATGATTCTAACTGAAATAAGTCACACAGAAAAAGAAACATCATAAGATATCAGTAATACACGGAATGTAAACTTGGCTACACAGGAACTGAATTACAGAACAGAAC
This sequence comes from Stenella coeruleoalba, assembly GCF_951394435.1. NCBI lineage: Eukaryota > Metazoa > Chordata > Mammalia > Artiodactyla > Delphinidae > Stenella > Stenella coeruleoalba. Next base: position 408,745 of record NW_027645875.1, read on the forward strand.
AGGGTCTCAAATTTAGAAAACCAACATATTCTTGCTTACGGGTAAAGGTGAGTTGGGGTGCTGCATAAAACCAGAGATTGAAATGAGCACAGATAAAGTTCCTTAAGCCAAATATGGAATAGACAAGAGCTACTCCTTGCTCAACGAAATGGACTCAACACCCCATATTAAACGCCTAAGAATGTACCTGACTAGTAAGTATCTTAAAACCTATGGATTGCTATGTCTCCGAAAGAGAATCAAGCATGTGTACAGGGGCATAAACGCAGCAGTGATAGGATTGAAGAGGTTCGGTGAGCAAATGAAGACCCTTTGAAGTCATATTGCATGGTACCCATTCCACGGGTTTCAACTACCCAGGTTTAAGGTATTCTTCCTTCAGCTAAAACATGCATGTGGAACCTAGAGTATGATCAACCATGTGATCGGGAGACGTGTTCAAATATGTCTCAGTTTTCCTCCCCTGGTACTCGGGTGCAACATTCCAGACGCTTTACTAACACTCTCCCCACTTGGAGAGTCAGTCCCTTTAACCTCCTGTTTGGCCCAGTTTGCAATTTCTGCGGAAGATGAACAGGAATAGCGAGAACCAATGAGAGGCTAGCTGGAGGTGTCTGGACGAGCAAATTTAACTCTCATTTCCCACCAGGAAGAGGAATTAACCAAAGGCTCAGCATGCCGGGCTGGAAGCAGATTAGGGCCTGAAGCCATCCTGCGGTGTTGCGGCCAGGTCACAAGAAAGCGAGTTGAAGAAAGGAGCTCAGGGGCACTGTAATTCACAAACCTGCAGAGTTATAAATGACAGCTATCGTCCAAAAATAGACTGAAGTAAGGCTGCCAAGAGGACTTGAAAGCGGGGCAGAATTGCAGGAAACCGATTTCATGAGGTAGACTGGAATTGCATTGAAAGCATAGGAAAAGAGGCAGAACGTCCACAATGATGCACTTGGCCAAAAAGGGCGTATGCGTTTTTTCCTGAATATATTCAGGAAAAAACGCATACGCCCTTTTTGGCCAACCAAGCAAGCTTGCAAAGGAAATCTGCACTACAATGAAGTCTCACTTCCCCCCGGTCAAAAGGGCCATCTGAAAAAAGTGTAAAATCCAGAAAGGCAGGACAGGCCATGGAGAACTGGGAGCCTTGTTATGCTGATGGGCGGGATGTAAATTGCCAACAACCACTCGGGAGAAGTGTATGGTGTTTCCTGAAACATCTAAAAAACAAAGCAACAGAGCCTAGGGCACTTCCACTTATGGTCCTATAGCTTAGGGAAATTAAAATCAAAAAGACACAGCCACCCCAAAGTTTGGGACGCCTCCGTTTACAAGAACCTCGTTTACCGTACAAGTTCAATATCACAGAAAGTGAAAAATGGATAAAGAACTTGTGGTACTTACGTACAATGCAGTATCACTCAGCAATGAAATCTATGTCATCAGGCCCGTAGCAGCATAATGAGTGGATTCAGGTATGATGATTCTAACTGAAATAAGTTACACAGAAAAAGAAACATCATAAGATATCACTAATACACGGAATGTAAACTTGGCTACACAGGAACTGAATTCCAAAACAGAACAGGTTCTCAAATTTAGAAAACCAACTTATGCTTGCTTAAGGGGAAAGGTGAGTTGGGATGCTGCATAAAACCAGAGATTGAAATGAGCACAGATAAAGTTCCTTAAGCCATATATGGAATAGAGAAGAGCTACTCCTTGCTCAACGAAATGGACTCAACACCGCATATTAAACGCCTAAGAATGTACCTGACTAGTAAGTATCTTAAAACCTATGGATTGCTATGTCTCCGAAAGAGAATCAAGCATGTGTACAGGGGCATAAACACAGCAGTGATAGGATTGGAGAGGTTCGGTGAGCAAATGAAGACCCTTTGAAGTCATATTGCATGGTACCCATTCCACGGGTTTCAACTACCAAGGTTTTAGGTATTCTTCCTTCAGCTAAAACATGCATGTGGAACCCAGAGTATGATCAACCATGTGATCGGGAGACGTGTTCAAATATGTCTCAGTTTTCCTCCCCTGGTACTCGGGTGCAACATTCCAGACGCTTTACTAACACTCTCCCCACTTGGAGAGTCAGCGCCTTTAACCTCCTGTTTGGCCCAGTTTGCAATTTCTGCGGAAGATGAACAGGAATAGCGAGAACCAATGAGAGGCTAGCTGGAGGTGTCTGGACGGGCAAATTTAACTCTCATTTCCCACCAGGAAGAGGAAATAACCAAAGGCTCAGCGTGCCGTACCGGAACCAGATTAGGGCCTGAAGCCATCCTGCGGTGTTGCGGCCAGGTCACAAGAAAGCGAGTTGAAGAAAGGAGCTCAGGGGCACTGTAATTCACAAACCTGCAGAGTTATAAATGACAGCTATCGTCCAAAAATAGACTGAAGTAAGGCTGCCAAGAGGACTTGAAAGCGGGGCAGAATTGCAGGAAACCGATTTCAGGAGGTAGACTGGAATTGCATTGAAAGCATAGGAAAAGAGGCAGAACGTCCACAATGATGCACTTGGCCAAAAAGGGCGTATGCGTTTTTTCCTGAATATATTCAGGAAAAAACGCATACGCCCTTTTTGGCCAACCAAGCAAGCTTGCAAAGGAAATCTGCACTACAATGAAGTCTCACTTCCCCCCGGTCAAAAGGGCCATCTGAAAAAAGTGTAAAATCCAGAAAGGCAGGACAGGCCATGGAGAACTGGGAGCCTTGTTATGCTGATGGGCGGGATGTAAATTGCCAACAACCACTCGGGAGAAGTGTATGGTGTTTCCTGAAACATCTAAAAAACAAAGCAACAGAACCTAGGGCACTGCCACTTATGGTCCTATAGCTTAGGGAAATTAAAATCAAAAAGACACAGCCACCCCAAAGTTTGGAACGGCTCTGTTTACAAGAACCTCGTTTACAGTACAAGTTCAACATCGCAGAAAGTGAAAAATGGATAAAGAAGTTGTGGTATTTACTTACAAAGCAATATCACTCAGCAATGAAGTCTGTGTCATCAGGCCCTTAGCAGCACAATGAGTGGATTCAGGTATGATGATTCTAACTGAAATAAGTCACACAGAAAAAGAAACATCATAAGATATCAGTAATACACGGAATGTAAACTTGGCTACACAGGAACTGAATTACAGAACAGAACAGGGTCTCAAATTTAGAAAACCAACTTATTCTTGCTTAAGGGTAAAGGTGAGTTGGGGTGCTGCATAAAACCAGAGATTGAAATGAGCACAGATAAAGTTCCTTAAGCCAAATATGGAATAGACAAGAGCTACTCCTTGCTCAACGAAATGGACTCAACACCCCATATTAAACGCCTAAGAATGTACCTGACTAGTAAGTATCTTAAAACCTATGGATTGCTATGTCTCCGAAAGAGAATCAAGCATGTGTACAGGGGCATAAACGCAGCAGTGATAGGATTGGAGAGGTTCGGTGAGCAAATGAAGACCCTTTGAAGTCATATTGCATGGTACCCATTACACGGGTTTCAACTACCCAGGTTTAAGGTATTCTTCCTTCAGCTAAAACATGCATGTGGAACCCAAGTATGATCAACCATGTGAACGGGAGACGTGTTCAAATATGTCTCAGTTTTCCTCCCCTGGTACTCGGGTGCAACATTCCAGACGCTTTACTAACACTCTCCCCACTTGGAGAGTCAGCGCCTTTAACCTCCTGTTTGGCCCAGTTTGCAATTTCTGTGGAAGATGAACAGGAATAGCGAGAACCAATGAGAGGCTAGCTGGAGGTGTCTGGACGGGCAAATTTAACTCTCATTTCCCACCAGGAAGAGGAAATAACCAAAGGCTCAGCGTGCCGTACCGGAACCAGATTAGGGCCTGAAGACATCCTGCGGTGTTGCGGCCAGCTCAAAAGAAAACGAGTTGAAGAAAGGAGCTCAGGGGCACTGTAATTCACAAACCTGCAGAGTTATAAATGACAGCCATCGTCCAAAAATAGACTGAAGTAAGGCTGCCAAGAGGACTTGAAAGCGGGGCAGAATTGCAGGAAACCGATTTCAGGAGGTAGACTGGAATTGCATTGAAAGCATAGGAAACGAGGCAGAACGTCCACAATGATGCACTTGGCCAAAAAGGGCGTATGCGTTTTTTCCTGAATATATTCAGGAAAAAACGCATACGCCCTTTTTGGCCAACCAAGCAAGCTTGCAAAGGAAATCTGCACTACAATGAAGTCTCACTTCCCCCCGGTCAAAAGGGCCATCTGAAAAAAGTGTAAAATCCAGAAAGGCAGGACAGGCCATGGAGAACTGGGAGCCTTGTTATGCTGATGGGCGGGATGTAAATTGCCAACAACCACTCGGGAGAAGTGTATGGTGTTTCCTGAAACATCTAAAAAACAAAGCAACAGAACCTAGGGCACTTCCACTTATGGTCCTATAGCTTAGGGAAATTAAAATCAAAAAGACACAGCCACCCCAAAGTTTGGAACGGCTCTGTTTACAAGAACCTCGTTTACAGTACAAGTTCAACATCGCAGAAAGTGAAAAATGGATAAAGAAGTTGTGGTATTTACTTACAAAGCAATATCACTCAGCAATGAAGTCTGTGTCATCAGGCCCTTAGCAGCACAATGAGTGGATCCAGGTATGATGATTCTAACTGAAGTAAGTCACACAGAAAAAGAAACATCATAAGATATCAGTAATACATGGAATGTAAACTTGGCTACACAGGAACTGAATTACAGAACAGAACAGGGTCTCAAATTTAGAAAACCAACTTATGCTTGCTTAAGGGTAAAGGTGAGTTGGGGTGCTGCATAAAACCAGAGATTGAAATGAGCACAGATAAAGTTCCTTAAGTCAAATATGGAATAGACAAGAGCTACTCCTTGCTCAACGAAATGGACTCAACACCGCATATTAAACGCCTAAGAATGTACCTGACTAGTAAGTATCTTAAAACCTATGGATTGCTATGTCTCCGAAAGAGAATCAAGCATGTGTACAGGGGAATAAACGCAGCAGTGATAGGATTGGAGAGGTTCGGTGAGCAAATGAAGACCCTTTGAAGTCATATTGCATGGTACCCATTCCACGGGTTTCAACTACCCAGGTTTAAGGTATTCTTCCTTCAGCTAAAACATGCATGTGGAACCTAGAGTATGAACAACCATGTGATCGGGAGACGTGTTCAAATATGTCTCAGTTTTCGTACCCTGGTACTCGGGTGCAACATTCCAGACGCTTTACTAACACTCTCCCGACTTGGAGAGTCAGTCCCTTTAACCTCCTGTTTGGCCCAGTTTGCAATTTCTGCGGAAGATGAACAGGAATAACGAGAACCAATGAGAGGCTAGCTGGAGGTGTCTGGACGGGCAAATTTAACTCTCATTTCCCACCAGGAAGAGGAATTAACCAAACGCTCAGCGTGCCGTGCCGGAACCAGATTAGGGCCTGAAGCCATCCTGCGGTGTTGCGGCCAGCTCAAAAGAAAGCGAGTTGAAGAAAGGAGCTCAGGGGCACTGTAATTCACAAACCTGCAGAGTTATAAATGACAGCTATCGTCCAAAAATAGACTGAAGTAAGGCTGCCAAGAGGACTTGAAAGCGGGGCAGAATTGCAGGAAACCGATTTCAGGAGGTAGACTGGAATTGCATTGAAATCATAGGAAAAGAGGCAGAACGTCCACAATGATGCACTTGGCCAAAAAGGGCGTATGCGTTTTTTCCTGAATATATTCAGGAAAAAACGCATACGCCCTTTTTGGCCAACCAAGCAAGCTTGCAAAGGAAATCTGCACTACAATGAAGTCTCACTTCCCCCTGGTCAAAAGGGCCATCTGAAAAAAGTGTAAAATCCAGAAAGGCAGGACAGGCCATGGAGAACTGGGAGCCTTGTTATGCTGATGGGCGGGATGTAAATTGCCAACAGACACTCGGGAGAAGTGTATGGTGTCTCCTGAAACATCTAAAAAACAAAGCAACAGAGCCTAGGGCACTGCCACTTATGGTCCTATAGCTTAGGGAAATTAAAATCAAAAAGACACAGCCACCCCAAAGTTTGGGACGCCTCTGTTTACAAGAACCTCGTTTACAGTACAAGTTCAACATCGCAGAAAGTGAAAAATGGATAAAGAAGTTGTGGTATTTACTTACAAAGCAATATCACTCAGCAATGAAATCTATGTCATCAGGCCCTTAGCATCACAATGAGTGGATTCAGGTATGATGATTCTAACTGAAGTAAGTCACACAGAAAAAGAAACATCATAAGATATCAGTAATACACGGAATGTAAACTTGGCTACACAGGAACTGAATTACAGAACACAACAGGGTCTCAAATTTAGAAAACCAACTTATGCTTGCTTAAGGGGAAAGGTGAGTTGGGGTGCTGCATAAAACCAGAGATTGAAATGAGCACAGATAAAGTTCCTTAAGTCAAATATGGAATAGACAAGAGCTACTCCTTGCTCAACGAAATGGACTCAACACCGCATATTAAACGCCTAAGAATGTACCTGACTAGTAAGTATCTTAAAACCTATGGATTGCTATGTCTCTGAAAGAGAATCAAGCATGTGTACAGGGGCATAAACGCAGCAGTGATAGGATTGGAGAGGTTCGGTGAGCAAATGAAGACCCTTTGAAGTCATATTGCATGGTACCCATTACACGGGTCTCAACTCTCCAGGTTTAAGGTATTCTTCCTTCAGCTAAAACATGCATGTGGAACCCAAGTATGATCAACCATGTGAATGGGAGACGTGTTCAAATATGTCTCAGTTTTCCTCCCCTGGTACTCGGGTGCAACATTCCAGACGCTTTACTAACACTCTCCCCACTTGGAGAGTCAGCACCTTTAACCTCCTGTTTGGCCCAGTTTGCAATTTCTGCGGAAGATGAACAGGAATAGCGAGAACCAATGAGAGGCTAGCTGGAGGTGTCTGGACGGGCAAATTTAACTCTCATTTCCCACCAGGAAGAGGAATTAACTAAAGGCTCAGCGTGCCGTGCCGGAACCAGATTAGGGCCTGAAGCCATCCTGCGGTGTTGCGGCCAGGTCACAAGAAAGCGAGTTGAAGAAAGGAGCTCAGGGGCACTGTAATTCACAAACCTGCAGAGTTATAAATGACAGCTATCGTCCAAAAATAGACTGAAGTAAGGCTGCCAAGAGGACTTGAAAGCGGGGCAGAATTGCAGGAAACCGATTTCAGGAGGTAGACTTGAATTGCATTGAAAGCATAGGAAAAGAGGCAGAACGTCCACAATGATGCACTTGGCCAAAAAGGGTGTATGCGTTTTTTCCTGAATATATTCAGGAAAAAACGCATACGCACTTTTTGGCCAACCAAGCAAGCTTGCAAAGGAAATCTGCACTACAATGAAGTCTCACTTCCCCCCGGTCAAAAGGGCCATCTGAAAAAAGTGTAAATTCCAGAAAGGCAGGACAGGCCATGGAGAACTGGGAGCCTTGTTATGCTGATGGGCGGGATGTAAATTGCCAACAGACACTCGGGAGAAGTGTATGGTGTTTCCTGAAACATCTAAAAAACAAAGCAACAGAGCCTAGGGCACTGCCACTTATGGTCCTATAGCTTAGGGAAATTAAAATCAAAAAGACACAGCCACCCCAAAGTTTGGGACGCCTCTGTTTACAAGAACCTCGTTTACAGTACAAGTTCAACATCGCAGAAAGTGAAAAATGGATAAAGAACTTGTGGTACTTACGTACAATGCAGTATCACTCAGCAATGAAATCTATGTCATCAGGCCCGTAGCAGCATAATGAGTGGATTCAGGTACGATGATTCTAACTGAAATAAGTCACACAGAAAAAGAAACATCATAAGATATCACTAATACACGGAATGTAAACTTGGCTACACAGGAACTGCATTTCAAAACAGAACAGGGTCTCAAATTTAGAAAACCAACTTATGCTTGCTTAAGGGGAAAGGTGAGTTGGGGTGCTGCATAAAACCAGAGATTGAAATGAGCACAGATAAAGTTCCTTAAGCCAAATATGGAATAGACAAGAGCTACTCCTTGCTCAACGAAATGGACTCAACACCCCAATTAAACGCCTAAGAATGTACCTGACTAGTAAGTATCTTAAAACCTATGGATTGCTATGTCTCCGAAAGAGAATCAAGCATGTGTACAGGGGCATAAACGCAGCAGTGATAGGATTGAAGAGGTTCGGTGAGCAAATGAAGACCCTTTGAAGTCATATTGCATGGTACCCATTCCACGGGTTTCAACTACCCAGGTTTAAGGTATTCTTCCTTCAGCAAAAACATGCATGTGGAACCTAGAGTATGATCAACCATGTGATCGGGAGACGTGTTCAAATATGTCTCAGTTTTCCTCCCCTGGTACTCGGGTGCAACATTCCAGACGCTTTACTAACACTCTCCCCACTTGGAGAGTCAGTCCCTTTAACCTCCTGTTTGGCCCAGTTTGCAATTTCTGCGGAAGATGAACAGGAATAGCGAGAACCAATGAGAGGCTAGCTGGAGGTGTCTGGACGGGCAAATTTAACTCTCATTTCCCACCAGGAAGAGGAATTAACCAAAGGCTCAGCATGCCGGGCCGGAACCAGATTAGGGCCTGAAGCCATCCTGCGGTGTTGCGGCCAGGTCACAAGAAAGCGAGTTGAAGAAAGGAGCTCAGGGGCACTGTAATTCACAAACCTGCAGAGTTATAAATGACAGCTATCGTCCAAAAATAGACTGAAGTAAGGCTGCCAAGAGGACTTGAAAGCGGGGCAGAATTGCAGGAAACCGATTTCAGGAGGTAGACTGGAATTGCATTGAAAGCATAGGAAAAGAGGCAGAACGTCCACAATGATGCACTTGGCCAAAAAGGGCGTATGCGTTTTTTCCTGAATATATTCAGGAAAAAACGCATACGCCCTTTTTGGCCAACCAAGCAAGCTTGCAAAGGAAATCTGCACTACAATGAAGTCTCACTTCCCCCCGGTCAAAAGGGCCATCTGAAAAAAGTGTAAAATCCAGAAAGGCAGGACAGGCCATGGAGAACTGGGAGCCTTGTTATGCTGATGGGCGGGATGTAAATTGCCAACAACCACTCGGGAGAAGTGTATGGTGTTTCCTGGAACATCTAAAAAACAAAGCAACAGAGCCTAGGGCACTTCCACTTATGGTCCTATAGCTTAGGGAAATTAAAATCAAAAAGACACAGCCACCCCAAAGTTTGGGACGCCTCCGTTTACAAGAACCTCGTTTACCGTACAAGTTCAATATCACAGAAAGTGAAAAATGGATAAAGAACTTGTGGTACTTACGTACAATGCAGTATCACTCAGCAATGAAATCTATGTCATCAGGCCCGTAGCAGCATAATGAGTGGATTCAGGTATGATGATTCTAACTGAAATAAGTTACACAGAAAAAGAAACATCATAAGATATCACTAATACACGGAATGTAAACTTGGCTACACAGGAACTGAATTCCAAAACAGAACAGGTTCTCAAATTTAGAAAACCAACTTATGCTTGCTTAAGGGGAAAGGTGAGTTGGGGTGCTGCATAAAACCAGAGATTGAAATGAGCACAGATAAAGTTCCTTAAGCCATATATGGAATAGAGAAGAGCTACTCCTTGCTCAACGAAATGGACTCAACACCGCATATTAAACGCCTAAGAATGTACCTGACTAGTAAGTATCTTAAAACCTATGGATTGCTATGTCTCCGAAAGAGAATCAAGCATGTGTACAGGGGCATAAACACAGCAGTGATAGGATTGGAGAGGTTCGGTGTGCAAATGAAGACCCTTTGAAGTCATATTGCATGGTACCCATTCCACGGGTTTCAACTACCCAGGTTTTAGGTATTCTTCCTTCAGCTAAAACATGCATGTGGAACCCAGAGTATGATCAACCATGTGATCGGGAGACGTGTTCAAATATGTCTCAGTTTTCCTCCCCTGGTACTCGGGTGCAACATTCCAGACGCTTTACTAACACTCTCCCCACTTGGAGAGTCAGCGCCTTTAACCTCCTGTTTGGCCCAGTTTGCAATTTCTGCGGAAGATGAACAGGAATAGCGAGAACCAATGAGAGGCTAGCTGGAGGTGTCTGGACGGGCAAATTTAACTCTCATTTCCCACCAGGAAGAGGAAATAACCAAAGGCTCAGCGTGCCGTACCGGAACCAGATTAGGGCCTGAAGCCATCCTGCGGTGTTGCGGCCAGGTCACAAGAAAGCGAGTTGAAGAAAGGAGCTCAGGGGCACTGTAATTCACAAACCTGCAGAGTTATAAATGACAGCTATCGTCCAAAAATAGACTGAAGTAAGGCTGCCAAGAGGACTTGAAAGCGGGGCAGAATTGCAGGAAACCGATTTCAGGAGGTAGACTGGAATTGCATTGAAAGCATAGGAAAAGAGGCAGAACGTCCACAATGATGCACTTGGCCAAAAAGGGCGTATGCGTTTTTTCCTGAATATATTCAGGAAAAAACGCATACGCCCTTTTTGGCCAACCAAGCAAGCTTGCAAAGGAAATCTGCACTACAATGAAGTCTCACTTCCCCCCGGTCAAAAGGGCCATCTGAAAAAAGTGTAAAATCCAGAAAGGCAGGACAGGCCATGGAGAACTGGGAGCCTTGTTATGCTGATGGGCGGGATGTAAATTGCCAACAACCACTCGGGAGAAGTGTATGGTGTTTCCTGAAACATCTAAAAAACAAAGCAACAGAACCTAGGGCACTGCCACTTATGGTCCTATAGCTTAGGGAAATTAAAATCAAAAAGACACAGCCACCCCAAAGTTTGGAACGGCTCTGTTTACAAGAACCTCGTTTACAGTACAAGTTCAACATCGCAGAAAGTGAAAAATGGATAAAGAAGTTGTGGTATTTACTTACAAAGCAATATCACTCAGCAATGAAGTCTGTGTCATCAGGCCCTTAGCAGCACAATGAGTGGATTCAGGTATGATGATTCTAACTGAAATAAGTCACACAGAAAAAGAAACATCATAAGATATCAGTAATACACGGAATGTAAACTTGGCTACACAGGAACTGAATTACAGAACAGAACAGGGTCTCAAATTTAGAAAACCAACTTATTCTTGCTTAAGGGTAAAGGTGAGTTGGGGTGCTGCATAAAACCAGAGATTGAAATGAGCACAGATAAAGTTCCTTAAGCCAAATATGGAATAGACAAGAGCTACTCCTTGCTCAACGAAATGGACTCAACACCCCATATTAAACGCCTAAGAATGTACCTGACTAGTAAGTATCTTAAAACCTATGGATTGCTATGTCTCCGAAAGAGAATCAAGCATGTGTACAGGGGCATAAACGCAGCAGTGATAGGATTGGAGAGGTTCGGTGAGCAAATGAAGACCCTTTGAAGTCATATTGCATGGTACCCATTACACGGGTTTCAACTACCCAGGTTTAAGGTATTCTTCCTTCAGCTAAAACATGCATGTGGAACCCAAGTATGATCAACCATGTGAACGGGAGACGTGTTCAAATATGTCTCAGTTTTCCTCCCCTGGTACTCGGGTGCAACATTCCAGACGCTTTACTAACACTCTCCCCACTTGGAGAGTCAGCGCCTTTAACCTCCTATTTGGCCCAGTTTGCAATTTCTGTGGAAGATGAACAGGAATAGCGAGAACCAATGAGAGGCTAGCTGGAGGTGTCTGGACGGGCAAATTTAACTCTCATTTCCCACCAGGAAGAGGAAATAACCAAAGGCTCAGCGTGCCGTACCGGAACCAGATTAGGGCCTGAAGACATCCTGCGGTGTTGCGGCCAGCTCAAAAGAAAACGAGTTGAAGAAAGGAGCTCAGGGGCACTGTAATTCACAAACCTGCAGAGTTATAAATGACAGCCATCGTCCAAAAATAGACTGAAGTAAGGCTGCCAAGAGGACTTGAAAGCGGGGCAGAATTGCAGGAAACCGATTTCAGGAGGTAGACTGGAATTGCATTGAAAGCATAGGAAACGAGGCAGAACGTCCACAATGATGCACTTGGCCAAAAAGGGCGTATGCGTTTTTTCCTGAATATATTCAGGAAAAAACGCATACGCCCTTTTTGGCCAACCAAGCAAGCTTGCAAAGGAAATCTGCACTACAATGAAGTCTCACTTCCCCCCGGTCAAAAGGGCCATCTGAAAAAAGTGTAAAATCCAGAAAGGCAGGACAGGCCATGGAGAACTGGGAGCCTTGTTATGCTGATGGGCGGGATGTAAATTGCCAACAACCACTCGGGAGAAGTGTATGGTGTTTCCTGAAACATCTAAAAAACAAAGCAACAGAACCTAGGGCACTTCCACTTATGGTCCTATAGCTTAGGGAAATTAAAATCAAAAAGACACAGCCACCCCAAAGTTTGGAACGGCTCTGTTTACAAGAACCTCGTTTACAGTACAAGTTCAACATCGCAGAAAGTGAAAAATGGATAAAGAAGTTGTGGTATTTACTTACAAAGCAATATCACTCAGCAATGAAGTCTGTGTCATCAGGCCCTTAGCAGCACAATGAGTGGATCCAGGTATGATGATTCTAACTGAAGTAAGTCACACAGAAAAAGAAACATCATAAGATATCAGTAATACATGGAATGTAAACTTGGCTACACAGGAACTGAATTACAGAACAGAACAGGGTCTCAAATTTAGAAAACCAACTTATGCTTGCTTAAGGGTAAAGGTGAGTTGGGGTGCTGCATAAAACCAGAGATTGAAATGAGCACAGATAAAGTTCCTTAAGTCAAATATGGAATAGACAAGAGCTACTCCTTGCTCAACGAAATGGACTCAACACCGCATATTAAACGCCTAAGAATGTACCTGACTAGTAAGTATCTTAAAACCTATGGATTGCTATGTCTCCGAAAGAGAATCAAGCATGTGTACAGGGGAATAAACGCAGCAGTGATAGGATTGGAGAGGTTCGGTGAGCAAATGAAGACCCTTTGAAGTCATATTGCATGGTACCCATTACACGGGTCTCAACTCTCCAGGTTTAAGGTATTCTTCCTTCAGCTAAAACATGCATGTGGAACCCAAGTATGATCAACCATGTGAACGGGAGACGTGTTCAAATATGTCTCAGTTTTCCTCCCCTGGTACTCGGGTGCAACATTCCAGATGCTTTACTAACACTCTCCCCACTTGGAGAGTCAGCGCCTTTAACCTCCTGTTTGGCCCAGTTTGCAATTTCTGCGGAAATGAACAGGAATAGTGAGAACCAATGAGAGGCTAGCTGGAGGTGTCTGGACGGGCAAATTTAACTCTCATTTCCCACCAGGAAGAGGAAATAACCAAAGGCTCAGCGTGCCGTACCGGAACCAGATTAGGGCCTGAAGCCATCCTGCGGTGTTGCGGCCAGGTCACAAGAAAGCGAGTTGAAGAAAGGAGCTCAGGGGCACTGTAATTCACAAACCTGCAGAGTTATAAATGACAGCTATCGTCCAAAAATAGACTGAAGTAAGGCTGCCAAGAGGACTTGAAAGCGGGGCAGAATTGCAGGAAACCGATTTCAGGAGGTAGACTGGAATTGCACTGAAAGCATAGGAAAAGAGGCAGAACGTCCACAATGATGCACTTGGCCAAAAAGGGCGTATGCGTTTTTTCCTGAATATATTCAGGAAAAAACGCATACGCCCTGTTTGGCCAACCAAGCAAGCTTGCAAAGGAAATCTGCACTACAATGAAGTCTCACTTCCCCCCAGTCAAAAGGGCCATCTGAAAAAAGTGTAAAATCCAGAAAGGCAGGACAGGCCATGGAGAACTGGGAGCCTTGTTATGCTGATGGGCGGGATGTAAATTGCCAACAACCACTCGGGAGAAGTGTATGGTGTTTCCTGAAACATCTAAAAAACAAAGCAACGGAGCCTAGGGCACTTCCACTTATGGTCCTATAGCTTAGGGAAATTAAAATCAAAAAGACACAGCCACCCCAAAGTTTGGAACGGCTCTGTTTACAAGAACCTCGTTTACAGTACAAGTTCAACATTGCAGAACGTGAAAAATGGATAAAGAAGTTGTGGTATTTACTTACAAAGCAATATCACTCAGCAATGAAATCTGTGTCATCAGGCCCTTAGCAGCACAATGCGTGCATTCAGGTATGATGATTCTAACTGAAATAAGTCACACAGAAAAAGAAACATCATAAGATATCAGTAATACACGGAATGTAAACTTGGCTACACAGGAACTGAATTACAGAACAGAACAGGGTCTCAAATTTAGAAAACCAACTTATTCTTGCTTAAGGGTAAAGGTGAGTTGGGGTGCTGCATAAAACCAGAGATTGAAATGAGCACAGATAAAGTTCCTTAAGCCAAATATGGAATAGACAAGAGCTACTCCTTGCTCAACGAAATGGACTCAACACCCCATATTAAACGCCTAAGAATGTACCTGACTAGTAAGTATCTTAAAACCTATGGATTGCTATGTCTCCGAAAGAGAATCAAGCATGTGTACAGGGGCATAAACGCAGCAGTGATAGGATTGGAGAGGTTCGGTGAGCAAATGAAGACCCTTTGAAGTCATATTGCATGGTACCCATTACACGGGTCTTAACTCTCCAGGTTTAAGGTATTCTTTCTTCAGCTAAAACATGCATGTGGAACGCAAGTATGATCAACCATGTGAATGGGAGATGTGTTCAAATATGTCTCAGTTTTTCTCCCCTGGTACTCGGGTGCAACATTCCAGACGCTTTACTAACACTCTCCCCACTTGGAGAGTCAGCGCCTTTAACCTCCTGTTTGGCCCAGTTTGCAATTTCTGCGGAAGATGAACAGGAATAGCGAGAACCAATGAGAGACTAGCTGGAGGTGTCTGGACGGGCAAATTTAACTCTCATTTCCCACCAGGAAGAGGAAATAACCAAAGGATCAGCGTGCCGTGCCGGAACCAGATTAGGGCCTGAAGCCATCCTGCGGTGTTGCGGCTAGGTCACAAGAAAGCAAGTTGAAGAAAGGAGCTCAGGGGCACTGTAATTCACAAACCTGCAGAGTTATAAATGACAGCTATCGTCCAAAAATAGACTGAAGTAAGGCTGCCAAGAGGACTTGAAAGCGGGGCAGAATTGCAGGAAACCGATTTCAGGAGGTAGACTGGAATTGCATTGAAAGCATAGGAAAAGAGGCAGAACGGCCACAATGATGCACTTGGCCAAAAAGGGCGTATGCGTTTTTTCCTGAATATATTCAGGAAAAAACGCATACGCCCTTTTTGGCCAACCAAGCAAGCTTGCAAAGGAAATCTGCACTACAATGAAGTCTCACTTCCCCCCGGTCAAAAGGGCCATCTGAAAAAAGTGTAAAATCCAGAAAGGCAGGACAGGCCATGGAGAACTGGGAGCCTTGTTATGCTGATGGGCGGGATGTAAATTGCCAACAGACACTCAGGAGAAGTGTATGGTGTTTCCTGAAACATCTAAAAAACAAAGCAACAGAGCCTAGGGCACTTCCACTTATGGTCCTATAGCTTAGGGAAATTAAAATCAAAAAGACACAGCCACCCCAAAGTTTGGGACGCCTCTGTTTACAAGAACCTCGTTTACAGTACAAGTTCAACATCGCAGAAAGTGAAAAATGCATAAAGAAGTTGTGGTATTTACTTACAAAGCAATATCACTCAGCAATGAAATCTGTGTCATCAGGCCCTTAGCAGCACAATGAGTGGATTCAGGTATGATGATTCTAACTGAAATAAGTCACACAGAAAAAGAAACATCATAAGATATCAGTAATACACGGAATGTAAACTTGGCTACACAGGAACTGAATTACAGAACAGAACAGGGTCTCAAATTTAGAAAACCAACTTATGCTTGCTTAAGGGGAAAGGTGAGTTGGGGTACTGCATAAAACCAGAGATTGAAATGAGCACAGATAAAGTTCCTTAAGTCAAATATGGAATAGACAAGAGCTACTCCTTGCTCAACGAAATGGACTCAACACCGCATATAAAACGCCTAAGAATGTACCTGACTAGTAAGTATCTTAAAACCTATGGATTGCTATGTCTCCGAAAGAGAATCAAGCATGTGTACAGGGGCATAAACGCAGCGGTGATAGGATTGGAGAGGTTCGGTGAGCAAATGAAGACCCTTTGAAGTCATATTGCATGGTACCCATTCCACGGGTTTCAACTACCCAGGTTTAAGGTATTCTTCCTTCAGCTAAAACATGCATGTGGAACCTAGAGTATGATCAACCATGTGATCGGGAGACGTGTTCAAATATGTCTCAGTTTTCCTCCCCTGGTACTCGGGTGCAACATTCCAGACGCTTTACTAACACTCTCCCCACTTGGAGCGTCAGTCCCTTTAACCTCCTGTTTGGCCCAGTTTGCAATTTCTGCGGAAGATGAACAGGAATAGCGAGAACCAATGAGAGGCTAGCTGGAGGTGTCTGGACGGGCAAATTTAACTCTCATTTCCCACCAGGAAGAGGAATTAACCAAAGGCTCAGCGTGCCGTGCCGGAACCAGATTAGGGCCTGAAGCCATCCTGCGGTGTTGCGGCCAGGTCACAAGAAAGCGAGTTGAAGAAAGGAGCTCAGGGGCACTGTAATTCACAAACCTGCAGAGTTATAAATGACAGCTATCGTCCAAAAATGGACTGAAGTAAGGCTGCCAAGAGGACTTGAAAGCGGGGCAGAATTGCAGGAAACCGATTTCAGGAGGTAGACTGGAATTGCATTGAAAGCATAGGAAAAGAGGCAGAACGTCCACAATGATGCACTTGGCCAAAAAGGGCGTATGCGTTTTTTCCTGAATATATTCAGGAAAAAACGCATACGCCCTTTTTGGCCAACCAAGCAAGCTTGCAAAGGAAATCTGCACTACAATGAAGTCTCACTTCCCCCCGGTCAAAAGGGCCATCTGAAAAAAGTGTAAAATCCAGAAAGGCAGGACAGGCCATGGAGAACTGGGAGCCTTGTTATGCTGATGGGCGGGATGTAAATTGCCAACAGACACTCGGGAGAAGTGTATGGTGTTTCCTGAAACATCTAAAAAACAAAGCAACAGAGCCTAGGGCACTTCCAGTTATGGTCCTATAGCTTAGGGAAATTAAAATCAAAAAGACACAGCCACCCCAAAGTTTTGGACGCCTCTGTTTACAAGAACCTCCTTTACAGTACAAGTTCAACATCGCAGAAAGTGAAAAATGCATAAAGAAGTTGTGGTATTTACTTACAAAGCAATATCACTCAGCAATGAAATCTGTGTCATCAGGCCCTTAGCAGCACAATGAGTGGATTCAGGTATGATGATTCTAACTGAAATAAGTCACACAGAAAAAGAAACATCATAAGATATCAGTAATACACGGAATGTAAACTTGGCTACACAGGAACTGAATTACAGAACAGAACAGGGTCTCAAATTTAGAAAACCAACTTATGCTTGCTTAAGGGGAAAGGTGAGTTGGGGTGCTGCATAAAACCAGAGATTGAAATGAGCACAGATAAAGTTCCTTAAGCCAAATATGGAATAGACAAGAGCTACTCCTTGCTCAACGAAATGGACTCAACACCCCATATTAAACGCCTAAGAATGTACCTGACTAGTAAGTATCTTAAAACCTATGGATTGCTATGTCTCCGAAAGAGAATCAAGCATGTGTACAGGGGCATAAACGCAGCAGTGATAGGATTGGAGAGGTTCGGTGAGCAAATGAAGACCCTTTGAAGTCATATTGCATGGTACCCATTCCACGGGTTTCAACTACCCAGTTTTAAGGTATTCTTCCTTCAGCTAAAACATGCATGTGGAACCTAGAGTATGATCAACCATGTGATCGGGAGACGTGTTCAAATATGTCTCAGTTTTCCTCCCCTGGTACTCGGGTGCAACATTCCAGACGCTTTACTAACACTCTCCCCACTTGGAGAGTCAGTCCCTTTAACCTCCTGTTTGGCCCAGTTTGCAATTTCTGCGGAAGATGAACAGGAATAGGGAGAACCAATGAGAGGCTAGCTGGAGGTGTCTGGACGGGCAAATTTAACTCTCATTTCCCACCAGGAAGAGGAATTAACTAAAGGCTCAGCGTGCCGTGCCGGAACCAGATTAGGGCCTGAAGCCATCCTGCGGTGTTGCGGCCAGCTCACAAGAAAGCGAGTTGAAGAAAGGAGCTCAGGGGCACTGTAATTCACAAACCTGCAGAGTTATAAATGACAGCTATCGTCCAAAAATAGACTGAAGTAAGGCTGCCAAGAGGACTTGAAAGCGGGGCAGAATTGCAGGAAACCGATTTCAGGAGGTAGACTGGAATTGCATTGAAAGCATAGGAAAAGAGGCAGAACGTCCACAATGATGCACTTGGCCAAAAAGGGCGTATGCATTTTTTCCTGAATATATTCAGGAAAAAACGCATACGCCCTTTTTGGCCAACCAAGCAAGCTTGCAAAGGAAATCTGCACTACAATGAAGTCTCACTTCCCCCCGGTCAAAAGGGCCATCTGAAAAAAGTGTAAAATCCAGAAAGGCAGGACAGGCCATGGAGAACTGGGAGCCTTGTTATGCTGATGGGCGGGATGTAAATTGCCAACAGACACTCGGGAGAAGTGTATGGTGTTTCCTGAAACATCTAAAAAACAAAGCAACGGAGCCTAGGGCACTGCCACTTATGGTCCTATAGCTTAGGGAAATTAAAATCAAAAAAACACAGCCACCCCAAAGTTTGGGACGCCTCTGTTTACAAGAACCCCGTTTACAGTACAAGTTCAACATCGCAGAAAGTGAAAAATGGATAAAGAAGTTGTGGTATTTACTTACAAAGCAATATCACTCAGCAATGAAATCTGTGTCATCAGGCCCTTAGCAGCACAATGAGTGGATTCAGGTATGATGATTCTAACTGAAGTAAGTCACACAGAAAAAGAAACATCATAAGATATCAGTAATACACGGAATGTAAACTTGGCTACACAGGAACTGAATTACAGAACAGAACAGGGTCTCAAATTTAGAAAACCAACTTATGCTTGCTTAAGGGTAAAGGTGAGTTGGGGTGCTGCATAAAACCAGAGATTGAAATGAGCACAGATAAAGTTCCTTAAGTCAAATATGGAATAGACAAGAGCTACTCCTTGCTCAACGAAATGGACTCAACACCGCATATTAAACGCCTAAGAATGTACCTGACTAGTAAGTATCTTAAAACCTATGGATTGCTATGTCTCCGAAAGAGAATCAAGCATGTGTACAGGGGCATAAACGCAGCAGTGATAGGATTGGAGAGGTTCGGTGAGCAAATGAAGACCCTTTGAAGTCATATTGCATGGTACCCATTACACGGGTCTCAACTCTCCAGGTTTAAGGTATTCTTCCTTCAGCTAAAACATGCATGTGGAACCCAAGTATGATCAACCATGTGAACGGGAGACGTTTCAAATATGTCTCAGTTTTCCTCCCCTGGTACTCGGGTGCAACATTCCAGACGCTTTACTAACACTCTCCCCACTTGGAGAGTCAGCGCCTTTAACCTCCTGTTTGGCCCAGTTTGCAATTTCTGCGGAAGATGAACAGGAATAGCGAGAACCAATGAGAGACTAGCTGGAGGTGTCTGGACGGGCAAATTTAACTCTCATTTCCCACCAGGAAGAGGAAATAACCAAAGGCTCAGCGTGCCGTGCCGGAACCAGATTAGGGCCTGAAGCCATCCTGCGGTGTTGCGGCCAGGTCACAAGAAAGCAAGTTGAAGAAAGGAGCTCAGGGGCACTGTAATTCACAAACCTGCAGAGTTATAAATGACAGCTATCGTCCAAAAATAGACTGAAGTAAGGCTGCCAAGAGGACTTGAAAGCGGGGCAGAATTGCAGGAAACCAATTTCAGGAGGTAGACTGGAATTGCACTGAAAGCATAGGAAAAGAGGCAGAACGTCCACAATGATGCACTTGGCCAAAAAGGGCGTATGCGTTTTTTCCTGAATATATTCAGGAAAAAACGCATACGCCCTGTTTGGCCAACCAAGCAAGCTTGCAAAGGAAATCTGCACTACAATGAAGTCTCACTTCCCCCCAGTCAAAAGGGCCATCTGAAAAAAGTGTAAAATCCAGAAAGGCAGGACAGGCCATGGAGAACTGGGAGCCTTGTTATGCTGATGGGCGGGATGTAAATTGCCAACAACCACTCGGGAGAAGTGTATGGTGTTTCCTGAAACATCTAAAAAACAAAGCAACGGAGCCTAGGGCACTTCCACTTATGGTCCTATAGCTTAGGGAAATTAAAATCAAAAAGACACAGCCACCCCAAAGTTTGGAACGGCTCTGTTTACAAGAACCTCGTTTACAGTACAAGTTCAACATCGCAGAACGTGAAAAATGGATAAAGAAGTTGTGGTATTTACTTACAAAGCAATATCACTCAGCAATGAAATCTGTGTCATCAGGCCCTTAGCAGCACAATGCGTGCATTCAGGTATGATGATTCTAACTGAAATAAGTCACACAGAAAAAGAAACATCATAAGATATCAGTAATACACGGAATGTAAACTTGGCTACACAGGAACTGAATTACAGAACAGAACAGGGTCTCAAATTTAGAAAACCAACTTATTCTTGCTTAAGGGTAAAGGTGAGTTGGGGTGCTGCATAAAACCAGAGATTGAAATGAGCACAGATAAAGTTCCTTAAGCCAAATATGGAATAGACAAGAGCTACTCCTTGCTCAACGAAATGGACTCAACACCCCATATTAAACGCCTAAGAATGTACCTGACTAGTAAGTATCTTAAAACCTATGGATTGCTATGTCTCCGAAAGAGAATCAAGCATGTGTACAGGGGCATAAACGCAGCAGTGATAGGATTGGAGAGGTTCGGTGAGCAAATGAAGACCCTTTGAAGTCATATTGCATGGTACCCATTACACGGGTCTTAACTCTCCAGGTTTAAGGTATTCTTTCTTCAGCTAAAACATGCATGTGGAACGCAAGTATGATCAACCATGTGAATGGGAGATGTGTTCAAATATGTCTCAGTTTTTCTCCCCTGGTACTCGGGTGCAACATTCCAGACGCTTTACTAACACTCTCCCCACTTGGAGAGTCAGCGCCTTTAACCTCCTGTTTGGCCCAGTTTGCAATTTCTGCGGAAGATGAACAGGAATAGCGAGAACCAATGAGAGACTAGCTGGAGGTGTCTGGACGGGCAAATTTAACTCTCATTTCCCACCAGGAAGAGGAAATAACCAAAGGCTCAGCGTGCCGTGCCGGAACCAGATTAGGGCCTGAAGCCATCCTGCGGTGTTGCGGCCAGGTCACAAGAAAGCAAGTTGAAGAAAGGAGCTCAGGGGCACTGTAATTCACAAACCTGCAGAGTTATAAATGACAGCTATCGTCCAAAAATAGACTGAAGTAAGGCTGCCAAGAGGACTTGAAAGCGGGGCAGAATTGCAGGAAACCGATTTCAGGAGGTAGACTGGAATTGCATTGAAAGCATAGGAAAAGAGGCAGAACGTCCACAATGATGCACTTGGCCAAAAAGGGCGTATGCGTTTTTTCCTGAATATATTCAGGAAAAAACGCATACGCCCTTTTTGGCCAACCAAGCAAGCTTGCAAAGGAAATCTGCACTACAATGAAGTCTCACTTCCCCCCGGTCAAAAGGGCCATCTGAAAAAAGTGTAAAATCCAGAAAGGCAGGACAGGCCATGGAGAACTGGGAGCCTTGTTATGCTGATGGGCGGGATGTAAATTGCCAACAGACACTCAGGAGAAGTGTATGGTGTTTCCTGAAACATCTAAAAAACAAAGCAACAGAGCCTAGGGCACTTCCACTTATGGTCCTATAGCTTAGGGAAATTAAAATCAAAAAGACACAGCCACCCCAAAGTTTGGGACGCCTCTGTTTACAAGAACCTCGTTTACAGTACAAGTTCAACATCGCAGAAAGTGAAAAATGGATAAAGAACTTGTGGTACTTACGTACAATGCAGTATCACTCAGCAATGAAATCTATGTCATCAGGCCCATAGCAGCATAATGAGTGGATTCAGGTACGATGATTCTAACTGAAATAAGTCACACAGAAAAAGAAACATCATAAGATATCACTAATACACGGAATGTAAACTTGGCTACACAGGAACTGCATTCCAAAACAGAACAGGGTCTCAAATTTAGAAAACCAACTTATGCTTGCTTAAGGGGAAAGGTGAGTTGGGGTGCTGCATAAAACCAGAGATTGAAATGAGCACAGATAAAGTTCCTTAAGCCAAATATGGAATAGACAAGAGCTACTCCTTGCTCAACGAAATGGACTCAACACCCCATATTAAACCCCTAAGAATGTATCTGACTAGTAAGTATCTTAAAACCTATGGATTGCTATGTCTCCAAAAGAGAATCAAGCGTGTGTACAGGGGAATAAACGCAGCAGTGATAGGATTGGAGAGGTTCGGTGAGCAAATGAAGACCCTTTGAAGTCATATTGCATGGTACCCATTCCACGGGTCTCAAATCTCCAGGTTTAAGGTATTCTTCCTTCAGCTAAAACATGCATGTGGAACCCAGAGTATGATCAACCATGTGAACGGGAGAAGTGTTCAAATATGTCTCAGTTTTCCTCCCCTGGTACTCGGGTGCAACATTCCAGACGCTTTACTAACACTCTCCCGACTTGAAGAGTCAGTCCCTTTAACCTCCTGTTTGGCCCAGTTTGCAATTTCTGCGCAAGATGAACAGGAATAGCGAGAACCAATGAGAGACTAGCTGGAGGTGTCTGAACGGGCAAATTTAACTCTCATTTCCCACCAGGAAGAGGAATTAACCAAAGGCTCAGTGTGCCGTACCGGAACCAGATTAGGGCCTGAAGCCATCCTGTGGTGTTGCGGCCAGCTCAAAAGAAAGCGAGTTGAAGAAAGGAGCTCAGGGGCACTGTAATTCACAAACCTGCAGAGTTATAAATGACAGCTATCGTCCAAAAATAGACTGAAGTAAGGCTGCCAAGAGGACTTGAAAGCGGGGCAGAATTGCAGGAAACCGATTTCAGGAGGTAGACTGGAATTGCATTGAAAGCATAGGAAAAGAGGCAGAACGTCCACAATGATGCACTTGGCCAAAAAGGGCGTATGCGTTTTTTCCTGAATATATTCAGGAAAAAACGCATACGCCCTTTTTGGCCAACCAAGCAAGCTTGCAAAGGAAATCTGCACTACAATGAAGTCTCACTTTCCCCCGGTCAAAAGGGCCATCTGAAAAAAGTGTAAAATCCAGAAAGGCAACAGGCCATTGAGAACTGGGAGCCTTGTTATGCTGATGGGCGGGATGTAAATTGCCAACAGACACTCTGGAGAAGTGTATGGTGTTTCCTGAAACATCTAAAAAACAATGCAACAGAGCCTAGGGCACTTCCACTTATGGTCCTATAGCTTAGGGAAATTAAAATCAAAAAGACACAGCCACCCCAAAGTTTGGAACGGCTCTGTTTACAAGAACCTCGTTTACAGTACAAGTTCAACATCGCAGAAAGTGAAAAATGGATAAAGAACTTGTGGTACTTACGTACAATGCAGTATCACTCAGCAATGAAATCTATGTCATCAGGCCCGTAGCAGCATAATGAGTGGATTCAGGTATGATGATTCTAACTGAAATAAGTTACACAGAAAAAGAAACATCATAAGATATCACTAATACACGGAATGTAAACTTGGCTACACAGGAACTGAATTCCAAAACAGAACATGTTCTCAAATTTAGAAAACCAACTTATGCTTGCTTAAGGGGAAAGGTGAGTTGGGATGCTGCATAAAACCAGAGATTGAAATGAGCACAGATAAAGTTCCTTAAGCCATATATGGAATAGAGAAGAGCTACTCCTTGCTCAACGAAATGGACTCAACACCGCATATTAAACGCCTAAGAATGTACTTGACTAGTAAGTATCTTAAAACCTATGGATTGCTATGTCTCCGAAAGAGAATCAAGCATGTGTACAGGGGCATAAACGCAGCAGTGATAGGATTGGAGAGGTTCGGTGAGCAAATGAAGACCCTTTGAAGTCATATTGCATGGTACCCATTCCACGGGTTTCAACTACCCAGGTTTTAGGTATTCTTCCTTCAGCTAAAACATGCATGTGGAACCCAGAGTATGATCAACCATGTGATCGGGAGACGTGTTCAAATATGTCTCAGTTTTCCTCCCCTGGTACTCGTGTGCAACATTCCAGACGCTTTACTAACACTCTCCCCACTTGGAGAGTCAGCGCCTTTAACCTCCTGTTTGGCCCAGTTTGCAATTTCTGCGGAAGATGAACAGGAATAGCGAGAACCAATTAGAGGCTAGCTGGAGGTGTCTGGACGGGCAAATTTAACTCTCATTTCCCACCAGGAAGAGGAAATAACCAAAGGCTCAGCGTGCCGTACCGGAACCAGATTAGGGCCTGAAGCCATCCTGCGGTGTTGCGGCCAGGTCACAAGAAAGCGAGTTGAAGAAAGGAGCTCAGGGGCACTGTAATTCACAAACCTGCAGAGTTATAAATGACAGCTATCGTCCAAAAATAGACTGAAGTAAGGCTGCCAAGAGGACTTGAAAGCGGGGCAGAATTGCAGGAAACCGATTTCAGGAGGTAGACTGGAATTGCATTGAAAGCATAGGAAAAGAGGCAGAACGTCCACAATGATGCACTTGGCCAAAAAGGGCGTATGCGTTTTTTCCTGAATATATTCAGGAAAAAACGCATACGCACTTTTTGGCCAACCAAGCAAGCTTGCAAAGGAAATCTGCACTACAATGAAGTCTCACTTCCCCCCGGTCAAAAGGGCCATCTGAAAAAAGTGTAAAATCCAGAAAGGCAGGACAGGCCATGGAGAACTGGGAGCCTTGTTATGCTGATGGGCGGGATGTAAATTGCCAACAACCACTCGGGAGAAGTGTATGGTGTTTCCTGAAACATCTAAAAAACAAAGCAACAGAACCTAGGGCACTTCCACTTATGGTCCTATAGCTTAGGGAAATTAAAATCAAAAAGACACAGCCACCCCAAAGTTTGGAACGGCTCTGTTTACAAGAACCTCGTTTACAGTACAAGTTCAACATCGCAGAAAGTGAAAAATGGATAAAGAAGTTGTGGTATTTACTTACAAAGCAATATCACTCAGCAATGAAGTCTCTGTCATCAGGCCCTTAGCAGCACAATGAGTGGATTCAGGTATGATGATTCTAACTGAAATAAGTCACACAGAAAAAGAAACATCATAAGATATCAGTAATACACGGAATGTAAACTTGGCTACACAGGAACTGAATTACAGAACAGAACAGGGTCTCAAATTTAGAAAACCAACTTATTCTTGCTTAAGGGTAAAGGTGAGTTGGGGTGCTGCATAAAACCAGAGATTGAAATGAGCACAGATAAAGTTCCTTAAGCCAAATATGGAATAGACAAGAGCTACTCCTTGCTCAACGAAATGGACTCAACACCCCATATTAAACGCCTAAGAATGTACCTGACTAGTAAGTATCTTAAAACCTATGGATTGCTATGTCTCCGAAAGAGAATCAAGCATGTGTACAGGGGCATAAACGCAGCAGTGATAGGATTGGAGAGGTTCGGTGAGCAAATGAAGACCCTTTGAAGTCATATTGCATGGTACCCATTACACGGGTCTTAACTCTCCAGGTTTAAGGTATTCTTTCTTCAGCTAAAACATGCATGTGGAACGCAAGTATGATCAACCATGTGAATGGGAGATGTGTTCAAATATGTCTCAGTTTTTCTCCCCTGGTACTCGGGTGCAACATTCCAGACGCTTTACTAACACTCTCCCCACTTGGAGAGTCAGCGCCTTTAACCTCCTGTTTGGCCCAGTTTGCAATTTCTGCGGAAGATGAACAGGAATAGCGAGAACCAATGAGAGACTAGCTGGAGGTGTCTGGACGGGCAAATTTAACTCTCATTTCCCACCAGGAAGAGGAAATAACCAAAGGCTCAGCGTGCCGTGCCGGAACCAGATTAGGGCCTGAAGCCATCCTGCGGTGTTGCGGCCAGGTCACAAGAAAGCAAGTTGAAGAAAGGAGCTCAGGGGCACTGTAATTCACAAACCTGCAGAGTTATAAATGACAGCTATCGTCCAAAAATAGACTGAAGTAAGGCTGCCAAGAGGACTTGAAAGCGGGGCAGAATTGCAGGAAACCGATTTCAGGAGGTAGACTGGAATTGCATTGAAAGCATAGGAAAAGAGGCAGAACGTCCACAATGATGCACTTGGCCAAAAAGGGCGTATGCGTTTTTTCCTGAATATATTCAGGAAAAAACGCATACGCCCTTTTTGGCCAACCAAGCAAGCTTGCAAAGGAAATCTGCACTACAATGAAGTCTCACTTCCCCCCGGTCAAAAGGGCCATCTGAAAAAAGTGTAAAATCCAGAAAGGCAGGACAGGCCATGGAGAACTGGGAGCCTTGTTATGCTGATGGGCGGGATGTAAATTGCCAACAGACACTCAGGAGAAGTGTATGGTGTTTCCTGAAACATCTAAAAAACAAAGCAACAGAGCCTAGGGCACTTCCACTTATGGTCCTATAGCTTAGGGAAATTAAAATCAAAAAGACACAGCCACCCCAAAGTTTGGGACGCCTCTGTTTACAAGAACCTCGTTTACAGTACAAGTTCAACATCGCAGAAAGTGAAAAATGGATAAAGAACTTGTGGTACTTACGTACAATGCAGTATCACTCAGCAATGAAATCTATGTCATCAGGCCCATAGCAGCATAATGAGTGGATTCAGGTACGATGATTCTAACTGAAATAAGTCACACAGAAAAAGAAACATCATAAGATATCACTAATACACGGAATGTAAACTTGGCTACACAGGAACTGCATTCCAAAACAGAACAGGGTCTCAAATTTAGAAAACCAACTTATGCTTGCTTAAGGGGAAAGGTGAGTTGGGGTGCTGCATAAAACCAGAGATTGAAATGAGCACAGATAAAGTTCCTTAAGCCAAATATGGAATAGACAAGAGCTACTCCTTGCTCAACGAAATGGACTCAACACCCCATATTAAACCCCTAAGAATGTATCTGACTAGTAAGTATCTTAAAACCTATGGATTGCTATGTCTCCAAAAGAGAATCAAGCGTGTGTACAGGGGAATAAACGCAGCAGTGATAGGATTGGAGAGGTTCGGTGAGCAAATGAAGACCCTTTGAAGTCATATTGCATGGTACCCATTCCACGGGTCTCAAATCTCCAGGTTTAAGGTATTCTTCCTTCAGCTAAAACATGCATGTGGAACCCAGAGTATGATCAACCATGTGAACGGGAGAAGTGTTCAAATATGTCTCAGTTTTCCTCCCCTGGTACTCGGGTGCAACATTCCAGACGCTTTACTAACACTCTCCCGACTTGAAGAGTCAGTCCCTTTAACCTCCTGTTTGGCCCAGTTTGCAATTTCTGCGCAAGATGAACAGGAATAGCGAGAACCAATGAGAGACTAGCTGGAGGTGTCTGAACGGGCAAATTTAACTCTCATTTCCCACCAGGAAGAGGAATTAACCAAAGGCTCAGTGTGCCGTACCGGAACCAGATTAGGGCCTGAAGCCATCCTGTGGTGTTGCGGCCAGCTCAAAAGAAAGCGAGTTGAAGAAAGGAGCTCAGGGGCACTGTAATTCACAAACCTGCAGAGTTATAAATGACAGCTATCGTCCAAAAATAGACTGAAGTAAGGCTGCCAAGAGGACTTGAAAGCGGGGCAGAATTGCAGGAAACCGATTTCAGGAGGTAGACTGGAATTGCATTGAAAGCATAGGAAAAGAGGCAGAACGTCCACAATGATGCACTTGGCCAAAAAGGGCGTATGCGTTTTTTCCTGAATATATTCAGGAAAAAACGCATACGCCCTTTTTGGCCAACCAAGCAAGCTTGCAAAGGAAATCTGCACTACAATGAAGTCTCACTTTCCCCCGGTCAAAAGGGCCATCTGAAAAAAGTGTAAAATCCAGAAAGGCAACAGGCCATTGAGAACTGGGAGCCTTGTTATGCTGATGGGCGGGATGTAAATTGCCAACAGACACTCTGGAGAAGTGTATGGTGTTTCCTGAAACATCTAAAAAACAATGCAACAGAGCCTAGGGCACTTCCACTTATGGTCCTATAGCTTAGGGAAATTAAAATCAAAAAGACACAGCCACCCCAAAGTTTGGAACGGCTCTGTTTACAAGAACCTCGTTTACAGTACAAGTTCAACATCGCAGAAAGTGAAAAATGGATAAAGAACTTGTGGTACTTACGTACAATGCAGTATCACTCAGCAATGAAATCTATGTCATCAGGCCCGTAGCAGCATAATGAGTGGATTCAGGTATGATGATTCTAACTGAAATAAGTTACACAGAAAAAGAAACATCATAAGATATCACTAATACACGGAATGTAAACTTGGCTACACAGGAACTGAATTCCAAAACAGAACATGTTCTCAAATTTAGAAAACCAACTTATGCTTGCTTAAGGGGAAAGGTGAGTTGGGATGCTGCATAAAACCAGAGATTGAAATGAGCACAGATAAAGTTCCTTAAGCCATATATGGAATAGAGAAGAGCTACTCCTTGCTCAACGAAATGGACTCAACACCGCATATTAAACGCCTAAGAATGTACTTGACTAGTAAGTATCTTAAAACCTATGGATTGCTATGTCTCCGAAAGAGAATCAAGCATGTGTACAGGGGCATAAACGCAGCAGTGATAGGATTGGAGAGGTTCGGTGAGCAAATGAAGACCCTTTGAAGTCATATTGCATGGTACCCATTCCACGGGTTTCAACTACCCAGGTTTTAGGTATTCTTCCTTCAGCTAAAACATGCATGTGGAACCCAGAGTATGATCAACCATGTGATCGGGAGACGTGTTCAAATATGTCTCAGTTTTCCTCCCCTGGTACTCGTGTGCAACATTCCAGACGCTTTACTAACACTCTCCCCACTTGGAGAGTCAGCGCCTTTAACCTCCTGTTTGGCCCAGTTTGCAATTTCTGCGGAAGATGAACAGGAATAGCGAGAACCAATTAGAGGCTAGCTGGAGGTGTCTGGACGGGCAAATTTAACTCTCATTTCCCACCAGGAAGAGGAAATAACCAAAGGCTCAGCGTGCCGTACC
This sequence comes from Stenella coeruleoalba, assembly GCF_951394435.1. Lineage (NCBI taxonomy): Eukaryota > Metazoa > Chordata > Mammalia > Artiodactyla > Delphinidae > Stenella > Stenella coeruleoalba. The sequence goes on from NW_027645875.1 coordinate 437,855, forward strand.
GGAACCAGATTAGGGCCTGAAGCCATCCTGCGGTGTTGCGGCCAGGTCACAAGAAAGCGAGTTGAAGAAAGGAGCTCAGGGGCACTGTAATTCACAAACCTGCAGAGTTATAAATGACAGCTATCGTCCAAAAATAGACTGAAGTAAGGCTGCCAAGAGGACTTGAAAGCGGGGCAGAATTGCAGGAAACCGATTTCAGGAGGTAGACTGGAATTGCATTGAAAGCATAGGAAAAGAGGCAGAACGTCCACAATGATGCACTTGGCCAAAAAGGGCGTATGCGTTTTTTCCTGAATATATTCAGGAAAAAACGCATACGCACTTTTTGGCCAACCAAGCAAGCTTGCAAAGGAAATCTGCACTACAATGAAGTCTCACTTCCCCCCGGTCAAAAGGGCCATCTGAAAAAAGTGTAAAATCCAGAAAGGCAGGACAGGCCATGGAGAACTGGGAGCCTTGTTATGCTGATGGGCGGGATGTAAATTGCCAACAACCACTCGGGAGAAGTGTATGGTGTTTCCTGAAACATCTAAAAAACAAAGCAACAGAACCTAGGGCACTTCCACTTATGGTCCTATAGCTTAGGGAAATTAAAATCAAAAAGACACAGCCACCCCAAAGTTTGGAACGGCTCTGTTTACAAGAACCTCGTTTACAGTACAAGTTCAACATCGCAGAAAGTGAAAAATGGATAAAGAAGTTGTGGTATTTACTTACAAAGCAATATCACTCAGCAATGAAGTCTGTGTCATCAGGCCCTTAGCAGCACAATGAGTGGATTCAGGTATGATGATTCTAACTGAAATAAGTCACACAGAAAAAGAAACATCATAAGATATCAGTAATACACGGAATGTAAACTTGGCTACACAGGAACTGAATTACAGAACAGAACAGGGTCTCAAATTTAGAAAACCAACTTATTCTTGCTTAAGGGTAAAGGTGAGTTGGGGTGCTGCATAAAACCAGAGATTGAAATGAGCACAGATAAAGTTCCTTAAGCCAAATATGGAATAGACAAGAGCTACTCCTTGCTCAACGAAATGGACTCAACACCCCATATTAAACGCCTAAGAATGTACCTGACTAGTAAGTATCTTAAAACCTATGGATTGCTATGTCTCCGAAAGAGAATCAAGCATGTGTACAGGGGCATAAACGCAGCAGTGATAGGATTGGAGAGGTTCGGTGAGCAAATGAAGACCCTTTGAAGTCATATTGCATGGTACCCATTACACGGGTCTCAACTCTCCAGGTTTAAGGTATTCTTCCTTCAGCTAAAACATGCATGTGGAACCCAAGTATGATCAACCATGTGAACGGGAGACGTGTTCAAATATGTCTCAGTTTTCCTCCCCTGGTACTCGGGTGCAACATTCCAGACGCTTTACTAACACTCTCCCCACTTGGAGAGTCAGTCCCTTTAACCTCCTGTTTGGCCCAGTTTGCAATTTCTGCGGAAGATGAACAGGAATAGCGAGAACCAATGAGAGGCTAGCTGGAGGTGTCTGGACGGGCAAATTTAACTCTCATTTCCCACCAGGAAGAGGAATTAACCAAAGGCTCAGCATGCCGGGCCGGAACCAGATTAGGGCCTGAAGCCATCCTGCGGTGTTGCGGCCAGGTCACAAGAAAGCGAGTTGAAGAAAGGAGCTCAGGGGCACTGTAATTCACAAACCTGCAGAGTTATAAATGACAGCTATCGTCCAAAAATAGACTGAAGTAAGGCTGCCAAGAGGACTTGAAAGCGGGGCAGAATTGCAGGAAACCGATTTCAGGAGGTAGACTGGAATTGCATTGAAAGCATAGGAAAAGAGGCAGAACGTCCACAATGATGCACTTGGCCAAAAAGGGCGTATGAGTTTTTTCCTGAATATATTCAGGAAAAAACGCATACGCACTTTTTGGCCAACCAAGCAAGCTTGCAAAGGAAATCTGCACTACAATGAAGTCTCACTTCCCCCCGGTCAAAAGGGCCATCTGAAAAAAGTGTAAAATCCAGAAAGGCAGGACAGGCCATGGAGAACTGGGAGGCTTGTTATGCTGATGGGCGGGATGTAAATTGCCAACAACCACTCGGGAGAAGTGTATGGTGTTTCCTGAAACATCTAAAAAACAAAGCAACAGAACCTAGGGCACTTCCACTTATGGTCCTATAGCTTAGGGAAATTAAAATCAAAAAGACACAGCCACCCCAAAGTTTGGAACGGCTCTGTTTACAAGAACCTCGTTTACAGTACAAGTTCAACATCGCAGAAAGTGAAAAATGGATAAAGAACTTGTGGTACTTACGTACAATGCAGTATCACTCAGCAATGAAATCTATGTCATCAGGCCCATAGCAGCATAATGAGTGGATTCAGGTACGATGATTCTAACTGAAATAAGTCACACAGAAAAAGAAACATCATAAGATATCACTAATACACGGAATGTAAACTTGGCTACACAGGAACTGCATTCCAAAACAGAACAGGGTCTCAAATTTAGAAAACCAACTTATGCTTGCTTAAGGGGAAAGGTGAGTTGGGGTGCTGCATAAAACCAGAGATTGAAATGAGCACAGATAAAGTTCCTTAAGCCAAATATGGAATAGACAAGAGCTACTCCTTGCTCAACGAAATGGACTCAACACCCCATATTAAACCCCTAAGAATGTATCTGACTAGTAAGTATCTTAAAACCTATGGATTGCTATGTCTCCAAAAGAGAATCAAGCGTGTGTACAGGGGAATAAACGCAGCAGTGATAGGATTGGAGAGGTTCGGTGAGCAAATGAAGACCCTTTGAAGTCATATTGCATGGTACCCATTCCACGGGTCTCAAATCTCCAGGTTTAAGGTATTCTTCCTTCAGCTAAAACATGCATGTGGAACCCAGAGTATGATCAACCATGTGAACGGGAGAAGTGTTCAAATATGTCTCAGTTTTCCTCCCCTGGTACTCGGGTGCAACATTCCAGACGCTTTACTAACACTCTCCCGACTTGAAGAGTCAGTCCCTTTAACCTCCTGTTTGGCCCAGTTTGCAATTTCTGCGCAAGATGAACAGGAATAGCGAGAACCAATGAGAGACTAGCTGGAGGTGTCTGAACGGGCAAATTTAACTCTCATTTCCCACCAGGAAGAGGAATTAACCAAAGGCTCAGTGTGCCGTACCGGAACCAGATTAGGGCCTGAAGCCATCCTGTGGTGTTGCGGCCAGCTCAAAAGAAAGCGAGTTGAAGAAAGGAGCTCAGGGGCACTGTAATTCACAAACCTGCAGAGTTATAAATGACAGCTATCGTCCAAAAATAGACTGAAGTAAGGCTGCCAAGAGGACTTGAAAGCGGGGCAGAATTGCAGGAAACCGATTTCAGGAGGTAGACTGGAATTGCATTGAAAGCATAGGAAAAGAGGCAGAACGTCCACAATGATGCACTTGGCCAAAAAGGGCGTATGCGTTTTTTCCTGAATATATTCAGGAAAAAACGCATACGCCCTTTTTGGCCAACCAAGCAAGCTTGCAAAGGAAATCTGCACTACAATGAAGTCTCACTTTCCCCCGGTCAAAAGGGCCATCTGAAAAAAGTGTAAAATCCAGAAAGGCAACAGGCCATTGAGAACTGGGAGCCTTGTTATGCTGATGGGCGGGATGTAAATTGCCAACAGACACTCTGGAGAAGTGTATGGTGTTTCCTGAAACATCTAAAAAACAATGCAACAGAGCCTAGGGCACTTCCACTTATGGTCCTATAGCTTAGGGAAATTAAAATCAAAAAGACACAGCCACCCCAAAGTTTGGAACGGCTCTGTTTACAAGAACCTCGTTTACAGTACAAGTTCAACATCGCAGAAAGTGAAAAATGGATAAAGAACTTGTGGTACTTACGTACAATGCAGTATCACTCAGCAATGAAATCTATGTCATCAGGCCCGTAGCAGCATAATGAGTGGATTCAGGTATGATGATTCTAACTGAAATAAGTTACACAGAAAAAGAAACATCATAAGATATCACTAATACACGGAATGTAAACTTGGCTACACAGGAACTGAATTCCAAAACAGAACATGTTCTCAAATTTAGAAAACCAACTTATGCTTGCTTAAGGGGAAAGGTGAGTTGGGATGCTGCATAAAACCAGAGATTGAAATGAGCACAGATAAAGTTCCTTAAGCCATATATGGAATAGAGAAGAGCTACTCCTTGCTCAACGAAATGGACTCAACACCGCATATTAAACGCCTAAGAATGTACTTGACTAGTAAGTATCTTAAAACCTATGGATTGCTATGTCTCCGAAAGAGAATCAAGCATATGTACAGGGGCATAAACGCAGCAGTGATAGGATTGGAGAGGTTCGGTGAGCAAATGAAGACCCTTTGAAGTCATATTGCATGGTACCCATTCCACGGGTTTCAACTACCCAGGTTTTAGGTATTCTTCCTTCAGCTAAAACATGCATGTGGAACCCAGAGTATGATCAACCATGTGATCGGGAGACGTGTTCAAATATGTCTCAGTTTTCCTCCCCTGGTACTCGTGTGCAACATTCCAGACGCTTTACTAACACTCTCCCCACTTGGAGAGTCAGCGCCTTTAACCTCCTGTTTGGCCCAGTTTGCAATTTCTGCGGAAGATGAACAGGAATAGCGAGAACCAATTAGAGGCTAGCTGGAGGTGTCTGGACGGGCAAATTTAACTCTCATTTCCCACCAGGAAGAGGAAATAACCAAAGGCTCAGCGTGCCGTACCGGAACCAGATTAGGGCCTGAAGCCATCCTGCGGTGTTGCGGCCAGGTCACAAGAAAGCGAGTTGAAGAAAGGAGCTCAGGGGCACTGTAATTCACAAACCTGCAGAGTTATAAATGACAGCTATCGTCCAAAAATAGACTGAAGTAAGGCTGCCAAGAGGACTTGAAAGCGGGGCAGAATTGCAGGAAACCGATTTCAGGAGGTAGACTGGAATTGCATTGAAAGCATAGGAAAAGAGGCAGAACGTCCACAATGATGCACTTGGCCAAAAAGGGCGTATGCGTTTTTTCCTGAATATATTCAGGAAAAAACGCATACGCACTTTTTGGCCAACCAAGCAAGCTTGCAAAGGAAATCTGCACTACAATGAAGTCTCACTTCCCCCCGGTCAAAAGGGCCATCTGAAAAAAGTGTAAAATCCAGAAAGGCAGGACAGGCCATGGAGAACTGGGAGCCTTGTTATGCTGATGGGCGGGATGTAAATTGCCAACAACCACTCGGGAGAAGTGTATGGTGTTTCCTGAAACATCTAAAAAACAAAGCAACAGAACCTAGGGCACTTCCACTTATGGTCCTATAGCTTAGGGAAATTAAAATCAAAAAGACACAGCCACCCCAAAGTTTGGAACGGCTCTGTTTACAAGAACCTCGTTTACAGTACAAGTTCAACATCGCAGAAAGTGAAAAATGGATAAAGAAGTTGTGGTATTTACTTACAAAGCAATATCACTCAGCAATGAAGTCTGTGTCATCAGGCCCTTAGCAGCACAATGAGTGGATTCAGGTATGATGATTCTAACTGAAATAAGTCACACAGAAAAAGAAACATCATAAGATATCAGTAATACACGGAATGTAAACTTGGCTACACAGGAACTGAATTACAGAACAGAACAGGGTCTCAAATTTAGAAAACCAACTTATTCTTGCTTAAGGGTAAAGGTGAGTTGGGGTGCTGCATAAAACCAGAGATTGAAATGAGCACAGATAAAGTTCCTTAAGCCAAATATGGAATAGACAAGAGCTACTCCTTGCTCAACGAAATGGACTCAACACCCCATATTAAACGCCTAAGAATGTACCTGACTAGTAAGTATCTTAAAACCTATGGATTGCTATGTCTCCGAAAGAGAATCAAGCATGTGTACAGGGGCATAAACGCAGCAGTGATAGGATTGGAGAGGTTCGGTGAGCAAATGAAGACCCTTTGAAGTCATATTGCATGGTACCCATTACACGGGTCTCAACTCTCCAGGTTTAAGGTATTCTTCCTTCAGCTAAAACATGCATGTGGAACCCAAGTATGATCAACCATGTGAACGGGAGACGTGTTCAAATATGTCTCAGTTTTCCTCCCCTGGTACTCGGGTGCAACATTCCAGACGCTTTACTAACACTCTCCCCACTTGGAGAGTCAGTCCCTTTAACCTCCTGTTTGGCCCAGTTTGCAATTTCTGCGGAAGATGAACAGGAATAGCGAGAACCAATGAGAGGCTAGCTGGAGGTGTCTGGACGGGCAAATTTAACTCTCATTTCCCACCAGGAAGAGGAATTAACCAAAGGCTCAGCATGCCGGGCCGGAACCAGATTAGGGCCTGAAGCCATCCTGCGGTGTTGCGGCCAGGTCACAAGAAAGCGAGTTGAAGAAAGGAGCTCAGGGGCACTGTAATTCACAAACCTGCAGAGTTATAAATGACAGCTATCGTCCAAAAATAGACTGAAGTAAGGCTGCCAAGAGGACTTGAAAGCGGGGCAGAATTGCAGGAAACCGATTTCAGGAGGTAGACTGGAATTGCATTGAAAGCATAGGAAAAGAGGCAGAACGTCCACAATGATGCACTTGGCCAAAAAGGGCGTATGAGTTTTTTCCTGAATATATTCAGGAAAAAACGCATACGCACTTTTTGGCCAACCAAGCAAGCTTGCAAAGGAAATCTGCACTACAATGAAGTCTCACTTCCCCCCGGTCAAAAGGGCCATCTGAAAAAAGTGTAAAATCCAGAAAGGCAGGACAGGCCATGGAGAACTGGGAGCCTTGTTATGCTGATGGGTGGGATGTAAATTGCCAACAGACACTCGGGAGAAGTGTATGGTGTCTCCTGAAACATCTAAAAAACAAAGCAACAGAGCCTAGGGCACTTCCACTTATGGTCCTATAGCTTAGGGAAATTAAAATCAAAAAGACACAGCCACCCCAAAGTTTGGAACGGCTCTGTTTACAAGAACCTCGTTTACAAGAACCTCGTTCAACATTGCAGAAAGTGAAAAATGGATAAAGAAGTTGTGGTATTTACTTACAAAGCAATATCACTCAGCAATGAAATCTGTGTCATCAGGCCCTTAGCAGCACAATGAGTGGATTCAGGTATGATGATTCTAACTGAAATAAGTCACACAGAAAAAGAAACATCATAAGATATCAGTAATACACGGAATGTAAACTTGGCTACACAGGAACTGAATTACAGAACAGAACAGGGTCTCAAATTTAGAAAACCAACTTATTCTTGCTTAAGGGTAAAGGTGAGTTGGGGTGCTGCATAAAACCAGAGATTGAAATGAGCACAGATAAAGTTCCTTAAGCCAAATATGGAATAGACAAGAGCTACTCCTTGCTCAACGAAATGGACTCAACACCGCATATTAAGCGCCTAAGAATGTACCTGACTAGTAAGTATCTTAAAACCTATGGATTGCTATGTCTCCGAAAGAGAATCAAGCATGTGTACAGGGGCATGAACGCAGCAGTGATAGGATTGGAGAGGTTCGGTGAGCAAATGAAGACCCTTTGAAGTCATATTGCATGGTACCCATTACACGGGTCTTAACTCTCCAGGTTTAAGGTATTCTTCCTTCAGCTAAAACATGCATGTGGAACCCAAGTATGATCAACCATGTGATCGGGAGACGTGTTCAAATATGTCTCAGTTTTCCTCCCCTGGTACTCGGGTGCAACATTCCAGACGCTTTACTAACACTCTCCCCACTTGGAGAGTCAGCACCTTTAACCTCCTGTTTGGCCCAGTTTGCAATTTCTGCGGAAGATGAACAGGAATAGCGAGAACCAATGAGAGGCTAGCTGGAGGTGTCTGGACGGGCAAATTTAACTCTCATTTCCCACCAGGAGGCGGAAATAACAAAAGGCTCAACGTGCCGTGCCGGAACCACATTAGGGCCTGAAGCCATCCTGCGGTGTTGCGGCCAGGTCACAAGAAAGCGAGTTGAAGAAAGGAGCTCAGGGGCACTGTAATTCACAAACCTGCAGAGTTATAAATGACAGCTATCGTCCAAAAATAGACTGAAGTAAGGCTGCCAAGAGGACTTGAAAGCGGGGCAGAATTGCAGGAAACCGATTTCAGGAGGTAGACTGGAATTGCATTGAAAGCATAGGAAAAGAGGCAGAACGTCCACAATGATGCACTTGGCCAAAAAGGGCGTATGAGTTTTTTCCTGAATATATTCAGGAAAAAACGCATACGCCCTTTTTGGCCAACCAAGCAAGCTTGCAAAGGAAATCTGCACTACAATGAAGTCTCACTTCCCCCCGGTCAAAAGGGCCATCTGAAAAATGTGTAAAATCCAGAAAGGCAGGACAGGCCATGGAGAACTGGGAGCCTTGTTATGCTGATGGGCGGGATGTAAATTGCCAACAGACACTCGGGAGAAGTGTATGGTGTCTCCTGAAACATCTAAAAAACAAAGCAACAGAGCCTAGGGCACTGCCACTTATGGTCCTATAGCTTAGGGAAATTAAAATCAAAAAGACACAGCCACCCCAAAGTTTGGGACGCCTCTGTTTACAAGAACCTCGTTTACAGTACAAGTTCAACATCGCAGAAAGTGAAAAATGGATAAAGAACTTGTGGTACTTACGTACAATGCAGTATCACTCAGCAATGAAATCTATGTCATCAGGCCCGTAGCAGCATAATGAGTGGATTCAGGTACGATGATTCTAACTGAAATAAGTCACACAGAAAAAGAAACATCATAAGATATCAGTAATACACGGAATGTAAACTTGGCTACACAGGAACTGAATTACAGAACAGAACAGGGTCTCAAATTTAGAAAACCAACTTATTCTTGCTTAAGGGTAAAGGTGAGTTGGGGTGCTGCATAAAACCAGAGATTGAAATGAGCACAGATAAAGTTCCTTAAGCCAAATATGGAATAGACAAGAGCTACTCCTTGCTCAACGAAATGGACTCAACACCCCATATTAAACGCCTAAGAATGTACCTGACTAGTAAGTATCTTAAAACCTATGGATTGCTATGTCTCCGAAAGAGAATCAAGCATGTGTACAGGGGCATAAACGCAGCAGTGATAGGATTGGAGAGGTTCGGTGAGCAAATGAAGACCCTTTGAAGTCATATTGCATGGTACCCATTCAACGGGTTTCAACTACCCAGGTTTAAGGTATTCTTCCTTCAGCTAAAACATGCATGTGGAACCCAGAGTATGATCAACCATGTGATCGGGAGACGTGTTCAAATATGTCTCAGTTTTCCTCCCCTGGTACTCGGGTGCAACATTCCAGACGCTTTACTAACACTCTCCCCACTTGGAGAGTCAGCGCCTTTAACCTCCTGTTTGGCACAGTTTGCAATTTCTGCGGAAGATGAACAGGAATAGCGAGAACCAATGAGAGGTTAGCTGGAGGTGTCTGGACGGGTAAATTTAACTCTCATTTCCCACCAGGAAGAGGAAATAACCAAAGGCTCAGCGTGCCGTGCCGGAACCAGATTAGGGCCTAAGCCATCCTGCGGTGTTGCGGCCAGCTCAAAAGAAAGCGAGTTGAAGAAAGGAGCTCAGGGGCACTGTAATTCACAAACCTGCAGAGTTATAAATGACAGCTATCGTCCAAAAATAGACTGAAGTAAGGCTGCCAAGAGGACTTGAAAGCGGGGCAGAATTGCAGGAAACCGATTTCAGGAGGTAGACTGGAATTGCATTGAAAGCATAGGAAAAGAGGCAGAACGTCCACAATGATGCACTTGGCCAAAAAGGGCGTATGCGTTTTTTCCTGAATATATTCAGGAAAAAACGCATACGCCCTTTTTGGCCAACCAAGCAAGCTTGCAAAGGAAATCTGCACTACAATGAAGTCTCACTTCCCCCCGGTCAAAAGGGCCATCTGAAAAAAGTGTAAAATCCAGAAAGGCAGGACAGGCCATGGAGAACTGGGAGCCTTGTTATGCTGATGGGCGGGATGTAAATTGCCAACAACCACTCGGGAGAAGTGTATGGTGTTTCCTGAAACATCTAAAAAACAAAGCAACAGAACCTAGGGCACTTCCACTTATGGTCCTATAGCTTAGGGAAATTAAAATGAAAAAGACACAGCCACCCCAAAGTTTGGAACGGCTCTGTTTACAAGAACCTCGTTTACAAGAACCTCGTTCAACATCGCAGAAAGTGAAAAATGGATAAAGAAGTTGTGGTATTTACTTACAAAGCAATATCACTCAGCAATGAAATCTGTGTCATCAGGCCCTTAGCAGCACAATGAGTGGATTCAGGTATGATGATTCTAACTGAAATAAGTCACACAGAAAAAGAAACATCATAAGATATCAGTAATACACGGAATGTAAACTTGGCTACACAGGAACTGAATTACAGAACAGAACAGGGTCTCAAATTTAGAAAACCAACTTATTCTTGCTTAAGGGTAAAGGTGAGTTGGGGTGCTGCATAAAACCAGAGATTGAAATGAGCACAGATAAAGTTCCTTAAGCCAAATATGGAATAGACAAGAGCTACTCCTTGCTCAACGAAATGGACTCAACACCGCATATTAAGCGCCTAAGAATGTAACTGACTAGTAAGTATCTTAAAACCTATGGATTGCTATGTCTCCGAAAGAGAATCAAGCATGTGTACAGGGCCATGAACGCAGCAGTGATAGGATTGGAGAGGTTCGGTGAGCAAATGAAGACCCTTTGAAGTCATATTGCATGGTACCCATTACACGGGTCTTAACTCTCCAGGTTTAAGGTATTCTTCCTTCAGCTAAAACATGCATGTGGAACCCAAGTATGATCAACCATGTGATCGGGAGACGTGTTCAAATATGTCTCAGTTTTCCTCCCCTGGTACTCGGGTGCAACATTCCAGACGCTTTACTAACACTCTCCCCACTTGGAGAGTCAGCACCTTTAACCTCCTGTTTGGCCCAGTTTGCAATTTCTGCGGAAGATGAACAGGAATAGCGAGAACCAATGAGAGGCTAGCTGGAGGTGTCTGGACGGGCAAATTTAACTCTCATTTCCCACCAGGAGGCGGAAATAACCAAAGGCTCAGCGTGCCGTGCCGGAACCACATTAGGGCCTGAAGCCATCCTGCGGTGTTGCGGCCAGGTCACAAGAAAGCGAGTTGAAGAAAGGAGCTCAGGGGCACTGTAATTCACAAACCTGCAGAGTTATAAATGACAGCTATCGTCCAAAAATAGACTGAAATAAGGCTGCCAAGAGGACTTGAAAGCGGGGCAGAATTGCAGGAAACCGATTTCAGGAGGTAGACTGGAATTGCATTGAAAGCATAGGAAAAGAGGCAGAACGTCCACAATGATGCACTTGGCCAAAAAGGGCGTATGCGTTTTTTCCTGAATATATTCAGGAAAAAACGCATACGCCCTTTTTGGCCAACCAAGCAAGCTTGCAAAGGAAATCTGCACTACAATGAAGTCTCACTTCCCCCCGGTCAAAAGGGCCATCTGAAAAAAGTGTAAAATCCAGAAAGGCAAGACAGGCCATGGAGAACTGGGAGCCTTGTTATGCTGATGGGCGGGATGTAAATTGCCAACAACCACTCCGGAGAAGTGTATGGTGTTTCCTGAAACAACTAAAAAACAAAGCAACAGAGCCTAGGGCACTGCCACTTATGGTCCTATAGCTTAGGGAAATTAAAATCAAAAAGACACAGCCACCCCAAAGTTTGGAACGGCTCTGTTTACAAGAACCTCGTTTACAGTACAAGTTCAACATCGCAGAAAGTGAAAAATGGATAAAGAACTTGTGGTACTTACGTACAATGCAGTATCACTCAGCAATGAAATCTATGTCATCAGGCCCGTAGCAGCATAATGAGTGGATTCAGGTACGATGATTCTAACTGAAATAAGTTACACAGAAAAAGAAACATCATAAGATATCACTAATACACGGAATGTAAACTTGGCTACACAGGAACTGAATTCCAAAACAGAACAGGTTCTCAAATTTAGAAAACCAACTTATGCTTGCTTAAGGGGAAAGGTGAGTTGGGGTGCTGCATAAAACCAGAGATTGAAATGAGCACAGATAAAGTTCCTTAAGCCAAATATGGAATAGACAAGAGCTACTCCTTGCTCAACGAAATGGACTCAACACCGCATATTAAACGCCTAAGAATGTACATGACTAGTAAGTATCTTAAAACCTATGGATTGCTATGTCTCCGAAAGAGAATCAAGCATGTGTACAGGGGCATAAACGCAGCAGTGATAGGATTGGAGAGGTTCGGTGAGCAAATGAAGACCCTTTGAAGTCATATTGCATGGTACCCATTCCACGGGTTTCAACTACCCAGGTTTTAGGTATTCTTCCTTCAGCTAAAACATGCATGTGGAACCCAGAGTATGATCAACCATGTGATTGGGAGACGTGTTCAAATATGTCTCAGTTTTCCTCCCCTGGTACTCGGGTGCAACATTCCAGACGCTTTACTAACACTCTCCCCTCTTGGAGAGTCAGCGCCTTTAACCTCCTGTTTGGCACAGTTTGCAATTTCTGCGGAAGATGAACAGGAATAGCGAGAACCAATGAGAGGCTAGCTGGAGGTGTCTGGACGGGCAAATTTAACTCTCATTTCCCAACAGGAAGAGGAAATAACCAAAGGCTTAGCGTGCCGTGCCGGAACCAGATTAGGGCCTGAAGCCATCCTGCGGTGTTGCGGCCAGCTCAAAAGAAAGCGAGTTGAAGAAAGGAGCTCAGGGGCACTGTAATTCACAAACCTGCAGAGTTATAAATGACAGCTATCGTCCAAAAATAGACTGAAGTAAGGCTGCCAAGAGGACTTGAAAGCGGGGCAGAATTGCAGGAAACCGATTTCAGGAGGTAGACTGGAATTGCATTGAAAGCATAGGAAAAGAGGCAGAACGTCCACAATGATGCACTTGGCCAAAAAGGGTGTATGCGTTTTTTCCTGAATATATTCAGGAAAAAACGCATACGCCCTTTTTGGCCAACCAAGCAAGCTTGCAAAGGAAATCTGCACTACAATGAAGTCTCACTTCCCCCCGGTCAAAAGGGCCATCTGAAAAAAGTGTAAAATCCAGAAAGGCAGGACAGGCCATGGAGAACTGGGAGCCTTGTTATGCTGATGGGCGGGATGTAAATTGCCAACAGACACTCGGGAGAAGTGTATGGTGTCTCCTGAAACATCTAAAAAACAAAGCAACAGAGCCTAGGGCACTGCCACTTATGGTCCTATAGCTTAGGGAAATTAAAATCAAAAAGACACAGCCACCCCAAAGTTTGGGACGCCTCTGTTTACAAGAACCTCGTTTACAGTACAAGTTCAACATCGCAGAAAGTGAAAAATGGATAAAGAACTTGTGGTACTTACGTACAATGCAGTATCACTCAGCAATGAAATCTATGTCATCAGGCCCGTAGCAGCATAATGAGTGGATTCAGGTACGATGATTCTAACTGAAATAAGTCACACAGAAAAAGAAACATCATAAGATATCACTAATACACGGAATGTAAACTTGGCTACACAGGAACTGAATTACAGAACAGAACAGGGTCTCAAATTTAGAAAACCAACTTATTCTTGCTTAAGGGTAAAGGTGAGTTGGGGTGCTGCATAAAACCAGAGATTGAAATGAGCACAGATAAAGTTCCTTAAGCCAAATATGGAATAGACAAGAGCTACTCCTTGCTCAACGAAATGGACTCAACACCGCATATTAAGCGCCTAAGAATGTACCTGACTAGTAAGTATCTTAAAACCTATGGATTGCTATGTCTCCGAAAGAGAATCAAGCATGTGTACAGGGGCATGAACGCAGCAGTGATAGGATTGGAGAGGTTCGGTGAGCCAATGAAGACCCTTTGAAGTCATATTGCATGGTACCCATTACACGGGTCTTAACTCTCCAGGTTTAAGGTATTCTTCCTTCAGCTAAAACATGCATGTGGAACCCAAGTATGATCAACCATGTGATCGGGAGACGTGTTCAAATATGTCTCAGTTTTCGTACCCTGGTACTCGGGTGCAACATTCCAGACGCTTTACTAACACTCTCCCCACTTGGAGAGTCAGCACCTTTAACCTCCTGTTTGGCCCAGTTTGCAATTTCTGCGGAAGATGAACAGGAATAGCGAGAACCAATGAGAGGCTAGCTGGAGGTGTCTGGACGGGCAAATTTAACTCTCATTTCCCACCAGGAGGCGGAAATAACCAAAGGCTCAGCGTGCCGTGCCGGAACCACATTAGGGCCTGAAGCCATCCTGCGGTGTTGCGGCCAGGTCACAAGAAAGCGAGTTGAAGAAAGGAGCTCAGGGGCACTGTAATTCACAAACCTGCAGAGTTATAAATGACAGCTATCGTCCAAAAATAGACTGAAGTAAGGCTGCCAAGAGGACTTGAAAGCGGGGCAGAATTGCAGGAAACCGATTTCAGGAGGTAGACTGGAATTGCATTGTAAGCATAGGAAAAGAGGCAGAACGTCCACAATGATGCACTTGGCCAAAAAGGGCGTATGCGTTTTTTCCTGAATATATTCAGGAAAAAACGCATACGCCCTTTTTGGCCAACCAAGCAAGCTTGCAAAGGAAATCTGCACTACAATGAAGTCTCACTTCCCCCCGGTCAAAAGGGCCATCTGAAAAAAGTGTAAAATCCAGAAAGGCAGGACAGGCCATGGAGAACTGGGAGCCTTGTTATGCTGATGGGCCTGATGTAAATTGCCAACAGACACTCGGGAGAAGTGTATGGTGTTTCCTGAAACATCTAAAAAACAAAGCAAGAGAAACTAGGGCACTTCCACTTATGGTCCTATAGCTTAGGGAAATTAAAATCAAAAAGACACAGCCACCCCAAAGTTTGGGGCGCCTCTGTTTACAAGAACCTCGTTTACAGTACAAGTTCAACATCGCAGAAAGTGAAAAATGGATAAAGAAGTTGTGGTATTTACTTACAAAGCAATATCACTCAGCAATGAAATCTGTGTCATCAGGCCCTTAGCAGCACAATGAGTGGATTCAGGTATGATGATTCTAACTGAAATAAGTCACACAGAAAAAGAAACATCATAAGATATCAGTAATACACGGAATGTAAACTTGGCTACAGAGGAACTGAATTACAGAACAGAACAGGGTCTCAAATTTAGAAAACCAACTTATGCTTGCTTAAGGGTAAAGGTGAGTTGGGGTGCTGCATAAAACCAGAGATTGAAATGAGCACAGATAAAGTTCCTTAAGTCAAATATGGAATAGACAAGAGCTACTCCTTGCTCAACGAAATGGACTCAACACCGCATATTAAACGCCTAAGAATGTACCTGACTAGTAAGTATCTTAAAACCTATGGATTGCTATGTCTCCGAAAGAGAATCAAGCATGTGTACAGGGGCATAAACGCAGCAGTGATAGGATTGGAGAGGTTCGGTGAGCAAATGAAGACCCTTTGAAGTCATATTGCATGGTACCCATTACACGGGTCTTAACTCTCCAGGTTTTAGGTATTCTTCCTTCAGCTAAAACATGCATGTGGAACCCAGAGTATGATCAACCATGTGATCGGGAGACGTGTTCAAATATGTCTCAGTTTTCCTCCCCTGGTACTCGGGTGCAACATTCCAGACGCTTTACTAACACTCTCCCCAGTTGGAGAGTCAGCGCCTTTAACCTCCTGTTTGGCACAGTTTGCAATTTCTGCGGAAGATGAACAGGAATAGCGAGAACCAATGAGAGGCTAGCTGGAGGTGTCTGGACGGGCAAATTTAACTCTCATTTCCCACCAGGAAGAGGAATTAACCAAACGCTCAGCGTGCCGGGCCGGAACCAGATTAGGGCCTGAAGCCATCCTGCGGTGTTGCGGCCAGCTCAAAAGAAAGCGAGTTGAAGAAAGGAGCTCAGGGGCACTGTAATTCATAAACCTGCAGAGTTATAAATGACAGCTATCGTCCAAAAATAGACTGAAGTAAGGCTGCCAAGAGGACTTGAAAGCGGGGCAGAATTGCAGGAAACCGATTTCAGGAGGTAGACTGGAATTGCATTGAAAGCATAGGAAAAGAGGCAGAACGTCCACAATGATGCACTTGGCCAAAAAGGGCGTATGCGTTTTTTCCTGAATATATTCAGGAAAAAACGCATACGCCCTTTTTGGCCAACCAAGCAAGCTTGCAAAGGAAATCTGCACTACAATGAAGTCTCACTTCCCCCCGGTCAAAAGGGCCATCTGAAAAAAGTGTAAAATCCAGAAAGGCAGGACAGGCCATGGAGAACTGGGAGCCTTGTTATGCTGATGGGCCTGATGTAAATTGCCAACAGACACTCGGGAGAAGTGTATGGTGTTTCCTGAAACATCTAAAAAACAAAGCAAGAGAAACTAGGGCACTTCCACTTATGGTCCTATAGCTTAGGGAAATTAAAATCAAAAAGACACAGCCACCCCAAAGTTTGGAATGGCTCTCTTTACAAGAACCTCGTTTACAGTACAAGTTCAACATCGCAGAAAGTGAAAAATGGATAAAGAAGTTGTGGTATTTACTTACAAAGCAATATCACTCAGCAATGAAATCTGTGTCATCAGGCCCTTAGCAGCACAATGAGTGGATTCAGGTATGATGATTCTAACTGAAATAAGTCACACAGAAAAAGAAACATCATAAGATATCAGTAATACACGGAATGTAAACTTGGCTACAGAGGAACTGAATTACAGAACAGAACAGGGTCTCAAATTTAGAAAACCAACTTATGCTTGCTTAAGGGTAAAGGTGAGTTGGGGTGCTGCATAAAACCAGAGATTGAAATGAGCACAGATAAAGTTCCTTAAGTCAAATATGGAATAGACAAGAGCTACTCCTTGCTCAACGAAATGGACTCAACACCGCATATTAAACGCCTAAGAATGTACCTGACTAGTAAGTATCTTAAAACCTATGGATTGCTATGTCTCCGAAAGAGAATCAAGCATGTGTACAGGGGCATAAACGCAGCAGTGATAGGATTGGAGAGGTTCGGTGAGCAAATGAAGACCCTTTGAAGTCATATTGCATGGTACCCATTACACGGGTCTTAACTCTCCAGGTTTTAGGTATTCTTCCTTCAGCTAAAACATGCATGTGGAACCCAGAGTATGATCAACCATGTGATCGGGAGACGTGTTCAAATATGTCTCAGTTTTCCTCCCCTGGTACTCGGGTGCAACATTCCAGACGCTTTACTAACACTCTCCCCAGTTGGAGAGTCAGCGCCTTTAACCTCCTGTTTGGCACAGTTTGCAATTTCTGCGGAAGATGAACAGGAATAGCGAGAACCAATGAGAGGCTAGCTGGAGGTGTCTGGATGGGCAAATTTAACTCTCATTTCCCACCAGGAGGAGGAAATAACCAAAGGCTCAGCGTGCCGTGCCGGAACCAGATTAGGGCCTGAAGCCATCCTGCGGTGTTGCGGCCAGGTCACAAGAAAGCGAGTTGAAGAAAGGAGCTCAGGGGCACTGTAATTCACAAACCTGCAGAGTTATAAATGACAGCTATCGTCCAAAAATATACTGAAGTAAGGCTGCCAAGAGGACTTGAAAGCGGGGCAGAATTGCAGGAAACCGATTTCAGGAGGTAGACTGGAATTGCATTGAAAGCATAGGAAAAGAGGCAGAACGTCCACAATGATGCACTTGGCCAAAAAGGGCGTATGCGTTTTTTCCTGAATATATTCAGGAAAAAACGCATACGCCCTTTTTGGCCAACCAAGCAAGCTTGCAAAGGAAATCTGCACGACAATGAAGTCTCACTTCCCCCCGGTCAAAAGGGCCATCTGAAAAAAGTGTAAAATCCAGAAAGGCAGGACAGGCCATGGAGAACTGGGAGCCTTGTTATGCTGATGGGCGGGATGTAAATTGCCAACAGACACTCGGGAGAAGTGTATGGTGTTTCCTGAAACATCTAAAAAACAAAGCAACAGAGCCTAGGGCACTGCCACTTATGGTCCTATAGCTTAGGGAAATTAAAATCAAAAAGACACAGCCACCCCAAAGTTTGGAACGGCTCTGTTTACAAGAACCTCGTTTACAGTACAAGTTCAACATCGCAGAATGTGAAGAATGGATAAAGAAGTTGTGGTATTTACTTACAAAGCAATATCACTCAGCAATGCAATCTGTATCATCAGGCCCTTAGCAGCACAATGAGTGGATTCAGGTATGATGATTCTAACTGAAATAAGTCACACAGAAAAAGAAACATCATAAGATATCACTAATACACGGAATGTAAACTTGGCTACACAGGAACTGCATTCCAAAACAGAACAGGGTCTCAAATTTAGAAAACCAACTTATGCTTGCTTAAGGGGAAAGGTGAGTTGGGGTGCTGCATAAAACCAGAGATTGAAATGAGCACAGATAAAGTACCTTAAGCCAAATATGGAATAGACAAGAGCTACTCCTTGCTCAACGAAATGGACTCAAAACCCCATATTAAACGCCTAAGAATGTACCTGGCTAGTAAGTATCTTAAAACCTATGGATTGCTATGCCACCAAAAGAGAATCAAGCGTGTGTACAGGGGCATAAACGCAGCAGTGATAGGATTGGAGAGGTTCGGTGAGCAAATGAAGACCCTTTGAAGTCATATTGCATGGTACCCATTCCACGGGTTTCAACTACCCAGGTTTAAGGTATTCTTCCTTCAGCTAAAACATGCATGTGGAACCCAGAGTATGATCAACCATGTGAATGGGAGACGTGTTCAAATATGTCTCAGTTTTCCTCCCCTGGTACTCGGGTGCAACATTCCAGATGCTTTACTAACACTCTCCCGACTTGGAGAGTCAGTCCCTTTAACCTCCTGTTTGGCCCAGTTTGCAATTTCTGCGGAAGATGAACAGGAATAGCGAGAACCAATGAGAGGCTAGCTGGAGGTGTCTGGACGGGCAAATTTAACTCTCATTTCCCACCAGGAAGAGGAAATAACCAAAGGCTCAGCATGCCGGGCCGGAAACAGATTACAGCCTGAAGCCATCATGCGGTGTTGCGGCCAGGTCACAAGAAAGCGAGTTGAAGAAAGGAGCTCAGGGGCACTGTAATTCACAAACCTGCAGAGTTATAAATGACAGCTATCGTCCAAAAATAGACTGAAGTAAGGCTGCCAAGAGGACTTGAAAGCGGGGCAGAATTGCAGGAAACCAATTTCAGGAGGTAGACTGGAATTGCATTGAAAGCATAGGAAAAGAGGCAGACCGTCCACAATGATGCACTTGGCCAAAAAGGGCGTATGCGTTTTTTCCTGAATATATTCAGGAAAAAACGCATACGCTCTTTTTGGCCAACCAAGCAAGCTTGCAAAGGAAATCTGCACTACAATGAAGTCTCACTTCCCCCCGGTCAAAAGGGCCATCTGAAAAAAGTGTAAAATCCAGAAAGGCAACAGGCCATTGAGAACTGGGAGCCTTTTTATGCTGATGGGTGGGATGTAAATTGCCAACAGACACTCGGGAGAAGTGTATGGTGTTTCCTGAAACATCTAAAAAACAAAGCAACAGAGCCTAGGGCACTGCCACTTATGGTCCTATAGCTTAGGGAAATCAAAATCAAAAAGACACAGCCACCCCAAAGTTTGGGACGCCTCTGTTTACAAGAACCTCGTTTACAGTACAAGTTCAACATCGCAGAAAGTGAAAAATGGATAAAGAAGTTGTGGTATTTACTTACAAAGCAATATCACTCAGCAATGAAATCTGTGTCATCAGGCCCTTAGCAGCACAATGAGTGGATTCAGGTATGATGATTCTAACTGAAATAAGTCACACAGAAAAAGAAACATCATAAGATATCAGTAATACACGGAATGTAAACTTGGCTACACAGGAACTGAATTACAGAACAGAACAGGGTCTCAAATTTAGAAAACCAACTTATTCTTGCTTAAGGGTAAAGGTGAGTTGGGGTGCTGCATAAAACCAGAGATTGAAATGAGCACAGATAAAGTTCCTTAAGCCAAATATGGAATAGACAAGAGCTACTCCTTGCTCAATGAAATGGACTCAACACCGCATATTAAACGCCTAAGAATGTACCTGACTAGTAAGTATCTTAAAACCTATGGATTGCTATGTCTCCGAAAGAGAATCAAGCATGTGTACAGGGGCATAAACGCAGCAGTGATAAGATTGGAGAGGTTCGGTGAGCAAATGAAGACCCTTTGAAGTCATATTGCATGGTACCCATTACACGGGTCTCAACTCTCCAGGTTTAAGGTATTCTTCCTTCAGCTAAAACATGCATGTGGAACCTAGAGTATGATCAACCATGTGATCGGGAGACGTGTTCAAATATGTCTCAGTTTTCGTACCCTGGTACTCGGGTGCAACATTCCAGACGCTTTACTAACACTCTCCCGACTTGGAGAGTCAGCGCCTTTAACCTCCTGTTTGGCCCAGTTTGCAATTTCTGCGGAAGATGAACAGGAATAGCGAGAACCAATGAGAGGCTAGCTGGAGGTGTCTGGACGGGCAAATTTAACTCTCATTTCCCACCAGGAAGAGGAAATAACCAAAGGCTCAGCGTGCCGTACCGGAACCAGATTAGGGCCTGAAGCCATCCTGCGGTGTTGCGGCCAGCTCAAAAGAAAGCGAGTTGAAGAAAGGAGCTCAGGGGCACTGTAATTCACAAACCTGCAGAGTTATAAATGACAGCTATCGTCCAAAAATAGACTGAAGTAAGGCTGCCAAGAGGACTTGAAAGCGGGGCAGAATTGCAGGAAACCGATTTCAGGAGGTAGACTGGAATTGCATTGAAAGCATAGGAAAAGAGGCAGAACGTCCACAATGATGCACTTGGCCAAAAAGGGCGTATGCGTTTTTTCCTGAATATATTCAGGAAAAAACGCATACGCCCTTTTTGGCCAACCAAGCAAGCTTGCAAAGGAAATCTGCACTACAATGAAGTCTCACTTCCCCCCGGTCAAAAGGGCCATCTGAAAAAAGTGTAAAATCCAGAAAGGCAGGACAGGCCATGGAGAACTGGGAGCCTTGTTATGCTGATGGGCGGGATGTAAATTGCCAACAGACACTTGGGAGAAGTGTATGGTGTTTCCTGAAACTTCTAAAAAACAAAGCAACAGAACCTAGGGCACTTCCCCTTATGGTCCTATAGCTTAGGGAAATTAAAATCAAAAAGACACAGCCACCCCAAAGTTTGGAATGGCTCTGTTTACAAGAACCTCGTTTACAGTACAAGTTCAACATCGCAGAAAGTGAAAAATGGATACAGAATTTGTGGTATTTACTTACAAAGCAATATCACTCAGCAATGAAATCTGTGTCATCAGGCCCTTAGCAGCACAATGAGTGGATTCAGGTATGATGATTCTAACTGAAATAAGTCACACAGAAAAAGAAACATCATAAGATATCAGTAATACACGGAATGTAAATTTGGCTACACAGGAACTGAATTACAGAACAGAACAGGGTCTCAAATTTAGAAAACCAACTTATGCTTGCTTAAGGGGAAAGGTGAGTTGGGGTGCTGCATAAAACCAGAGATTGAAATGAGCACAGATAAAGTTCCTTAAGTCAAATATGGAATAGACAAGAGCTACTCCTTGTTCAACGAAATGGACTCAACACCGCATATTAAACGCCTAAGAATGTACCTGACTAATAAGTATCTTAAAACCTATGGAATGCTATGTCTCCGAAAGAGAATCAAGCATGTGTACAGGGGCATAAACGCAGCAGTGATAGGATTGGAGAGGTTCGGTGAGCAAATGAAGACCCTTTGAAGTCATATTGCATAGTACCCATTACACGGGTCTTAACTCTCCAGGTTTAAGGTATTCTTCCTTCAGCTAAAACATGCATGTGGAACCTAGAGTATGATCAACCATGTGATCGGGAGACGTGTTCAAATATGTCTCAGTTTTCGTACCTGGTACTCGGGTGCAACATTCCAGATGCTTTACTAACACTCTCCCGACTTGGAGAGTCAGCGCTTTTAACCTCCTATTTGGCCCAGTTTGCCATTTCTGCGGAAGATGAACAGGAATAGTGAGAACCAATGAGAGACTAGCTGGAGGTGTCTGGACGGGCAAATTTAACTCTCATTTCCCACCAGGAAGAGGAAATAACCAAAGGCTCAGCGTGCCGTGCCGGAACCAGATTAGGGCCTGAAGCCATCCTGCGGTGTTGCGGCCAGCTCAAAAGAAAGCGAGTTGAAGAAAGGAGCTCAGGGGCACTGTAATTCACAAACCTGCAGAGTTATAAATGACAGCTATCGTCCAAAAATAGACTGAAGTAAGGCTGCCAAGAGGACTTGAAAGCGGGGCAGAATTGCAGGAAACCGATTTCAGGAGGTAGACTGGAATTGCATTGAAAGCATAGGAAAAGAGGCAGAACGTCCACAATGATGCACTTGGCCAAAAAGGGCGTATGCGTTTTTTCCTGAATATATTCAGGAAAAAACGCATACGCCCTTTTTGGCCAACCAAGCAAGCTTGCAAAGGAAATCTGCACTACAATGAAGTCTCACTTCCCCCCGGTCAAAAGGGCCATCTGAAAAAAGTGTAAAATCCAGAAAGGCAGGACAGGCCATGGAGAACTGGGAGCCTTGTTATGCTGATGGGCGGGATGTAAATTGCCAACAACCACTCAGGAGAAGTGTAGGGTGTTTCCTAAAACATCTAAAAAACAAAGCAACAGAGCCTAGGGCACTTCCACTTATGGTCCTATAGCTTAGGGAAATTAAAATCAAAAAGACACAGCCACCCCAAAGTTTGGAACGGCTCTGTTTACAAGAACCTCGTTTACAGTACAAGTTCAACATCGCAGAAAGTGAAAAATGGATAAAGAAGTTGTGGTATTTACTTACAAAGCAATATCACTCAGCAATGAAGTCTGTGTCATCAGGCCCTTAGCAGCACAATGAGTGGATTCAGGTATGATGATTCTAACTGAAATAAGTCACACAGAAAAAGAAACATCATAAGATATCAGTAATACACGGAATGTAAATTTGGCTACACAGGAACTGAATTACAGAACAGAACAGGGTCTCAAATTTAGAAAACCAACTTATGCTTGCTTAAGGGGAAAGGTGAGTTGGGGTGCTGCATAAAACCAGAGATTGAAATGAGCACAGATAAAGTTCCTTAAGTCAAATATGGAATAGACAAGAGCTACTCCTTGCTCAACGAAATGGACTCAACACCCCATATTAAATGCCTAAGAATGTACCTGACTAGTAAGTATCTTAAAACCTATGGATTGCTATGTCTCCGAAAGAGAATCAAGCATGTGTACAGGGGCATAAACGCAGCAGTGATAGGATTGGAGAGGTTCGGTGAGCAAATGAAGACCCTTTGAAGTCATATTGCATGGTACCCATTCCACGGGTTTCAACTACCCAGGTTTAAGGTATTCTTCCTTCAGCTAAAACATGCATGTGGAACCTAGAGTATGATCAACCATGTGATCGGGAGACGTTTTCAAATATGTCTCAGTTTTCCTCCCCTGGTACTCGGGTGCAACATTCCAGACGCTTTACTAACACTCTCCCGACTTTGAGAGTCAGTCCCTTTAACCTCCTGTTTGGCCCAGTTTGCAATTTCTGCGGAAGATGAAAAGGAATAGCGAGAACCAATGAGAGGCTAGCTGGAGGTGTCTGGACGGGCAAATTTAACTCTCATTTCCCACCAGGAAGAGGAAATAACCAAAGGCTCAGCGTGCCGTACCGGAACCAGATTAGGGCCTGAAGCCATCCTGCGGTGTTGCGGCCAGCTCAAAAGAAAGCGAGTTGAAGAAAGGAGCTCAGGGGCACTGTAATTCACAAACCTGCAGAGTTATAAATGACAGCTATCGTCCAAAAATACACTGAAGTAAGGCTGCCAAGAGGACTTGAAAGCGGGGCAGAATTGCAGGAAACCGATTTCAGGAGGTAGACTGGAATTGCATTGAAAGCATAGGAAAAGAGGCAGAACGTCCACAATGATGCACTTGGCCAAAAAGGGCGTATGCGTTTTTTCCTGAATATATTCAGGAAAAAACGCATACGCCCTTTTTGGCCAACCAAGCAAGCTTGCAAAGGAAATCTGCACTACAATGAAGTCTCACTTCCCCCCGGTCAAAAGGGCCATCTGAAAAAAGTGTAAAATCCAGAAAGGCAGGACAGGCCATAGAGAACTGGGAGCCTTGTTATGCTGATGGGCGGGATGTAAATTGCCAACAACCACTCGGGAGAAGTGTATGGTGTTTCCTGAAACATCTAAAAAACAAAGCAACAGAACCTAGGGCACTTCCACTTATGGTCCTATAGCTTAGGGAAATTAAAATCAAAAAGACACAGCCACCCCAAAGTTTGGCATGGCTCTGTTTACAAGAACCTTGTTTACAGTACAAGTTCAACATCGCAGAAAGTGAAAAATGGATAAAGAAGTTGTGGTATTTACTTACAAAGCAATATCACTCAGCAATGAAATCTGTGTCATCAGGCCCTTAGCAGCACAATGAGTGGATTCAGGTATGATGATTCTAACTGAAGTAAGTCACACAGAAAAAGAAACATCATAAGATATCAGTAATACACGGAATGTAAACTTGGCTACACAGGAACTGAATTACAGAACAGAACAGGGTCTCAAATTTAGAAAACCAACTTATGCTTGCTTAAGGGTAAAGGTGAGTTGGGGTGCTGCATAAAACCAGAGATTGAAATGAGCACAGATAAAGTTCCTTAAGTCAAATATGGAATAGACAAGAGCTACTCCTTGCTCAACGAAATGGACTCAACACCGCATATTAAACGCCTAAGAATGTACCTGACTAGTAAGTATCTTAAAACCTATGGATTGCTATGTCTCCGAAAGAGAATCAAGCATGTGTACAGGGGCATAAACCCAGCAGTGATAGGATTGGAGAGGTTCGGTGAGCTAATGAAGACCCTTTGAAGTCATATTGCATGGTACCCATTCCACGGGTTTCAACTAGCCAGGTTTAAGGTATTCTTCCTTCAGCTAAAACATGCATGTGGAACCTGGAGTATGATCAACCATGTGATCGGGAGACGTGTTCAAATATGTCTCAGTTTTCCTCCCCTGGTACTCGGGTGCAACATTCCAGACGCTTTACTAACACTCTCCCGACTTGGAGAGTCAGCGCCTTTAACCTCCTGTTTGGCCCAGTTTGCAATTTCTGCGGAAGATGAACAGGAATAGCGAGAACCAATGAGAGGCTAGCTGGAGGTGTCTGGACGGGCAAATTTAACTCTCATTTCCCACCAGGAAGAGGAATTAACCAAAGGCTCAGCGTGCCGTGCCGGAACCAGATTAGGGCCTGAAGCCATCCTGCGGTGTTGCGGCCAGCTCAAAAGAAAGCGAGTTGAAGAAAGGAGCTCAGGGGCACTGTAATTCACAAACCTGCAGAGTTATAAATGACAGCTATCGTCCAAAAATAGACTGAAGTAAGGCTGCCAAGAGGACTTGAAAGCGGGGCAGAATTGCAGGAAACCGATTTCAGGAGGTAGACTGGAATTGCATTGAAAGCATAGGAAAAGAGGCAGAACGTCCACAATGATGCACTTGGCCAAAAAGGGCGTATGCGTTTTTTCCTGAATATATTCAGGAAAAAACGCATACGCCCTTTTTGGCCAACCAAGCAAGCTTGCAAAGGAAATCTGCACTAAAATGAAGTCTCACTTCCCCCCGGTCAAAAGGGCCATCTGAAAAAAGTGTAAAATCCAGAAAGGCAAGACAGGCCATGGAGAACTGGGAGCCTTGTTATGCTGATTGGCGGGATGTAAATTGCCAACAGACACTCGGGAGAAGTGTATGGTGTTTCCTGAAACATCTAAAAAACAAAGCAACAGAGCCTAGGGCACTGCCACTTATGGTCCTATAGCTTAGGGAAATTAAAATCAAAAAGACACAGCCACCCCAAAGTTTGGGACGCCTCTGTTTACAAGAACCTCGTTTACAGTACAAGTTCAACATCGCAGAAAGTGAAAAATGGATAAAGAACTTGTGGTAATTACGTACAATGCAGTATCACTCAGCAATGAAATCTATGTCATCAGGCCCGTAGCAGCATAATGAGTAGATTCAGGTACGATGATTCTAACTGAAATAAGTCACACAGAAAAAGAAACATCATAAGATATCACTAATACACGGAATGTAAACTTGGCTACACAGGAACTGAATTCCAAAACAGAACAGGTTCTCAAATTTAGAAAACCATCTTATGCTTGCTTAAGGGTAAAGGTGAGTTGGGTTGCTGCATAAAACCAGAGATTGAAATGAGCACAGATATAGTTCCTTAAGCCAAATATGGAATAGACAAGAGCTACTCCTTGCTCAACGAAATGGACTCAACACCGCATATTAAACGCCTAAGAATGTACCTGACTAGTAAGTATCTTAAAACCTATGGATTGCTATGTCTCCGAAAGAGAATCAAGCATGTGTACAGGGGCATAAACGCAGCAGTGATAGGATTGGAGAGGTTCGGTGAGCTAATGAAGACCCTTTGAAGTCATATTGCATGGTACCCATTCCACGGGTTTCAACTAGCCAGGTTTAAGGTATTCTTCCTTCAGCTAAAACATGCATGTGGAACCTGGAGTATGATCAACCATGTGATCGGGAGACGTGTTCAAATATGTCTCAGTTTTCCTCCCCTGGTACTCGGGTGCAACATTCCAGACGCTTTACTAACACTCTCCCGACTTGGAGAGTCAGCGCCTTTAACCTCCTGTTTGGCCCAGTTTGCAATTTCTGCGGAAGATGAACAGGAATAGCGAGAACCAATGAGAGGCTAGCTGGAGGTGTCTGGACGGGCAAATTTAACTCTCATTTCCCACCAGGAAGAGGAATTAACCAAAGGCTCAGCGTGCCGTGCCGGAACCAGATTAGGGCCTGAAGCCATCCTGCGGTGTTGCGGCCAGCTCAAAAGAAAGCGAGTTGAAGAAAGGAGCTCAGGGGCACTGTAATTCACAAACCTGCAGAGTTATAAATGACAGCTATCGTCCAAAAATAGACTGAAGTAAGGCTGCCAAGAGGACTTGAAAGCGGGGCAGAATTGCAGGAAACCGATTACAGGAGGTAGACTGGAATTGCATTGAAAGCATAGGAAAAGAGGCAGAACGTCCACAATGATGCACTTGGCCAAAAAGGGCGTATGCGTTTTTTCCTGAATATATTCAGGAAAAAACGCATACGCCCTTTTTGGCCAACCAAGCAAGCTTGCAAAGGAAATCTGCACTACAATGAAGTCTCACTTCCCCCCGGTCAAAAGGGCCATCTGAAAAAAGTGTAAAATCCAGAAAGGCAAGACAGGCCATGGAGAACTGGGAGCCTTGTTATGCTGATTGGCGGGATGTAAATTGCCAACAGACACTCGGGAGAACTGTATGGTGTTTCCTGAAACATCTAAAAAACAAAGCAACAGAGCCTAGGGCACTGCCACTTATGGTCCTATAGCTTAGGGAAATTAAAATCAAAAAGACACAGCCACCCCAAAGTTTGGGACGCCTCTGTTTACAAGAACCTCGTTTACAGTACAAGTTCAACATCGCAGAAAGTGAAAAATGGATAAAGAACTTGTGGTACTTACGTAAAATGCAGTATCACTCAGCAATGAAATCTATGTCATCAGGCCGGTAGCAGCATAATGAGTAGATTCAGGTACGATGATTCTAACTGAAATAACTCACACAGAAAAAGAAACATCATAAGATATCACTAATACACGGAATGTAAACTTGGCTACACAGGAACTGAATTCCAAAACAGAACAGGTTCTCAAATTTAGAAAACCATCTTATGCTTGCTTAAGGGTAAAGGTGAGTTGGGTTGCTGCATAAAACCAGAGATTGAAATGAGCACAGATATAGTTCCTTAAGCCAAATATGGAATAGACAAGAGCTACTCCTTGCTCAACGAAATGGACTCAACACCGCATATTAAACGCCTAAGAATGTACCTGACTAGTAAGTATCTTAAAACCTATGGATTGCTATGTCTCCGAAAGAGAATCAAGCATGTGTACAGGGGCATAAACGCAGCAGTGATAGGATTGGAGAGGTTCGGTGAGCAAATGAAGACCCTTTGAAGTCATATTGCATGGTACCCATTCCACGGGTTTCAACTACCCAGGTTTTAGGTATTCTTCCTTCAGCTAAAACATGCATGTGGAACCCAGAGTATGATCAACCATGTGATCGGGAGACGTGTTCAAATATGTCTCAGTTTTCCTCCCCTGGTACTCGGGTGCAACATTCCAGACGCTTTACTAACACTCTCCCCACTTGGAGAGTCAGCGCCTTTAACCTCCTGTTTGGCACAGTTTACAATTTCTGCGGAAGATGAACAGGAATAGCGAGAACCAATGAGAGGCTAGCTGGAGGTGTCTGGACGGGCAAATTTAACTCTCATTTCCCAACAGGAAGAGGAAATAACCAAAGGCTCAGCGTGCCGTGCCGGAACCAGATTAGGGCCTGAAGCCATCCTGCGGTGTTGCGGCCAGCTCAAAAGAAAGCGAGTTGAAGAAAGGAGCTCAGGGGCACTGTAATTCACAAACCTGCAGAGTTATAAATGACAGCTATCGTCCAAAAATAGACTGAAGTAAGGTTGCCAAGAGGACTTGAAAGCGGGGCAGAATTGCAGGAAACCGATTTCAGGAGGTAGACTGGAATTGCATTGAAAGCATAGGAAAAGAGGCAGAACGTCCACAATGATGCACTTGGCCAAAAGGGCGTATGCGTTTTTTCCTGAATATATTCAGGAAAAAACGCATACGCCCGTTTTGGCCAACCAAGCAAGCTTGCAAAGGAAATCTGCACTACAATGAAGTCTCACTTCCCCCCGGTCAAAAGGGCCATTTGAAAAAAGTGTAAAATACAGAAAGGCAGGACAGGCCATGGAGAACTGGGAGCCTTGTTATGCTGATGGGCGGGATGTAAATTGCCAACAACCACTCGGGAGAAGTGTATGGTGTTTCCTGAAACATCTAAAAAACAAAGCAACAGAACCTAGGGCACTTCCACTTATGGTCCTATAGCTTAGGGAAATTAAAATCAAAAAGACACAGCCACCCCAAAGTTTGGAACGGCTCTGTTTACAAGAACTTCGTTTACAGTACAAGTTCAACATCGCAGAAAGTGAAAAATGGATAAAGAAGTTGTGGTATTCACTTACAAAGCAATATCACTCAGCAATGAAATCTATGTCATCAGGCCCTTAGCAGCACAATGAGTGGATTCAGGTACGATGATTCTAACTGAAATAAGTCACACAGAAAAAGAAACATCATAAGATATCAGTAATACACGGAATGGAAATTGGCTACACAGGAACTGAATTACAGAACAGGACAGGGTCTCAAATTTAGAAAACCAACTTATGCTTGCTTAAGGGGAAAGGTGAGTTGGGGTGCTGCATAAAACCAGAGATTGAAATGAGCACAGATAAAGTTCCTTAAGCCAAATATGGAATAGACAAGAGCTACTCCTTGCTCAACGAAATAGACTCAACACCGCATATTAAACGCCTAAGAATGTACCTGACTAGTAAGTATCTTAAAACCTATGGATTGCTATGTCTCCGAAAGAGAATCAAGCATGTGTACAGGGGCATAAACGCAGCAGTGATAGGATTGGAGAGGTTCGGTGAGCTAATGAAGACCCTTTGAAGTCATATTGCATGGTACCCATTCCACGGGTTTCACCTACCCAGGTTTTAGGTATTCTTCCTTCAGCTAAAACGTGCATGTGGAACCCAGAGTATGATCAACCATGTGATCGGGAGACGTGTTCCAATATGTCTCAGTTTTCCTCCCCTGGTACTCGGGTGCAACATTCCAGACGCTTTACTAACACTCTCCCCACTTGGAGAGTCAGCGCCTTTAACCTCCTGTTTGGCCCAGTTTGCAATTTCTGCGGAAGATGAACAGGAATAGCGAGAACCAATGAGAGGCTAGCTGGAGGTGTCTGGACGGGCAAATTTAACTCTCATTTCCCACCGGGAGGAGGAAATAACCAAAGGCTCAGCGTGCCGTGCCGGAACCAGATTAGGGCCTGAAGCCATCCTGCGGTGTTGCGGCCAGGTCACAAGAAAGCGAGTTGAAGAAAGGAGCTCAGGGGCACTGTAATTCGTAAACCTGCAGAGTTATAAATGACAGCTATCATCCAAAAATAGACTGAAGTAAGGCTGCCAAGAGGACTTGAAAGCGGGGCAGAATTGCAGGAAACCGATTTCAGGAGGTAGACTGGAATTGCATTGAAAGCATAGGAAAAGAGGCAGAGCGTCCACAATGATGCACTTGACCAAAAAGGGCGTATGCGTTTTTTCCTGAATATATTCAGGAAAAAACGCATACGCCCTTTTTGGCCAACCAAGCAAGCTTGCAAAGGAAATCTGCACTACAATGAAGTCTCACTTCCCCCCAGTCAAAAGGGCCATCTGAAAAAAGTGTAAAATCCAGAAAGGCAGGACAGGCCATGGATAACTGGGAGCCTTGTTAAGCTGATGGGCGGGATGTAAATTAACAACAACCACTCGGGAGAAGTGTATGGTGTTTCCTGAAACATCTAAAAAACAAAGCAACAGAACCTAGGGCACTTCCACTTATGGTCCTATAGCTTAGGGAAATTAAAATCAAAAAGACACAGCCACCCCAAAGTTTGGGACGCCTCTGTTTACAAGAACCTCGTTTACCGTACAAGTTCAATATCACAGAAATTGAAAAATGGATAAAGAACTTGTGGTACTTACGTACAATGCAGTATCACTCAGCAATGAAATCTATGTCATCAGGCCCGTAGCACCATAATGAGTGGATTCATGTACGATGATTCTAACTGAAATAAGTCACACAGAAAAAGAAACATCATAAGATATCACTAATACACGGAATGTAAACTTGGCTACACAGGAACTGCATTCCAAAACAGAACAGGGTCTCAAATTTAGAAAACCAACTTATGCTTGCTTAAGGGGAAAGGTGAGTTGGGGTGCTGCATAAAACCAGAGATTGAAATGAGCACAGATAAAGTTCCTTAAGCCAAATATGGAATAGACAAGAGCTACTCCTTGCTCAACGAAATGGACTCAACACCCCATATTAAACGCCTAAGAATGTACCTGACTAGTAAGTATCTTAAAACCTATGAATTGCTATGTCTCCAAAAGAGAATCAAGCGTGTGTACAGGGGCATAAACGCAGCAGTGATAGGATTGGAGAGGTTCGGTGAGCAAATGAAGACCCTTTGAAGACATATTGCATGGTACCCATTCCACGGGTCTCAACTCTCCAGGTTTAAGGTATTCTTCCTTCAGCTAAAACATGCATGTGGAACCCAGAGTATGATCAACCGTGTGAACGGGAGACGTGTTCAAATATGTCTCAGTTTTCCTACCCTGGTACTCGGGTGCAACATTCCAGATGCTTTACTAACACTCTCCCCACTTGGAGAGTCAGCGCCTTTAACCTCCTGTTTGGCCCAGTTTGCAATTTCTGCGGAAGATGAACAGGAATAGCGAGAACCAATGAGAGACTAGCTGGAGGTGTCTGGACGGGCAAATTTAACTCTCATTTCCCACCAGGAAGAGGAATTAACCAAAGGCTCAGCGTGCCGTGCCGGAACAAGATTAGGGCCTGAAGCCATCCTGCGGTGTTGCGGCCAGGTCACAAGAAAGCGAGTTGAAGAAAGGAGCTCAGGGGCACTGTAATTCACAAACCTGCAGAGTTATAAATGACAGCTATCGTCCAAAAATAGACTGAAGTAAGGCTGCCAAGAGGACTTGAAAGCGGGGCAGAATTGCAGGAAACCGATTTCAGGAGGTAGACTGGAATTGCATTGAAAGCATAGGAAAAGAGGCAGAACGTCCACAATGATGCACTTGGCCAAAAAGGGCGTATGCGTTTTTTCCTGAATATATTCAGGAAAAAACGCATACGCCCTTTTTGGCCAACCAAGCAAGCTTGCAAAGGAAATCTGCACTACAATGAAGTCTCACTTCCCCCCGGTCAAAAGGGCCATCTGAAAAACGTGTAAAATCCAGAAAGGCAGGACAGGCCATGGAGAACTGGGAGCCTTGTTATGCTGATGGGCGGGATGTAAATTGCCAACAACCACTCGGGAGAAGTGTAAGGAGTTTCCTGAAACATCTAAAAAACAAAGCAACAGAACCTAGGGCACTTCCACTTATGGTCCTATAGCTTAGGGAAATTAAAATCAAAAAGACACAGCCACCCCAAAGTTTGGAACGGCTCTGTTTACAAGAACCTCGTTTACAGTACAAGTTCAACATCGCAGAAAGTGAAAAATGGATAAAGAAGTTGTGGTATTTACTTACAAAGCAATATCACTCAGCAATGAAATCTGTGTCATCAGGCCCTTAGCAGCACAATGAGTGGATTCAGGTATGATGATTCTAACTGAAATAAGTCACACAGAAAAAGAAACATCATAAGATATCAGTAATACACGGAATGTAAACTTGGCTACACAGGAACTGAATTACAGAACAGAACAGGGTCTCAAATTTAGAAAACCAACGTATTCTTGCTTAAGGGTAAAGGTGAGTTGGGGTGCTGCATAAAACCAGAGATTGAAATGAGCACAGATAAAGTTCCTTAAGCCAAATATGGAATAGACAAGAGCTACTCCTTGCTCAACGAAATGGACTCAACACCCCATATTAAACGCCTAAGAATGTACCTGACTAGTAAGTATCTTAAAACCTATGGATTGCTATGTCTCCGAAAGAGAATCAAGCATGTGTACAGGGGCATAAACGCAGCAGTGATAGGATTGGAGAGGTTCGGTGAGCAGATGAAGACCCTTTGAAGTCATATTGCATGGTACCCATTCCACGGGTTTCAACTACCCAGGTTTAAGGTATTCTTCCTTCAGCTAAAACATGCATGTGGAACCTAGAGTATGATCAACCATGTGATCGGGAGACGTGTTCAAATATGTCTCAGTTTTCCTCCCCTGGTACTCGGGTGCAACATTCCAGACGCTTTACTAACACTCTCCCCACTTGGAGAGTCAGTCCCTTTAACCTCCTGTTTGGCCCAGTTTGCAATTTCTGCGGAAGATGAACAGGAATAGCGAGAACCAATGAGAGGCTAGCTGGAGGTGACTGGACGGGCAAATTTAACTCTCATTTCCCACCAGGAAGAGGAATTAACCAAAGGCTCAGCATTCCGGGCCGGAACCAGATTAGGGCCTGAAGCTATCCTGCGGTGTTGCGGCCAGGTCACAAGAAAGCGAGTTGAAGAAAGGAGCTCAGGGGCACTGTAATTCACAAACCTGCAGAGTTATAAATGACAGCTATCGTCCAAAAATAGACTGAAGTAAGGCTGCCAAGAGGACTTGAAAGCGGGGCAGAATTGCAGGAAACCGATTTCAGGAGGTAGACTGGAATTGCATTGAAAGCATAGGAAAAGAGGCAGAACGTCCACAATGATGCACTTGGCCAAAAAGGGCGTATGCGTTTTTTCCTGAATATATTCAGGAAAAAACGCATACGCCCTTTTTGGCCAACCAAGCAAGCTTGCAAAGGAAATCTGCACTACAATGAAGTCTCACTTCCCCCCGGTCAAAAGGGCCATCTGAAAAAAGTGTAAAATCCAGAAAGGCAGGACAGGCCATGGAGAACTGGGAGCCTTGTTATGCTGATGGGCGGGATGTAAATTGCCAACAGACACTCGGGAGAAGTGTATGGTGTTTCCTGAAACATCTAAAAAACAAATCAACAGAGCCTAGGGCACTTCCACTTATGGTCCTATAGCTTAGGGAAATTAAAATCAAAAAGACACAGCCACCCCAAAGTTTGGGACGCCTCTGTGTACAAGAACCTCGTTTACAGTACAAGTTCAACATCGCAGAAAGTGAAAAATGGATAAAGAAGTTGTGGTATTTACTTACAAAGCAATATCACTCAGCAATGAAATCTGTGTCATCAGGCCCTTAGCAGCACAATGAGTGGATTCAGGTATGATGATTCTAACTGAAATAAGTCACACAGAAAAAGAAACATCATAAGATATCAGTAATACACGGAATGTAAACTTGGCTACACAGGAACTGAATTACAGAACAGAACAGGGTCTCAAATTTAGAAAACCAACGTATTCTTGCTTAAGGGTAAAGGTGAGTTGGGGTGCTGCATAAAACCAGAGATTGAAATTAGCACAGATAAAGTTCCTTAAGCCAAATATGGAATAGACAAGAGCTACTCCTTGCTCAACGAAATGGACTCAACACCCCATATTAAACGCCTAAGAATGTACCTGACTAGTAAGTATCTTAAAACCTATGGATTGCTATGTCTCCGAAAGAGAATCAAGCATGTGTACAGGGGCATAAACGCAGCAGTGATAGGATTGGAGAGGTTCGGTGAGCAGATGAAGACCCTTTGAAGTCATATTGCATGGTACCCATTCCACGGGTTTCAACTACCCAGGTTTAAGGTATTCTTCCTTCAGCTAAAACATGCATGTGGAACCTAGAGTATGATCAACCATGTGATCGGGAGACGTGTTCAAATATGTCTCAGTTTTCCTCCCCTGGTACTCGGGTGCAACATTCCAGACGCTTTACAAACACTCTCCCCACTTGGAGAGTCAGTCCCTTTAACCTCCTGTTTGGCCCAGTTTGCAATTTCTGCGGAAGATGAACAGGAATAGCGAGAACCAATGAGAGGCTAGCTGGAGGTGACTGGACGGGCAAATTTAACTCTCATTTCCCACCAGGAAGAGGAATTAACCAAAGGCTCAGCATGCCGGGCCGGAACCAGATTAGGGCCTGAAGCCATCCTGCGGTGTTGCGGCCAGGTCACAAGAAAGCGAGTTGAAGAAAGGAGCTCAGGGGCACTGTAATTCACAAACCTGCAGAGTTATAAATGACAGCTATCGTCCAAAAATAGACTGAAGTAAGGCTGCCAAGAGGACTTGAAAGCGGGGCAGAATTGCAGGAAACCGATTTCAGGAGGTAGACTGGAATTGCATTGAAAGCATAGGAAAAGAGGCAGAACGTCCACAATGATGCACTTGGCCAAAAAGGGCGTATGCGTTTTTTCCTGAATATATTCAGGAAAAAACGCATACGCCCTTTTTGGCCAACCAAGCAAGCTTGCAAAGGAAATCTGCACTACAATGAAGTCTCACTTCCCCCCGGTCAAAAGGGCCATCTGAAAAAAGTGTAAAATCCAGAAAGGCAGGACAGGCCATGGAGAACTGGGAGCCTTGTTATGCTGATGGGCGGGATGTAAATTGCCAACAGACACTCGGGAGAAGTGTATGGTGTTTCCTGAAACATTTAAAAAACAAAGCAACAAAGCCTAGGGCACTGCCACTTATGGTCCTATAGCTTAGGGAAATTAAAATCAAAAAGACACAGCCACCCCAAAGTTTGGGACGCCTCTGTTTACAAGAAACTCGTTTACAGTACAAGTTCAACATCGCAGAAAGTGAAAAATGGATAAAGACGTTGTGGTATTTACTTACAAAGCAATATCACTCAGCAATGAAATCTATGTCATCAGGCCCTTAGCATCACAATGAGTGGATTCAGGTATGATGATTCTAACTGAAATAAGTCACACAGAAAAAGAAACATCATAAGATATCAGTAATACACGGAATGTAAACTTGGCTACACAGGAACTGAATTACAGAACAGAACAGGGTCTCAAATTTAGAAAACCAACTTATGCTTGCTTAAGGGGAAAGGTGAGTTGGGGTGCTGCATAAAACCAGAGATTGAAATGAGCACAGATAAAGTTCCTTAAGTCAAATATGGAATAGACAAGAGCTACTCCTTGCTCAACGAAATGGACTCAACACCGCATATTAAACGCCTAAGAATGTACCTGACTAGTAAGTATCTTAAAACCTATGGATTGCTATGTCTCTGAAAGAGAATCAAGCATGTGTACAGGGGCATATATGCAGCAGTGATAGGATTGGAGAGGTTCGGTGAGCAAATGAAGAACCTTTGAAGTCATATTGCATGGTACCCATTACACGGGTCTCAACTCTCCAGGTTTAAGGTATTCTTCCTTCAGCTAAAACATGCATGTGGAACCTAGAGTATGATCAACCATGTGATCGGGAGACATGTTCAAATATGTCTCAGTTTTCCTCCCCTGGTACTCGGGTGCAACATTCCAGACGCTTTACTAACACTCTCCCCACTTGGAGAGTCAGCCCCTTTAACCTCCTGTTTGGCCCAGTTTGCAATTTCTGCGGAAGATGAACAGGAATAGCGAGAACCAATGAGAGGCTAGCTGGAGGTGTCTGGACGGGCAAATTTAACTCTCATTTCCCACCAGGAAGAGGAATTAACCAAAGGCTCAGCATGCCGGGCCGGAACCAGATTAGGGCCTGAAGCCATCCTGCGGTGTTGCGGCCAGCTCACAAGAAAGCGAGTTGAAGAAAGCAGCTCAGGGGAACTGTAATTCACAAACCTGCAGAGTTATAAATGACAGCTATCGTCCAAAAATAGACTGAAGTAAGGCTGCCAAGAGGACTTGAAAGCGGGGCAGAATTGCAGGAAACCGATTTCAGGAGGTAGACTGGAATTGCATTGAAAGCATAGGAAAAGAGGCAGAACGTCCACAATGATGCACTTGGCCAAAAAGGGCGTATGCGTTTTTTCCTGAATATATTCAGGAAAAAACGCATACGCCCTTTTTGGCCAACCAAGCAAGCTTGCAAAGGAAATCTGCACTACAATGAAGTCTCACTTCCCCCCGGTCAAAAGGGCCATCTGAAAAAAGTGTAAAATCCAGAAAGGCAGGACAGGCCATGGAGAACTGGGAGCCTTGTTATGCTGATGGGCGGGATGTAAATTGCCAACAACCACTCGGGAGAAGTGTATGGTGTTTCCTGAAACATCTAAAAAACAAAGCAACAGAACCTAGGGCACTTCCACTTATGGTCCTATAGCTTAGGGAAATTAAAATCAAAAAGACACAGCCACCCCAAAGTTTGGGACGCCTCTGTTTACAAGAACCTCGTTTACAGTACAAGTTCAACATCGCAGAAAGTGAAAAATGGATAAAGAAGTTGTGGTATTTACTTACAAAGCAATATCACTCAGCAATGAAATCTATGTCATCAGGCCCTTAGCATCACAATGAGTGGATTCAGGTATGATGATTCTAACTGAAATAAGTCACACAGAAAAAGAAACATCATAAGATATCAGTAATACACGGAATGTAAACTTGGCTACATAGTAACTGAATTACAGAACAGAACAGGGTCTCAAATTTAGAAAACCAACTTATGCTTGCTTAAGGGTAAAGGTGAGTTGGGGTGCTGCATAAAACCAGAGATTGAAATGAGCACAGATAAAGTTCCTTAAGTCAAATATGGAATAGACAAGAGCTACTCCTTGCTCAACGAAATGGACTCAACACCGCATATTAAACGCCTAAGAATGTACCTGACTAGTAAGTATCTTAAAACCTATGGATTGCTATGTCTCCGAAAGAGAATCAAGCATGTGTACAGGGGCATAAACGCAGCAGTGATAGGATTGGAGAGGTTCGGTGAGCAAATGAAGACCCTTTGAAATCATATTGCATGGTACCCATTACACGGGTCTCAACTCTCCAGGTTTAAGGTATTCTTCCTTCAGCTAAAACATGCATGTGGAACCCAAGTATGATCAACCATGTGAACGGGAGACGTGTTCAAATATGTCTCAGTTTTCCTCCCCTGGTACTCGGGTGCAACATTCCAGACGCTTTACTAACACTCTCCCCACTTGGAGAGTCAGCGCCTTTAACCTCCTGTTTGGCCCAGTTTGCAATTTCTGCGGAAGATGAACAGGAATAGCGAGAACCAATGAGAGGCTAGCTGGAGGTGTCTGGACGGGCAAATTTAACTCTCATTTCCCACCAGGAAGAGGAAATAACCAAAGGCTCAGCGTGCCGTACCGGAACCAGATTAGGGCCTGAAGCCATCCTGCGGTGTTGCGGCCAGCTCAAAAGAAACCGAGTTGAAGAAAGGAGCTCAGGGGCACTGTAATTCACAAACCTGCAGAGTTATAAATGACAGCTATCGTCCAAAAATAGACTGAAGTAAGGTTGCCAAGAGGACTTGAAAGCGGGGCAGAATTGCAGGAAACCGATTTCAGGAGGTAGACTGGAATTGCATTGAAAGCATAGGAAAAGAGGCAGAACGTCCACAATGATGCACTTGGCCGAAAAGGGCGTATGCGTTTTTTCCTGAATATATTCAGGAAAAAACGCATACGCCCTTTTTGGCCAACCAAGCAAGCTTGCAAAGGAAATCTGCACTACAATGAAGTCTCACTTCCCCCCGGTCAAAAGGGCCATCTGAAAAAAGTGTAAAATCCAGAAAGGCAGGACAGGCCATGGAGAACTGGGAGCCTTGTTATGCTGATGGGTGGGATGTAAATTGCCAACAACCACTCGGGAGAAGTGTATGGTGTTTCCTGAAACATCTAAAAAACAAAGCAACAGAACCTAGGGCACTTCCACTTATGGTCCTATAGCTTAGGGAAATTAAAATCAAAAAGACACAGCCACCCCAAAGTTTGGAACGGCTCTGTTTACAAGAACCTCGTTTACAGTACAAGTTCAACATCGCAGAAAGTGAAAAATGGATAAAGAAGTTGTGGTATTTACTTACAAAGCAATATCACTCAGCAATGAAATCTGTGTCATCAGGCCCTTAGCAGCACAATGAGTGGATTCAGGTATGATGATTCTAACTGAAGTAAGTCACACAGAAAAAGAAACATCATAAGATATCAGTAATACACGGAATGTAAACTTGGCTACACAGGAACTGAATTACAGAACAGAACAGGGTCTCAAATTTAGAAAACCAACTTATGCTTGCTTAAGGGTAAAGGTGAGTTGGGATGCTGCATAAAACCAGAGATTGAAATGAGCACAGATAAAGTTCCTTAAGTCAAATATGGAATAGACAAGAGCTACTCCTTGCTCAACGAAATGGACTCAACACCGCATATTAAACACCTAAGAATGTACCTGACTAGTAAGTATCTTAAAACCTATGGATTGCTATGTCTCTGAAAGAGAATCAAACATGTGTACAGGGACATAAACGCAGCAGTGATAGGATTGGAGAGGTTCGGTGAGCAAATGAAGACCCTTTGAAATCATATTGCATGGTACCCATTCCACGGGTTTCAACTACCCAGGTTTAAGGTATTCTTCCTTCAGCTAAAACATGCATGTGGAACCTAGAGTATGATCAACCATGTGATCGGGAGACGTGTTCAAATATGTCTCAGTTTTCGTACCCTGGTACTCGGGTGCAACATTCCAGACGCTTTACTAACACTCTCCCCACTTGGAGAGTCAGTCCCTTTAACCTCCTGTTTGGCCCAGTTTGCAATTTCTGCGGAAGATGAACAGGAATAGCGAGAACCAATGAGAGGCTAGCTGGAGGTGTCTGGACGGGCAAATTTAACTCTCATTTCCCACCAGGAAGAGGAATTAACCAAAGGCTCAGCATGCCGGGCCGGAACCAGATTAGGACCTGAAGCCATCCTGCGGTGTTGCGGCCAGGTCACAAGAAAGCGAGTTGAAGAAAGGAGCTCAGGGGCGCTGTAATTCACAAACCTGCAGAGTTATAAATGACAGCTATCGTCCAAAAATAGACTGAAGTAAGGCTGCCAAGAGGACTTGAAAGCGGGGCAGAATTGCAGGAAACCGATTTCAGGAGGTAGACTGGAATTGCATTGAAAGCATAGGAAAAGAGGCAGAACGTCCACAATGATGCACTTGGCCAAAAAGGGCGTATGCGTTTTTTCCTGAATATATTCAGGAAAAAACGCATACGCCCTTTTTGGCCAGCCAAGCAAGCTTGCAAAGGAAATCTGCACTACAATGAAGTCTCACTTCCCCCCGGTCAAAAGGGCCATCTGAAAAAAGTGTAAAATCCAGAAAGGCAGGACAGGCCATGGAGAACTGGGAGCCTTGTTATGCTGATGGGCGGGATGTAAATTGCCAACAACCACTCGGGAGAAGTGTATGGTGTTTCCTGGAACATCTAAAAAACAAAGCAACAGAGCCTAGGGCACTTCCACTTATGGTCCTATAGCTTAGGGAAATTAAAATCAAAAAGACACAGCCACCCCAAAGTTTGGGACGCCTCCGTTTACAAGAACCTCGTTTACCGTACAAGTTCAATATCACAGAAAGTGAAAAATGGATAAAGAACTTGTGGTACTTACGTACAATGCAGTATCACTCAGCAATGAAATCTATGTCATCAGGCCCGTAGCAGCATAATGAGTGGATTCAGGTACGATGATTCTAACTGAAATAAGTCACACAGAAAAAGAAACATCGTAAGATATCACTAATACACGGAATGTAAACTTGGCTACACAGGAACTGCATTCCAAAACAGAACAGGGTCTCAAATTTAGAAAACCAACTTATGCTTGCTTAAGGGTAAAGGTGAGTTGGGGTGCTGCATAAAACCAGAGATTGAAATGAGCACAGATAAAGTTCCTTAAGCCAAATATGGAATAGACAAGAGCTACTCCTTGCTCAACGAAATGGACTCAACACCGCATATTAAACGCCTAAGAATGTACCTGACTAATAAGTATCTTAAAACCTATGGATTGCTATGTCTCCGAAAGAGAATCAAGCATGTGTACAGGGGCATAAACGCAGCAGTGATAGGATTGGAGAGGTTCGGTGAGCAAATGAAGACCCTTTGAAATCATATTGCATGGTACCCATTACACGGGTCTCAACTCTCCAGGTTTAAGGTATTCTTCCTTCAGCTAAAACATGCATGTGGAACCCAAGTATGATCAACCATGTGAACGGGAGACGTGTTCAAATATGTCTCAGTTTTCCTCCCCTGGTACTCGGGTGCAACATTCCAGACGCTTTACTAACACTCTCCCCACTTGGAGAGTCACCGCCTTTAACCTCCTGTTTGGCCCAGTTTGCAATTTCTGCGGAAGATGTACAGGAATAGCGAGAACCAATGAGAGGTTAGCTGGAGGTGTCTGGACGGGCAAATTTAACTCTCATTTCCCACCAGGAAGAGGAATTAACCAAAGGCTCAGCATGCCGGGCCGGAACCAGATTAGGGCCTGAAGCCATCCTGCGGTGTTGCGGCCGGGTCACAAGAAAGCGAGTTGAAGAAAGGAGCTCAGGGGCACTGTAATTCACAAACCTGCAGAGTTATAAATGACAGCTATCGTCCAAAAATAGACTGAAGTAAGGCCACCAAGAGGACTTGAAAGCGGGGCAGAATTGCAGGAAACCGATTTTAGGAGGTAGACTGGAATTGCATTGAAAGCATAGGAAAAGAGGCAGAACGTCCACAATGATGCACTTGGCCAAAAAGGGCGTATGCGTTTTTTCCTGAATATATTCAGGAAAAAACGCATACGCCCTTTTTGGCCAACCAAGCAAGCTTGCAAAGGAAATCTGCACTAAAATGAAGTCTCACTTCCCCCCGGTCAAAAGGGCCATCTGAAAAAAGTGTAAAATCCAGAAAGGCAGGACAGGCCATGGAGAACTGGGAGCCTTGTTATGCTGATGGGCGGGATGTAAATTGCCAACAACCACTCGGGAGAAGTGTATGGTGTTTCCTGAAACATCTAAAAAACAAAGCAACAGAACCTAGGGCACTTCCACTTATGGTCCTATAGCTTAGGGAAATTAAAATCAAAAAGACACAGCCACTCCAAAGTCTGGGACGCCTCTGTTTACAAGAACCTCGTTTACAGTACAAGTTTAACATCACAGAAAGTGAAAAATGGATAAAGAACTTGTGGTACTTACGTACAATGCAGTATCACTCAGCAATGAAATCTATGTCATCAGGCCCGTAGCAGCATAATGAGTGGATTCAGGTATGATGATTCTAACTGAAATAAGTCACACAGAAAAAGAAACATCATAAGATATCACTAATACACGGAATGTAAACTTGGCTACACAGGAACTGCATTCCAAAACAGAACAGGGTCTCAAACTTAGAAAACCAACTTATGCTTGCTTAAGGGTAAAGGTGAGTTGGGGTGCTGCATAAAACCAGAGATTGAAATGAGCACAGATAAAGTTCCTTAAGCCAAATATGGAATAGACAAGAGATACTCCTTGCTCAACGAAATGGACTCAACACCGCATATTAAACGCTTAAGAATGTACCTGACTAGTAAGTATCTTAAAACCTATGGATTGCTATGTCTCCGAAAGAGAATCAAGCATGTGTACAGGGGCATAAACGCAGCAGTGATAGGATTGGAGAGGTTCGGTGAGCAAATGAAGACCCTTTGAAGTCATATTGCATGGTACCCATTCCACGGGTTTCAACTACCCAGGTTTAAGGTATTCTTCCTTCAGCTAAAACATGCATGTGGAACCTAGAGTATGATCAACCATGTGATCGGGAGACGTGTTCAAATATGTCTCAGTTTTCCTCCCCTGGTACTCGGGTGCAACATTCCAGACGCTTTACTAACACTCTCCCCACTTGGAGAGTCAGTCCCTTTAACCTCCTGTTTGGCCCAGTTTGCAATTTCTGCGGAAGATGAACAGGAATAGCGAGAACCAATGAGAGGTTAGCTGGAGGTGTCTGGACGGGCAAATTTAACTCTCATTTCCCACCAGGAAGAGCAATTAACCAAAGGCTCAGCATGCCGGGCCGGAACCAGATTAGGGCCTGAAGCCATCCTGCGGTGTTGCGGCCAGGTCACAAGAAAGCGAGTTGAAGAAAGGAGCTCAGGGGCACTGTAATTCACAAACCTGCAGAGTTATAAATGACAGCTATCGTCCAAAAATAGACTGAAGTAAGGCCACCAAGAGGACTTGAAAGCAGGGCAGAATTGCAGGAAACCGATTTTAGGAGGTAGACTGGAATTGCATTGAAAGCATAGGAAAAGAGGCAGAACGTCCACAATGATGCACTTGGCCAAAAAGGGCGTATGCGTTTTTTCCTGAATATATTCAGGAAAAAACGCATACGCCCTTTTTGGCCAACCAAGCAAGCTTGCAAAGGAAATCTGCACTACAATGAAGTCTCACTTCCCCCCGGTCAAAAGGGCCATCTGAAAAAAGTGTAAAATCCAGAAAGGCAGGACAGGCCATGGAGAACTGGGAGCCTTGTTATGCTGATGGGCGGGATGTAAATTGCCAACAACCACTCGGGAGAAGTGTATGGTGTTTCCTGAAACATCTAAAAAACAAAGCAACAGAACCTAGGGCACTTCCACTTATGGTCCTATAGCTTAGGGAAATTAAAATCAAAAAGACACAGCCACCCCAAAGTTTGGGACGCCTCTGTTTACAAGAACCTCGTTTACAGTACAAGTTTAACATCACAGAAAGTGAAAAATGGATAAAGAACTTGTGGTACTTACGTACAATGCAGTATCACTCAGCAATGAAATCTATGTCATCAGGCCCGTAGCAGCATAATGAGTGGATTCAGGTACGATGATTCTAACTGAAATAAGTCACACAGAAAAAGAAACATCATAAGATATCACTAATACACGGAATGTAAACTTGGCTACACAGGAACTGCATTCCAAAACAGAACAGGGTCTCAAACTTAGAAAACCAACTTATGCTTGCTTAAGGGTAAAGGTGAGCTGGGGTGCTGCATAAAACCAGAGATTGAAATGAGCACACATAAAGTTCCTTAAGCCAAATATGGAATAGACAAGAGTTACTCCTTGCTCAACGAAATGGACTCAAAACCCCATATTAAA
Source organism: Stenella coeruleoalba (assembly GCF_951394435.1). Taxonomy (NCBI): domain Eukaryota; kingdom Metazoa; phylum Chordata; class Mammalia; order Artiodactyla; family Delphinidae; genus Stenella; species Stenella coeruleoalba. The sequence continues at coordinate 481,571 of NW_027645875.1, forward strand.
ACCCTAAGAATGTACCTGACTAGTAAGTATCTTAAAACCTATGGATTGCTATGTCTCCAAAAGAGAATCAAGCGTGTGTACAGGGGAATAAACGCAGCAGTGATAGGATTGGAGAGGTTCGGTGAGCAAATGAAGACCCTTTGAAGTCATATTGCATGGTACCCATTCCACGGATCTCAACTCTCCATGTTTAAGGTATTCTTCCTTCAGCTAAAACATGCATGTGGAACCCAGAGTATGATCAACCATGTGAATGGGAGACGTGTTCAAATATGTCTCAGTTTTCCTCCCCTGGTACTCGGGTGCAGCATTCCAGACGCTTTACTAACACTCTCCCCACTTGGAGAGTCACCGCCTTTAACCTCCTGTTTGGCCCAGTTTGCAATTTCTGCGGAAGATGAACAGGAATAGCGAGAACCAATGAGAGGCTAACTGGAGGTGTCTGGACGGGCAAATTTAACTCTCATTTCCCACCATGAAGAGGAAATAACCAAAGGCTCAGCGTGCCGTGCCGGAACCAGATTAGGGCCTGAAGCCAGCCTGCGGTGTTGCGGCCAGGTCACAAGAAAGCAAGTTGAATAAAGGAGCTCAGGGGCACTGTAATTCACAAACCTGCAGAGTTATAAATGACAGCTATCGTCCAAAAATAGACTGAAGTAAGGCTGCCAAGAGGACTTGAAAGCGGGGCAGAATTGCAGGAAACCGATTTCAGGAGGTAGACTGGAATTGCATTGAAAGCATAGGAAAAGAGGCAGAACGTCCACAATGATGCACTTGGCCAAAAAGGGCGTATGCATTTTTTCCTGAATATATTCAGGAAAAAACGCATACGCCCTTTTTGGCCAACCAAGCAAGCTTGCAAAGGAAATCTGCACTACAATGAAGTCTCACTTCCCCCCGGTCAAAAGGGCCATCTGAAAAAAGTGTAAAATCCAGAAAGGCAGGACAGGCCATGGAGAACTGGGAGCCTTGTTATGCTGATGGGCGGGATGTAAATTGCCAACAACCACTCGGGAGAAGTGTATGGTGTTTCCTGAAACATCTAAAAAACAAAGCAACAGAGCCTAGGGCACTTCCACTTACGGTCCTATAGCTTAGGGAAATTAAAATCAAAAAGACACAGCCACCCCAAAGTTTGGAACGGCTCTGTTTACAAGAACCTCGTTTACAGTACAAGTTCAACATCGCAGAAAGTGAAAAATGGATAAAGAAGTTGTGGTATTTACTTACAAAGCAATATCACTCAGCAATGAAATCTGTGTCATCAGGCCCTTAGCAGCACAATGAGTGGATTCAGGTATGATGATTCTAACTGAAGTAAGTCACACAGAAAAAGAAACATCATAAGATATCACTAATACACGGAATGTAAACTTGGCTACACAGGAACTGAATTACAGAACAGAACAGGGTCTCAAATTTAGAAAACCAACTTATGCTTGCTTAAGGGTAAAGGTGAGTTGGGGTGTTGCATAAAACCAGAGATTGAAATGAGCACAGATAAAGTTCCTTAAGTCAAATATGGAATAGACAAGAGCTACTCCTTGCTCAACGAAATGGACTCAACACCGCATATTAAACGCCTAAGAATGTACCTGACTAGTAAGTATCTTAAAACCTATGGATTGCTATGTCTCCAAAAGAGAATCAAGCATGTGTACAGGGGCATAAACGCAGCAGTGATAGGATTGGAGAGGTTCGGTGAGCAAATGAAGACCCTTTGAAGTCATATTGCATGGTACCCATTACACGGGTCTTAACTCTCCAGGTTTAAGGTATTCTTCCTTCAGCTAAAACATGCATGTGGAACCCAAGTATGATCAACCATGTGAACGGGAGACGTGTTGAAATATGTCTCAGTTTTCCTCCCCTGGTACTCGGGTGCAACATTCCAGACGCTTTACTAACACTCTCCCCACTTGGAGAGTCACCGCCTTTAACCTCCTGTTTGGCCCAGTTTGCAATTTCTGCGGAAGATGAACAGGAATAGCGAGAACCAATGAGAGGCTAACTGGAGGTGTCTGGACGGGCAAATTTAACTCTCATTTCCCACCATGAAGAGGAAATAACCAAAGGCTCAGCGTGCCGTGCCGGAACCAGATTAGGGCCTGAAGCCAGCCTGCGGTGTTGCGGCCAGGTCACAAGAAAGCAAGTTGAATAAAGGAGCTCAGGGGCACTGTAATTCACAAACCTGCAGAGTTATAAATGACAGCTATCGTCCAAAAATAGACTGAAGTAAGGCTGCCAAGAGGACTTGAAAGCGGGGCAGAATTGCAGGAAACCGATTTCAGGAGGTAGACTGGAATTGCATTGAAAGCATAGGAAAAGAGGCAGAACGTCCACAATGATGCACTTGGCCAAAAAGGGCGTATGCGTTTTTTCCTGAATATATTCAGGAAAAAACGCATACGCCCTTTTTGGCCAACCAAGCAAGCTTGCAAAGGAAATCTGCACTACAATGAAGTCTCACTTCCCCCCGGTCAAAAGGGCCATCTGAAAAAAGTGTAAAATCCAGAAAGGCAGGACAGGCCATGGAGAACTGGGAGCCTTGTTATGCTGAAGGGCGGGATGTAAATTGCCAACAACCACTCCGGAGAAGTGTATGGTGTTTCCTGAAACATCTAAAAAACAAAGCAACAGAACCTAGGGCACTTCCACTTATGGTCCTATAGCTTAGGGAAATTAAAATCAAAAAGACACAGCCACTTCAAAGTTTGGAACGGCTCTGTTTACAAGAACCTCGTTTACAGTACAAGTTCAACATCGCAGAAAGTGAAAAATGGATAAAGAAGTTGTGGTATTTACTTACAAAGCAATATCACTCAGCAATGAAATCTGTGTCATCAGGCCCTTAGCAGCACAATGAGTGGATTCAGGTATGATGATTCTAACTGAAATAAGTCACACAGAAAAAGAAACATCATAAGATATCAGTAATACACGGAATGGAAACTTGGCTACACAGGAACTGAATTACAGAACAGAACAGGGTCTCAAATTTAGAAAACCAACGTATTCTTGCTTAAGGGTAAAGGTGAGTTGGGGTGCTGCATAAAACCAGAGATTGAAATGAGCACAGATAAAGTTCCTTAAGCCAAATATGGAATAGACAAGAGCTACTCCTTGCTCAACGAAATGGACTCAACACCCCATATTAAACGCCTAAGAATGTACCTGACTAGTAAGTATCTTAAAACCTATGGATTGCTATGTCTCCGAAAGAGAATCAAGCATGTGTACAGGGGCATAAACGCAGCAGTGATAGGATTGGAGAGGTTCGGTGAGCAGATGAAGACCCTTTGAAGTCATATTGCATGGTACCCATTCCACGGGTTTCAACTACCCAGGTTTAAGGTATTCTTCCTTCAGCTAAAACATGCATGTGGAACCTAGAGTATGATCAACCATGTGATCGGGAGACGTGTTCAAATATGTCTCAGTTTTCCTCCCCTGGTACTCGGGTGCAACATTCCAGACGCTTTACTAACACTCTCCCCACTTGGAGAGTCAGTCCCTTTAACCTCCTGTTTGGCCCAGTTTGCAATTTCTGCGGAAGATGAACAGGAATAGCGAGAACCAATGAGAGGCTAGCTGGAGGTGTCTGGACGGGCAAATTTAACTCTCATTTCCCACCAGGAAGAGGAATTAACCAAAGGCTCAGCATGCCGGGCCGGAACCAGATTAGGGCCTGAAGCCATCCTGCGGTGTTGCGGCCAGCTCAAAAGAAAGCGAGTTGAAGAAAGCAGCTCAGGGGCACTGTAATTCACAAACCTGCAGAGTTATAAATGACAGCTATCGTCCAAAAATAGACTGAAGTAAGGCTGCCAAGAGGACTTGAAAGCGGGGCAGAATTGCAGGAAACCGATTTCAGGAGGTAGACTGGAATTGCATTGAAAGCATAGGAAAAGAGGCAGAACGTCCACAATGATGCACTTGGCCAAAAAGGGCGTATGCGTTTTTTCCTGAATATATTCAGGAAAAAACGCATACGCCCTTTTTGGCCAACCAAGCAAACTAGCGAAGGAAATCTGCACTACAATGAAGTCTCACTTCCCCTGGTCAAAAGGGCCATCTGAAAAAAGTGTAAATCCACAAAGGCAGGACAGGCCATGGAGAACTGGGAGCCTTGTTATGCTGATGGGCGGGATGTAAATTGCCAACAACACTCGGGAGAAGTGTATGGTGTTTCCTGAAACATCTAAAAAACAAAGCAACAGAGCCTAGGGCACTGCCACTTATGGTCCTATAGCTTAGGGAAATTAAATCAAAAAGACACAGCCACCCCAAAGTTTGGGACGCCTCTGTTTACAAGAACCTCGTTTACAGTACAAGTTCAACATCGCAGAAAGTGAAAAATGGATAAAGAAGTTGTGGTATTTACTTACAAAGCAATATCACTCAGCAATGAAATCTGTGTCATCAGGCCCTTAGCAGCACAATGAGTGGATTCAGGTATGATGATTCTAACTGAAGTAAGTCACACAGAAAAAGAAACATCATAAGATATCAGTAATACATGGAATGTAAACTTGGCTACACAGGAACTGAATTACAGAACAGAACAGGGACTCAAATTTAGAAAACCAACTTATGCTTGCTTAATGGTAAAGGTGAGTTGGGGTGCTGCATAAAACCAGAGATTGAAATGAGCACAGATAAAGTTCCTTAAGCCAAATATGGAATAGACAAGAGCTACTCCTTGCTCAACGAAATGGACTCAACACCGCATATTAAACGCCTAAGAATGTACCTGACTAGTAAGTATCTTAAAACCTATGGATTGCTATGCCTCCGAAACAGAATCAAGCATGTGTACAGGGGCATAAACGCAGCAGTGATAGGATTGGAGAGGTTCGGTGAGCAAATGAAGACCCTTTGAAGTCATATTGCATGGTACCCATTCCACGGGTTTCAACTACCCAGGTTTAAGGTATTCTTCCTTCAGCTAAAACATGCATGTGGTACCTAGAGTATGATCAACCATGTGATCGGGAGACGTGTTCAAATATGTCTCAGTTTTCGTACCCTGGTACTCGGGTGCAACATTCCAGACGCTTTACTAACACTCTCCCCACTTGGAGAGTCAGTCCCTTTAACCTCCTGTTTGGCCCAGTTTGCAATTTCTGCGGAAGATGAACAGGAATAGTGAGAACCAATGAGAGGCTAGCTGGAGGTGTCTGGACGGGCAAATTTAACTCTCATTTCCCACCAGGAAGAGGAATTAACCAAAGGCTCAGCATGCCGGGCCGGAACCAGATTAGGGCCTGAAGCCATCCTGCGGTGTTGCGGCCAGGTCACAAGAAAGCGAGTTGAAGAAAGGAGCTCAGGGGCACTGTAATTCACAAACCTGCAGAGTTATAAATGACAGCTATCGTCCAAAAATAGACTGAAGTAAGGCTGCCAAGAGGACTTGAAAGCGGGGCAGAATTGCAGGAAACCGATTTCAGGAGGTAGACTGGAATTGCATTGAAAGCATAGGAAAAGAGGCAGAACGTCCACAATGATGCACTTGGCCAAAAAGGGCGTATGCGTTTTTTCCTGAATATATTCAGGAAAAAACGCATACGCCCTTTTTGGCCAACCAAGCAAGCTTGCAAAGGAAATCTGCACTACAATGAAGTCTCACTTCCCCCCGGTCAAAAGGGCCATCTGAAAAAAGTGTAAAATCCAGAAAGGCAGGACAGGCCATGGAGAACTGGGAGCCTTGTTATGCTGATGGGCGGGATGTAAATTGCCAACAGACACTCCGGAGAAGTGTATGGTGTTTCCTGAAACATCTAAAAAACAAAGCAACAGATCCTAGGGCACTTCCACTTATGGTCCTATAGCTTAGGGAAATTAAAATCAAAAAGACACAGCCACCCCAAAGTTTGGAACGGCTCTGTTTACAAGAACCTCGTTTACAGTACAAGTTCAACATCGCAGAAAGTGAAAAATGGATAAAGAAGTTTGTGGTATTTACTTACAAAGCAATATCACTCAGCAAAGAAATCTGTGTCATCAGGCCCTTAGCAGCACATGAGTGGATTCAGGTATGATGATTCTAACTGAAGTAAGTCACACAGAAAAAGAAACATCATAAGATATCAGTAATACACGGAATGTAAACTTGGCTACACAGGAACTGAATTACAGAACAGAACAGGGTCTCAAATTTAGAAAACCAACTTATGCTTGCTTAAGGGTAAAGGTGAGTTGGGGTGCTGCATAAAACCAGAGATTGAAATGAGCACAGATAAAGTTCCTTAAGTCAAATATAGAATAGACAAGAGCTACTCCTTGCTCAACGAAATGGACTCAACACCGCATATTAAACGCCTAAGAATGTACCTGACTAGTAAGTATCTTAAAACCTATGGATTGCTATGTCTCCGAAAGAGAATCAAGCATGTGTACAGGGGCATAAACGCAGCAGTGATAGGATTGGAGAGGTTCGGTGAGCAAATGAAGACCCTTTGAAGTCATATTGCATGGTACCCATTACACGGGTCTTAACTCTCCAGGTTTAAGGTATTCTTCCTTCAGCTAAAACATGCATGTGGAACCCAAGTATGATCAACCATGTGAACGGGAGACGTGTTCAAATATGTCTCAGTTTTCCTCCCCTGGTACTCGGGTGCAACATTCCAGACGCTTTACTAACACTCTCCCCACTTGGAGAGTCACCGCCTTTAACCTCCTGTTTGGCCCAGTTTGCAATTTCTGCGGAAGATGAACAGGAATAGCGAGAACCAATGAGAGACTAGCTGGAGGTGTCTGGACGGGCAAATTTAACTCTCATTTCCCACCAGGAAGAGGAAATAACCAAAGGATCAGCGTGCCGTGCCGGAATCAGATTAGGGCCTGAAGCCATCCTGCGGTGTTGCGGCCAGGTCACAAGAAAGCGAGTTGAAGAAAGGAGCTCTGGGGCACTGTAATTCACAAACCTGCAGAGTTATAAATGACAGCTATCGTCCAAAAATAGACTGAAGTAAGGCTGCCAAGAGGACTTGAAAGCGGGGCAGAATTGCAGGAAACCGATTTCAGGAGGTAGGCTGGAATTGCATTGAAAGCATAGGAAAAGAGGCAGAACGTCCACAATGATGCACTTGGCCAAAAAGGGCGTATGCGTTTTTTCCTGAATATATTCAGGAAAAAACGCATACGCCCTTTTTGGCCAACCAAGCAAGCTTGCAAAGGAAATCTGCACTACAATGAAGTCTCACTTCCCCCCGGTCAAAAGGGCCATCTGAAAAAAGTGTAAAATCCAGAAAGGCAGGACAGGCCATGGAGAACTGGGAGCCTTGTTATGCTGATGGGCGGGATGTAAATTGCCAACAGACACTCGGGAGAAGTGTATGGTGTTTCCTGAAACATCTAAAAAACAAAGCAACAGAGCCTAGGGCACTGCCACTTATGGTCCTATAGCTTAGGGAAATTAAAATCAAAAAGACACAGCCACCCCAAAGTTTGGGACGCCTCTGTTTACAAGAACCTCGTTTACAGTACAAGTTCAACATCGCAGAAAGTGAAAAATGGATAAAGAAGTTGTGGTATTTACTTACAAAGCAATATCACTCAGCAATGAAATCTGTGTCATCAGGCCCTTAGCAGCACAATGAGTGGATTCAGGTATGATGATTCTAACTGAAGTAAGTCACACAGAAAAAGAAACATCATAAGATATCAGTAATACACGGAATGTAAACTTGGCTACACAGGAACTGAATTACAGAACAGAACAGGGTCTCAAATTTAGAAAACCAACTTATGCTTGCTTAAGGGTAAAGATGAGTTGGGGTGCTGCATAAAACCAGAGATTGAAATGAGCACAGATAAAGTTCCTTAAGCCAAATATGGAATAGACAAGAGCTACTCCTTGCTCAACGAAATGGACTCAACACCGCATATTAAACGCTTAAGAATGTACCTTACTAGTAAGTATCTTAAAACCTATGGATTGCTATGTCTCCGAAAGAGAATCAAGCATGTGTACAGGGGCATAAACGCAGCAGTGATAGGATTGGAGAGGTTCGGTGAGCAAATGAAGACCCTTTGAAGTCATATTGCATGGTACCCATTACACGGGTCTTAACTCTCCAGGTTTATGGTATTCTTCCTTCAGCTAAAACATGCATGTGGAACCCAAGTATGATCAACCATGTGAACGGGAGACGTGTTCAAATATGTCTCAGTTTTCCTCCCCTGGTACTCGGGTGCAACATTCCAGACGCTTTACTAACACTCTCCCCACTTGGAGAGTCACCGCCTTTAACCTCCTGTTTGGCCCAGTTTGCAATTTCTGCGGAAGATGAACAGGAATAGCGAGAACCAATGAGAGACTAGCTGGAGGTGTCTGGACGGGCAAATTTAACTCTCATTTCCCACCAGGAAGAGGAAATAACCAAAGGCTCAGCGTGCCGTGCCGGAATCAGATTAGGGCCTGAAGCCATCCTGCGGTGTTGCGGCCAGGTCACAAGAAAGCGAGTTGAAGAAAGGAGCTCTGGGGCACTGTAATTCACAAACCTGCAGAGTTATAAATGACAGCTATCGTCCAAAAATAGACTGAAGTAAGGCTGCCAAGAGGACTTGAAAGCGGGGCAGAATTGCAGGAAACCGATTTCAGGAGGTAGACTGGAATTGCATTGAAAGCATAGGAAAAGAGGCAGAACGTCCACAATGATGCACTTGGCCAAAAAGGGCGTATGCGTTTTTTCCTGAATATATTCAGGAAAAAACGCATACGCCCTTTTTGGCCAACCAAGCAAGCTTGCAAAGGAAATCTGCACTACAATGAAGTCTCACTTCCCCCCGGTCAAAAGGGCCATCTGAAAAAAGTGTAAAATCCAGAAAGGCAGGACAGGCCATGGAGAACTGGGAGCCTTCTTATGCTGATGGGCGGGATGTAAATTGCCAACAACCACTCGGGAGAAGTGTATGGTGTTTCCTGAAACATCTAAAAAACAAAGCAACAGAGCCTAGGGCACTGCCACTTATGGTCCTATAGCTTAGGGAAATTAAAATCAAAAAGACACAGCCACCCCAAAGTTTGGGGCGCCTCTGTTTACAAGAACCTCGTTTACAGTACAAGTTCAACATCGCAGAAAGTGAAAAATGGATAAAGAAGTTGTGGTATTTACTTACAAAGCAATATCACTCAGCAATGAAATCTGTGTCATCAGGCCCTTAGCAGCACAATGAGTGGATTCAGGTATGGTGATTCTAACTGAAGTAAGTCACACAGAAAAAGAAACATCATAAGATATCAGTAATACACGGAATGTAAACTTGGCTACACAGGAACTGAATTACAGAACAGAACAGGGTCTCAAATTTAGAAAACCAACTTATGCTTGCTTAAGGGTAAAGGTGAGTTGGGGTGCTGCATAAAACCAGAGATTGAAATGAGCACAGATAAAGTTCCTTAAGTCAAATATGGAATAGACAAGAGCTACTCCTTGCTCAACGAAATGGACTCAACACCGCATATTAAACGCCTAAGAATGTACCTGACTAGTAAGTATCTTAAAACCTATGGATTGCTATGTCTCCGAAAGAGAATCAAGCATGTGTACAGGGGCATAAACGCAGCAGTGATAGGATTGGAGAGGTTCGGTGAGCAAATGAAGACCCTTTGAAGTCATATTGCATGGTACCCATTACACGGGTCTTAACTCTCCAGGTTTAAGGTATTCTTCCTTCAGCTAAAACATGCATGTGGAACCCAAGTATGATCAACCATGTGAACGGGAGACGTGTTCAAATATGTCTCAGTTTTCCTCCCCTGGTACTCGGGTGCAACATTCCAGACGCTTTACTAACACTCTCCCCACTTGGAGAGTCACCGCCTTTAACCTCCTGTTTGGCCCAGTTTGCAATTTCTGCGGAAGATGAACAGGAATAGCGAGAACCAATGAGAGACTAGCTGGAGGTGTCTGGACGGGCAAATTTCACTCTCATTTCCCACCAGGAAGAGGAAATAACCAAAGGATCAGCGTGCCGTGCCGGAATCAGATTAGGGCCTGAAGCCATCCTGCGGTGTTGCGGCCAGGTCACAAGAAAGCGAGTTGAAGAAAGGAGCTCTGGGGCACTGTAATTCACAAACCTGCAGAGTTATAAATGACAGCTATCGTCCAAAAATAGACTGAAGTAAGGCTGCCAAGAGGACTTGAAAGCGGGGCAGAATTGCAGGAAACCGATTTCAGGAGGTAGGCTGGAATTGCATTGAAAGCATAGGAAAAGAGGCAGAACGTCCACAATGATGCACTTGGCCAAAAAGGGCGTATGCGTTTTTTCCTGAATATATTCAGGAAAAAACGCATACGCCCTTTTTGGCCAACCAAGCAAGCTTGCAAAGGAAATCTGCACTACAATGAAGTCTCACTTCCCCCCGGTCAAAAGGGCCATCTGAAAAAAGTGTAAAATCCAGAAAGGCAGGACAGGCCATGGAGAACTGGGAGCCTTGTTATGCTGATGGGCGGGATGTAAATTGCCAACAGACACTCGGGAGAAGTGTATGGTGTTTCCTGAAACATCTAAAAAACAAAGCAACAGAGCCTAGGGCACTGCCACTTATGGTCCTATAGCTTAGGGAAATTAAAATCAAAAAGACACAGCCACCCCAAAGTTTGGGACGCCTCTGTTTACAAGAACCTCGTTTACAGTACAAGTTCAACATCGCAGAAAGTGAAAAATGGATAAAGAAGTTGTGGTATTTACTTACAAAGCAATATCACTCAGCAATGAAATCTGTGTCATCAGGCCCTTAGCAGCACAATGAGTGGATTCAGGTATGATGATTCTAACTGAAGTAAGTCACACAGAAAAAGAAACATCATAAGATATCAGTAATACACGGAATGTAAACTTGGCTACACAGGAACTGAATTACAGAACAGAACAGGGTCTCAAATTTAGAAAACCAACTTATGCTTGCTTAAGGGTAAAGGTGAGTTGGGGTGCTGCATAAAACCAGAGATTGAAATGAGCACAGATAAAGTTCCTTAAGCCAAATATGGAATAGACAAGAGCTACTCCTTGCTCAACGAAATGGACTCAACACCGCATATTAAACGCTTAAGAATGTACCTTACTAGTAAGTATCTTAAAACCTATGGATTGCTATGTCTCCGAAAGAGAATCAAGCATGTGTACAGGGGCATAAACGCAGCAGTGATAGGATTGGAGAGGTTCGGTGAGCAAATGAAGACCCTTTGAAGTCATATTGCATGGTACCCATTACACGGGTCTTAACTCTCCAGGTTTAAGGTATTCTTCCTTCAGCTAAAACATGCATGTGGAACCCAAGTATGATCAACCATGTGAACGGGAGACGTGTTCAAATATGTCTCAGTTTTCCTCCCCTGGTACTCGGGTGCAACATTCCAGACGCTTTACTAACACTCTCCCCACTTGGAGAGTCACCGCCTTTAACCTCCTGTTTGGCCCAGTTTGCAATTTCTGCGGAAGATGAACAGGAATAGCGAGAACCAATGAGAGACTAGCTGGAGGTGTCTGGACGGGCAAATTTAACTCTCATTTCCCACCAGGAAGAGGAAATAACCAAAGGATCAGCGTGCCGTGCCGGAATCAGATTAGGGCCTGAAGCCATCCTGCGGTGTTGCGGCCAGGTCACAAGAAAGCGAGTTGAAGAAAGGAGCTCTGGGGCACTGTAATTCACAAACCTGCAGAGTTATAAATGACAGCTATCGTCCAAAAATAGACTGAAGTAAGGCTGCCAAGAGGACTTGAAAGCGGGGCAGAATTGCAGGAAACCGATTTCAGGAGGTAGACTGGAATTGCATTGAAAGCATAGGAAAAGAGGCAGAACGTCCACAATGATGCACTTGGCCAAAAAGGGCGTATGCGTTTTTTCCTGAATATATTCAGGAAAAAACGCATACGCCCTTTTTGGCCAACCAAGCAAGCTTGCAAAGGAAATCTGCACTACAATGAAGTCTCACTTCCCCCCGGTCAAAAGGGCCATCTGAAAAAAGTGTAAAATCCAGAAAGGCAGGACAGGCCATGGAGAACTGGGAGCCTTGTTATGCTGATGGGCGGGATGTAAATTGCCAACAACCACTCGGGAGAAGTGTATGGTGTTTCCTGAAACATCTAAAAAACAAAGCAACAGAGCCTAGGGCACTGCCACTTATGGTCCTATAGCTTAGGGAAATTAAAATCAAAAAGACACAGCCACCCCAAAGTTTGGGACGCCTCTGTTTACAAGAACCTCGTTTACAGTACAAGTTCAACATCGCAGAAAGTGAAAAATGGATAAAGAAGTTGTGGTATTTACTTACAAAGCAATATCACTCAGCAATGAAATCTGTGTCATCAGGCCCTTAGCAGCACAATGAGTGGATTCAGGTATGATGATTCTAACTGAAGTAAGTCACACAGAAAAAGAAATATCATAAGATATCAGTAATACACGGAATGTAAACTTGGCTACACAGGAACTGAATTACAGAACAGAACAGGGTCTCAAATTTAGAAAACCAACTTATGCTTGCTTAAGGGTAAAGGTGAGTTGGGGTGCTGCATAAAACCAGAGATTGAAATGAGCACAGATAAAGTTCCTTAAGTCAAATATGGAATAGACAAGAGCTACTCCTTGCTCAACGAAATGGACTCAACACCGCATATTAAACGCCTAAGAATGTACCTGACTAGTAAGTATCTTAAAACCTATGGATTGCTATGTCTCCGAAAGAGAATCAAGCATGTGTACAGGGGCATAAACGCAGCAGTGATAGGATTGGAGAGGTTCGGTGAGCAAATGAAGACCCTTTGAAGTCATATTGCATGGTACCCATTACACGGGTCTTAACTCTCCAGGTTTAAGGTATTCTTCCTTCAGCTAAAACATGCATGTGGAACCCAAGTATGATCAACCATGTGAACGGGAGACGTGTTCAAATATGTCTCAGTTTTCCTCCCCTGGTACTCGGGTGCAACATTCCAGACGCTTTACTAACACTCTCCCCACTTGGAGAGTCACCGCCTTTAACCTCCTGTTTGGCCCAGTTTGCAATTTCTGCGGAAGATGAACAGGAATAGCGAGAACCAATGAGAGACTAGCTGGAGGTGTCTGGACGGGCAAATTTAACTCTCATTTCCCACCAGGAAGAGGAAATAACCAAAGGATCAGCGTGCCGTGCCGGAATCAGATTAGGGCCTGAAGCCATCCTGCGGTGTTGCGGCCAGGTCACAAGAAAGCGAGTTGAAGAAAGGAGCTCTGGGGCACTGTAATTCACAAACCTGCAGAGTTATAAATGACAGCTATCGTCCAAAAATAGACTGAAGTAAGGCTGCCAAGAGGACTTGAAAGCGGGGCAGAATTGCAGGAAACCGATTTCAGGAGGTAGACTGGAATTGCATTGAAAGCATAGGAAAAGAGGCAGAACGTCCACAATGATGCACTTGGCCAAAAAGGGCGTATGCGTTTTTTCCTGAATATATTCAGGAAAAGACGCATACGCCCTTTTTGGCCAACCAAGCAAGCTTGCAAAGGAAATCTGCACTACAATGAAGTCTCACTTCCCCCCGGTCAAAAGGGCCATCTGAAAAAAGTATAAAATCCAGAAAGGCAGGACAGGCCATGGAGAACTGGGAGCCTTGTTATGCTGATGGGCGGGATGTAAATTGCCAACAGACACTCGGGAGAAGTGTATGGTGTTTCCTGAAACATCTAAAAAACAAAGCAACAGAGCCTAGGGCACTGCCACTTATGGTCCTATAGCTTAGGGAAATTAAAATCAAAAAGACACAGCCACCCCAAAGTTTGGGACGCCTCTGTTTACAAGAACCTCGTTTACAGTACAAGTTCAACATCGCAGAAAGTGAAAAATGGATAAAGAAGTTGTGGTATTTACTTACAAAGCAATATCACTCAGCAATGAAATCTGTGTCATCAGGCCCTTAGCAGCACAATGAGTGGATTCAGGTATGATGATTCTAACTGAAGTAAGTCACACAGAAAAAGAAACATCATAAGATATCAGTAATACACGGAATGTAAACTTGGCTACACAGGAACTGAATTACAGAACAGAACAGGGTCTCAAATTTAGAAAACCAACTTATGCTTGCTTAAGGGTAAAGGTGAGTTGGGGTGCTGCATAAAACCAGAGATTGAAATGAGCACAGATAAAGTTCCTTAAGCCAAATATGGAATAGACAAGAGCTACTCCTTGCTCAACGAAATGGACTCAACACCGCATATTAAACGCCTAAGAATGTACCTGACTAGTAAGTATCTTAAAACCTATGGATTGCTATGTCTCCGAAAGAGAATCAAGCATGTGTACAGGGGCATAAACGCAGCAGTGATAGGATTGGAGAGGTTCGGTGAGCAAATGAAGACCCTTTGAAGTCATATTGCATGGTACCCATTACACGGGTCTTAACTCTCCAGGTTTAAGGTATTCTTCCTTCAGCTAAAACATGCATGTGGAACCCAAGTATGATCAACCATGTGAACGGGAGACGTGTTCAAATATGTCTCAGATTTCCTCCCCTGGTACTCGGGTGCAACATTCCAGACGCTTTACTAACACTCTCCCCACTTGGAGAGTCACCGCCTTTAACCTCCTGTTTGGCCCAGTTTGCAATTTCTGCGGTAGATGAACAGGAATAGCGAGAACCAATGAGAGACTAGCTGGAGGTGTCTGGACGGGCAAATTTAACTCTCATTTCCCACCAGGAAGAGGAAATAACCAAAGGATCAGCGTGCCGTGCCGGAATCAGATTAGGGCCTGAAGCCATCCTGCGGTGTTGCGGCCAGGTCACAAGAAAGCGAGTTGAAGAAAGGAGCTCTGGGGCACTGTAATTCACAAACCTGCAGAGTTATAAATGACAGCTATCGTCCAAAAATAGACTGAAGTAAGGCTGCCAAGAGGACTTGAAAGCGGGGCAGAATTGCAGGAAACCGATTTCAGGAGGTAGGCTGGAATTGCATTGAAAGCATAGGAAAAGAGGCAGAACGTCCACAATGATGCACTTGGCCAAAAAGGGCGTATGCGTTTTTTCCTGAATATATTCAGGAAAAAACGCATACGCCCTTTTTGGCCAACCAAGCAAGCTTGCAAAGGAAATCTGCACTACAATGAAGTCTCACTTCCCCCCGGTCAAAAGGGCCATCTGAAAAAAGTGTAAAATCCAGAAAGGCAGGACAGGCCATGGAGAACTGGGAGCCTTGTTATGCTGATGGGCGGGATGTAAATTGCCAACAGACACTCGGGAGAAGTGTATGGTGTTTCCTGAAACATCTAAAAAACAAAGCAACAGAGCCTAGGGCACTGCCACTTATGGTCCTATAGCTTAGGGAAATTAAAATCAAAAAGACACAGCCACCCCAAAGTTTGGGACGCCTCTGTTTACAAGAACCTCGTTTACAGTACAAGTTCAACATCGCAGAAAGTGAAAAATGGATAAAGAAGTTGTGGTATTTACTTACAAAGCAATATCACTCAGCAATGAAATCTGTGTCATCAGGCCCTTAGCAGCACAATGAGTGGATTCAGGTATGATGATTCTAACTGAAGTAAGTCACACAGAAAAAGAAACATCATAAGATATCAGTAATACACGGAATGTAAACTTGGCTACACAGGAACTGAATTACAGAACAGAACAGGGTCTCAAATTTAGAAAACCAACTTATGCTTGCTTCAGGGTAAAGGTGAGTTGGGGTGCTGCATAAAACCAGAGATTGAAATGAGCACAGATAAAGTTCCTTAAGTCAAATATGGAATAGACAAGAGCTACTCCTTGCTCAACGAAATGGACTCAACACCGCATATTAAACGCCTAAGAATGTACCTGACTAGTAAGTATCTTAAAACCTATGGATTGCTATGTCTCCGAAAGAGAATCAAGCATGTGTACAGGGGCATAAACGCAGCAGTGATAGGATTGGAGAGGTTCGGTGAGCAAATGAAGACCCTTTGAAATCATACTGCATGGTACCCATTACACGGGTCTTAACTCTCCAGGTTTAAGGTATTCTTCCTTCAGCTAAAACATGCATGTGGAACCCAAGTATGATCAACCATGTGAACGGGAGACGTGTTCAAATATGTCTCAGTTTTCCTCCCCTGGTACTCGGGTGCAACATTCCAGACGCTTTACTAACACTCTCCCCACTTGGAGAGTCACCGCCTTTAACCTCCTGTTTGGCCCAGTTTGCAATTTCTGCGGAAGATGAACAGGAATAGCGAGAACCAATGAGAGACTAGCTGGAGGTGTCTGGACGGGCAAATTTAACTCTCATTTCCCACCAGGAAGAGGAAATAACCAAAGGCTCAGCGTGCCGTGCCGGAATCAGATTAGGGCCTGAAGCCATCCTGCGGTGTTGCGGCCAGGTCACAAGAAAGCGAGTTGAAGAAAGGAGCTCTGGGGCACTGTAATTCACAAACCTGCAGAGTTATAAATGACAGCTATCGTCCAAAAATAGACTGAAGTAAGGCTGCCAAGAGGACTTGAAAGCGGGGCAGAATTGCAGGAAACCGATTTCAGGAGGTAGACTGGAATTGCATTGAAAGCATAGGAAAAGAGGCAGAACGTCCACAATGATGCACTTGGCCAAAAAGGGCGTATGCGTTTTTTCCTGAATATATTCAGGAAAAAACGCATACGCCCTTTTTGGCCAACCAAGCAAGCTTGCAAAGGAAATCTGCACTACAATGAAGTCTCACTTCCCCCCGGTCAAAAGGGCCATCTGAAAAAAGTGTAAAATCCAGAAAGGCAGGACAGGCCATGGAGAACTGGGAGCCTTGTTATGCTGATGGGCGGGATGTAAATTGCCAACAGACACTCCGGAGAAGTGTATGGTGTTTCCTGAAACATCTAAAAAACAAAGCAACAGAGCCTAGGGCACTGCCACTTATGGTCCTATAGCTTAGGGAAATTAAAATCAAAAAGACACAGCCACCCCAAAGTTTGGGACGCCTCTGTTTACAAGAACCTCGTTTACAGTACAAGTTCAACATCGCAGAAAGTGAAAAATGGATAAAGAAGTTGTGGTATTTACTTACAAAGCAATATCACTCAGCAATGAAATCTGTGTCATCAGGCCCTTAGCAGCACAATGAGTGGATTCAGGTATGATGATTCTAACTGAAGTAAGTCACACAGAAAAAGAAACATCATAAGATATCAGTAATACACGGAATGTAAACTTGGCTACACAGGAACTGAATTACAGAACAGAACAGGGTCTCAAATTTAGAAAACCAACTTATGCTTGCTTCAGGGTAAAGGTGAGTTGGGGTGCTGCATAAAACCAGAGATTGAAATGAGCACAGATAAAGTTCCTTAAGTCAAATATGGAATAGACAAGAGCTACTCCTTGCTCAACGAAATGGACTCAACACCGCATATTAAACGCCTAAGAATGTACCTGACTAGTAAGTATCTTAAAACCTATGGATTGCTATGTCTCCGAAAGAGAATCAAGCATGTGTACAGGGGCATAAACGCAGCAGTGATAGGATTGGAGAGGTTCGGTGAGCAAATGAAGACCCTTTGAAGTCATATTGCATGGTACCCATTACACGGGTCTTAACTCTCCAGGTTTAAGGTATTCTTCCTTCAGCTAAAACATGCATGTGGAACCCAAGTATGATCAACCATGTGAACGGGAGACGTGTTCAAATATGTCTCAGTTTTCCTCCCCTGGTACTCGGGTGCAACATTCCAGACGCTTTACTAACACTCTCCCCACTTGGAGAGTCACCGCCTTTAACCTCCTGTTTGGCCCAGTTTGCAATTTCTGCGGAAGATGAACAGGAATAGCGAGAACCAATGAGAGACTAGCTGGAGGTGTCTGGACGGGCAAATTTAACTCTCATTTCCCACCAGGAAGAGGAAATAACCAAAGGATCAGCGTGCCGTGCCGGAATCAGATTAGGGCCTGAAGCCATCCTGCGGTGTTGCGGCCAGGTCACAAGAAAGCGAGTTGAAGAAAGGAGCTCTGGGGCACTGTAATTCACAAACCTGCAGAGTTATAAATGACAGCTATCGTCCAAAAATAGACTGAAGTAAGGCTGCCAAGAGGACTTGAAAGCGGGGCAGAATTGCAGGAAACCGATTTCAGGAGGTAGACTGGAATTGCATTGAAAGCATAGGAAAAGAGGCAGAACGTCCACAATGATGCACTTGGCCAAAAAGGGCGTATGCGTTTTTTCCTGAATATATTCAGGAAAAAACGCATACGCCCTTTTTGGCCAACCAAGCAAGCTTGCAAAGGAAATCTGCACTACAATGAAGTCTCACTTCCCCCCGGTCAAAAGGGCCATCTGAAAAAAGTGTAAAATCCAGAAAGGCAGGACAGGCCATGGAGAACTGGGAGCCTTGTTATGCTGATGGGCGGGATGTAAATTGCCAACAGACACTCGGGAGAAGTGTATGGTGTTTCCTGAAACATCTAAAAAACAAAGCAACAGAGCCTAGGGCACTGCCACTTATGGTCCTATAGCTTAGGGAAATTAAAATCAAAAAGACACAGCCACCCCAAAGTTTGGGACGCCTCTGTTTACAAGAACCTCGTTTACAGTACAAGTTCAACATCGCAGAAAGTGAAAAATGGATAAAGAAGTTGTGGTATTTACTTACAAAGCAATATCACTCAGCAATGAAATCTGTGTCATCAGGCCCTTAGCAGCACAATGAGTGGATTCAGGTATGATGATTCTAACTGAAGTAAGTCACACAGAAAAAGAAACATCATAAGATATCAGTAATACACGGAATGTAAACTTGGCTACACAGGAACTGAATTACAGAACAGAACAGGGTCTCAAATTTAGAAAACCAACTTATGCTTGCTTAAGGGTAAAGGTGAGTTGGGGTGCTGCATAAAACCAGAGATTGAAATGAGCACAGATAAAGTTCCTTAAGTCAAATATGGAATAGACAAGAGCTACTCCTTGCTCAACGAAATGGACTCAACACCGCATATTAAACGCCTAAGAATGTACCTGACTAGTAAGTATCTTAAAACCTATGGATTGCTATGTCTCCGAAAGAGAATCAAGCATGTGTACAGGGGCATAAACGCAGCAGTGATAGGATTGGAGAGGTTCGGTGAGCAAATGAAGACCCTTTGAAGTCATATTGCATGGTACCCATTACACGGGTTTCAACTACCCAGGTTTAAGGTATTCTTCCTTCAGCTAAAACATGCATGTGGAACCCAAGTATGATCAACCATGTGAACGGGAGACGTGTTCAAATATGTCTCAGTTTTCCTCCCCTGGTACTCGGGTGCAACATTCCAGACGCTTTACTAACACTCTCCCCACTTGGAGAGTCAGCGCCTTTAACCTCCTGTTTGGCCCAGTTTGCAATTTCTGCGGAAGATGAACAGGAATAGCGAGAACCAATGAGAGACTAGCTGGAGGTGTCTGGACGGGCAAATTTAACTCTCATTTCCCACCAGGAAGAGGAAATAACCAAAGGATCAGCGTGCCGTGCCGGAATCAGATTAGGGCCTGAAGCCATCCTGCGGTGTTGCGGCCAGGTCACAAGAAAGCGAGTTGAAGAAAGGAGCTCTGGGGCACTGTAATTCACAAACCTGCAGAGTTATAAATGACAGCTATCGTCCAAAAATAGACTGAAGTAAGGCTGCCAAGAGGACTTGAAAGCGGGGCAGAATTGCAGGAAACCGATTTCAGGAGGTAGGCTGGAATTGCATTGAAAGCATAGGAAAAGAGGCAGAACGTCCACAATGATGCACTTGGCCAAAAAGGGCGTATGCGTTTTTTCCTGAATATATTCATGAAAAAACGCATACGCCCTTTTTGGCCAACCAAGCAAGCTTGCAAAGGAAATCTGCACTACAATGAAGTCTCACTTCCCCCCGGTCAAAAGGGCCATCTGAAAAAAGTGTAAAATCCAGAAAGGCAGGACAGGCCATGGAGAACTGGGAGCCTTGTTATGCTGATGGGCGGGATGTAAATTGCCAACAGACACTCGGGAGAAGTGTATGGTGTTTCCTGAAACATCTAAAAAACAAAGCAACAGAGCCTAGGGCACTGCCACTTATGGTCCTATAGCTTAGGGAAATTAAAATCAAAAAGACACAGCCACCCCAAAGTTTGGGACGCCTCTGTTTACAAGAACCTCGTTTACAGTACAAGTTCAACATCGCAGAAAGTGAAAAATGGATAAAGAAGTTGTGGTATTTACTTACAAAGCAATATCACTCAGCAATGAAATCTGTGTCATCAGGCCCTTAGCAGCACAATGAGTGGATTCAGGTATGATGATTCTAACTGAAGTAAGTCACACAGAAAAAGAAACATCATAAGATATCAGTAATACACGGAATGTAAACTTGGCTACACAGGAACTGAATTACAGAACAGAACAGGGTCTCAAATTTAGAAAACCAACTTATGCTTGCTTAAGGGTAAAGGTGAGTTGGGGTGCTGCATAAAACCAGAGATTGAAATGAGCACAGATAAAGTTCCTTAAGCCAAATATGGAATAGACAAGAGCTACTCCTTGCTCAACGAAATGGACTCAACACCGCATATTAAACGCCTAAGAATGTACCTGACTAGTAAGTATCTTAAAACCTATGGATTGCTATGTCTCCGAAAGAGAATCAAGCATGTGTACAGGGGCATAAACGCAGCAGTGATAGGATTGGAGAGGTTCGGTGAGCAAATGAAGACCCTTTGAAGTCATATTGCATGGTACCCATTACACGGGTCTTAACTCTCCAGGTTTAAGGTATTCTTCCTTCAGCTAAAACATGCATGTGGAACCCAAGTATGATCAACCATGTGAACGGGAGACGTGTTCAAATATGTCTCAGTTTTCCTCCCCTGGTACTCGGGTGCAACATTCCAGACGCTTTACTAACACTCTCCCCACTTGGAGAGTCACAGCCTTTAACCTCCTGTTTGGCCCAGTTTGCAATTTCTGCGGAAGATGAACAGGAATAGCGAGAACCAATGAGAGACTAGCTGGAGGTGTCTGGACGGGCAAATTTAACTCTCATTTCCCACCAGGAAGAGGAAATAACCAAAGGATCAGCGTGCCGTGCCGGAATCAGATTAGGGCCTGAAGCCATCCTGCGGTGTTGCGGCCAGGTCACAAGAAAGCGAGTTGAAGAAAGGAGCTCTGGGGCACTGTAATTCACAAACCTGCAGAGTTATAAATGACAGCTATCGTCCAAAAATAGACTGAAGTAAGGCTGCCAAGAGGACTTGAAAGCGGGGCAGAATTGCAGGAAACCGATTTCAGGAGGTAGACTGGAATTGCATTGAAAGCATAGGAAAAGAGGCAGAACGTCCACAATGATGCACTTGGCCAAAAAGGGCGTATGCGTTTTTTCCTGAATATATTCAGGAAAAAACGCATACGCCCTTTTTGGCCAACCAAGCAAGCTTGCAAAGGAAATCTGCACTACAATGAAGTCTCACTTCCCCCCGGTCAAAAGGGCCATCTGAAAAAAGTGTAAAATCCAGAAAGGCAGGACAGGCCATGGAGAACTGGGAGCCTTGTTATGCTGATGGGCGGGATGTAAATTGCCAACAGACACTCGGGAGAAGTGTATGGTGTTTCCTGAAACATCTAAAAAACAAAGCAACAGAGCCTAGGGCACTGCCACTTATGGTCCTATAGCTTAGGGAAATTAAAATCAAAAAGACACAGCCACCCCAAAGTTTGGGACGCCTCTGTTTACAAGAACCTCGTTTACAGTACAAGTTCAACATCGCAGAAAGTGAAAAATGGATAAAGAAGTTGTGGTATTTACTTACAAAGCAATATCACTCAGCAATGAAATCTGTGTCATCAGGCCCTTAGCAGCACAATGAGTGGATTCAGGTATGATGATTCTAACTGAAGTAAGTCACACAGAAAAAGAAACATCATAAGATATCAGTAATACACGGAATGTAAACTTGGCTACACAGGAACTGAATTACAGAACAGAACAGGGTCTCAAATTTAGAAAACCAACTTATGCTTGCTTAAGGGGAAAGGTGAGTTGGGGTGGTGCATAAAACCAGAGATTGAAATGAGCACAGATAAAGTTCCTTAAGCCAAATATGGAATAGACAAGAGCTACTCCTTGCTCAACGAAATGGACTCAACACCCCATATTAAACGCCTAAGAATGTACCTGACTAGTAAGTATCTTAAAACCTATGGATTGCTATGTCTCCAAAAGAGAATCAAGCGTGTGTACAGGGGCATAAACGCAGCAGTGATAGGATTGGAGAGGTTCGGTGAGCAAATGAAGACCCTTTGAAGTCATATTGCATGGTACCCATTCCACGGGTTTCAACTACCCAGGTTTAAGGTATTCTTCCTTCAGCTAAAACATGCATGTGGAACCTAGAGTATGATCAACCATGTGATCGGGAGACGTGTTCAAATATGTCTCAGTTTTCCTCCCCTGGTACTCGGGTGCAACATTCCAGACGCTTTACTAACACTCTCCCGACTTGGAGAGTCAGTCCCTTTAACCTCCTGTTTGGCCCAGTTTGCAATTTCTGCGGAAGATGAACAGGAATAGCGAGAACCAATGAGAGGCTAGCTGGAGGTGTCTGGACGGGCAAATTTAACTCTCATTTCCCACCAGGAAGAGGAACTAACCAAAGGCCCAGCGTGCCGTGCCGGAACCAGATTAGGGCCTGAAGCCATCCTGCGGTGTTGCGGCCAACTCAAAAGAAAGCGAGTTGAAGAAAGGAGCTCAGGGGCACTGTAATTCACAAACCTGCAGAGTTATAAATGACAGCTATCGTCCAAAAATAGACTGAAGTAAGGCTGCCAAGAGGACTTGAAAGCGGGGCAGAATTGCAGGAAACCGATTTCAGGAGGTAGACTGGAATTGCATTGAAAGCATAGGAAAAGAGGCAGAACGTCCACAATGATGCACTTGGCCAAAAAGGGCGTATGCGTTTTTTCCTGAATATATTCAGGAAAAAACGCATATGCCCTTTTTGGCCAACCAAGCAAGCTTGCAAAGGAAATCTACACTACAATGAAGTCTCACTTCCCCCCGGTCAAAAGGGCCATCTGAAAAAAGTGTAAAATCCAGAAAGGCAGGACAGGCCATGGAGAACTGGGAGCCTTGTTATGGTGATGGGCGGGATGTAAATTGCCAACAAACACTCGGGAGAAGTGTATGGTGTTTCCTGAAACATCTAAAAAACAAAGCAACAGAACCTAGGGCACTTCCACTTATGGTCCTATAGCTTAGGGAAATTAAAATAAAAAAGACACAGCCACCCCAAAGTTTGGAACGGCTCTGTTTACAAGAACCTCGTTTACAGTACAAGTTCAACATCGCAGAAAGTGAAAAATGGATAAAGAAGTTGTGGTATTTACTTACAAAGCAATATCACTCAGCAATGAAATCTGTGTCATCAGGCCCTTAGCAGCACAATGAGTGGATTCAGGTATGATGATTCTAACTGAAGTAAGTCACACAGAAAAAGAAACATCATAAGATATCAGTAATACACGGAATGTAAACTTGGCTACACAGGAACTGAATTACAGAACAGAACAGGGTCTCAAATTTAGAAAACCAACTTATGCTTGCTTAAGGGTAAAGGTGAGTTGGGGTGCTGCATAAAACCAGAGATTGAAATGAGCACAGATAAAGTTCCTTAAGTCAAATATGGAATAGACAAGAGCTACTCCTTGCTCAACGAAATGGACTCAACACCGCATATTAAACACCTAAGAATGTACCTGACTAGTAAGTATCTTAAAACCTATGGATTGCTATGTCTCCGAAAGAGAATCAAGCATGTGTACAGGGGCATAAACGCAGCAGTGATAGGATTGGAGAGGTTCGGTGAGCAAATGAAGACCCTTTGAAGTCATATTGCATGGTACCCATTCCACGGGTTTCAACTACCCAGGTTTAAGGTATTCTTCCTTCAGCTAAAACATGCATGTGGAACCTAGAGTATGATCAACCATGTGATCGGGAGACGTGTTCAAATATGTCTCAGTTTTCCTCCCCTGGTACTCGGGTGCAACATTCCAGACGCTTTACTAACACTCTCCCCACTTGGAGAGTCAGTCCCTTTAACCTCCTGTTTGGCCCAGTTTGCAATTTCTGCGGAAGATGAACAGGAATAGCGAGAACCAATGAGAGGCTAGCTGGAGGTGTCTGGACGGGCAAATTTAACTCTCATTTCCCACCAGGAAGAGGAAATAACCAAAGGCTCAGCGTGCCGTACCGGAACCAGATTAGGGCCTGAAGCCATCCTGCGGTGTTGCGGCCAGCTCAAAAGAAAGTGAGTTGAAGAAAGGAGCTCAGGGGCACTGTAATTCACAAACCTGCAGAGTTATAAATGACAGCTATCGTCCAAAAATAGACTGAAGTAAGGCTGCCAAGAGGACTTGAATGCGGGGCAGAATTGCAGGAAACCGATTTCAGGAGGTAGACTGGAATTGCATTGAAAGCATAGGAAAAGAGGCAGAACGTCCACAATGATGCACTTGGCCAAAAAGGGCGTATGCGTTTTTTCCTGAATATATTCAGGAAAAAACGCATACGCCCTTTTTGGCCAACCAAGCAAGCTTGCAAAGGAAATCTGCACTACAATGAAGTCTCACTTCCCCCCGGTCAAAAGGCCCATCTGAAAAAAGTGTAAAATCCAGAAAGGCAGGACAGGCCATGGAGAACTGGGAGCCTTGTTATGCTGATGGGCGGGATGTAAATTGCCAACAACCACTCGGGAGAAGTGTATGGTGTTTCCTGAAACATCTAAAAAACAAAGCAACAGAACCTAGGGCACTTCCACTTATGGTCCTATAGATTAGGGAAATTAAAATCAAAAAGACACAGCCACCCCAAAGTTTGGAACGGCTCTGTTTACAAGAACCTAGTTTACAGTACAAGTTCAACATCGCAGAAAGTGAAAAATGGATAAAGAACTTGTGGTATTTACTTACAAAGCAATATCACTCAGCAATGAAATCTGTGTCATCAGGCCCTTAGCAGCACAATGAGTGGATTCAGGTATGATGATTCTAACTGAAGTAAGTCACACAGAAAAAGAAACATCATAAGATATCAGTAATACACGGAATGTAAACTTGGCTACACAGGAACTGAATTACAGAACAGGACAGGGTCTCAAATTTAGAAAACCAACTTATGCTTGCTTAAGGGTAAAGGTGAGTTGGGGTGCTGCATAAAACCAGAGATTGAAATGAGCACAGATAAAGTTCCTTAAGTCAAATATGGAATAGACAAGAGCTACTCCTTGCTCAACGAAATGGACTCAACACCGCATATTAAACGCCTAAGAATGTACCTGACTAGTAAGTATCTTAAAACCTATGGATTGCTATGTCTCCAAAAGAGAATCAAGCATGTGTACAGGGGCATAAACGCAGCAGTGATAGGATTGGAGAGGTTCGGTGAGCAAATGAAGACCCTTTGAAGTCATATTGCATGGTACCCATTCCACGGGTTTCAACTACCCAGGTTTAAGGTATTCTTCCTTCAGCTAAAACATGCATGTGGAACCTAGAGTATGATCAACCATGTGATCGGGAGACGTGTTCAAATATGTCTCAGTTTTCCTCCCCTGGTACTCGGGTGCAACATTCCAGACACTTTACTAACACTCTCCCCACTTGGAGAGTCAGTCCCTTTAACCTCCTGTTTGGCCCAGTTTGCAATTTCTGCGGAAGATGAACAGGAATAGCGAGAACCAATGAGAGGCTAGCTGGAGGTGTCTGGACGGGCAAATTTAACTCTCATTTCCCACCAGGAAGAGGAAATAACCAAAGGCTCAGCGTGCCGTACCGGAACCAGATTAGGGCCTGAAGCCATCCTGCGGTGTTGCGGCCAGCTCAAAAGAAAGCGAGTTGAAGAAAGGAGCTCAGGGGCACTGTAATTCACAAACCTGCAGAGTTATAAATGACAGCTATCGTCCAAAAATAGACTGAAGTAAGGCTGCCAAGAGGACTTGAAAACGGGGCAGAATTGCAGGAAACCGATTTCAGGAGGTAGACTGGAATTGCATTGAAAGCATAGGAAAAGAGGCAGAACGTCCACAATGATGCACTTGGCCAAAAAGGGCGTATGCGTTTTTTCCTGAATATATTCAGGAAAAAACGCATACGCCCTTTTTGGCCAACCAAGCAAGCTTGCAAAGGAAATCTGCACTACAATGAAGTCTCACTTCCCCCCGGTCAAAAGGGCCATCTGAAAAAAGTATAAAATCCAGAAAGGCAGGACAGGCCATGGAGAACTGGGAGCCTTGTTATGCTGATGGGCGGGATGTAAATTGCCAACAACCACTCGGGAGAAGTGTATGGTGTTTCCTGAAACATCTAAAAAACAAAGCAACAGAACCTAGGGCACTTCCACTTATGGTCCTATAGCTTAGGGAAATTAAAATCAAAAAGACACAGCCACCCCAAAGTTTGGAACGGCTCTGTTTACAAGAACCTCGTTTACAGTACAAGTTCAACATCGCAGAAAGTGAAAAATGGATAAAGAAGTTGTGGTATTTACTTACAAAGCAATATCACTCAGCAATGAAATCTGTGTCATCAGGCCCTTAGCAGCACAATGAGTGGATTCAGGTATGATGATTCTAACTGAAGTAAGTCACACAGAAAAAGAAACATCATAAGATATCAGTAATACACGGAATGTAAACTTGGCTACACAGGAACTGAATTACAGAACAGAACAGGGTCTCAAATTTAGAAAACCAACTTATGCTTGCTTAAGGGTAAAGGTGAGTTGGGGTGCTGCATAAAACCAGAGATTGAAATGAGCACAGATAAAGTTCCTTAAGTCAAATATGGAATAGACAAGAGCTACACCTTGCTCAACGAAATGGACTCAACACCGCATATTAAACGCCTAAGAATGTACCTGACTAGTAAGTATCTTAAAACCTATGGATTGCTATGTCTCCGAAAGAGAATCAAGCATGTGTACAGGGGCATAAACGCAGCAGTGATAGGATTGGAGAGGTTCGGTGAGCAAATGAAGACCCTTTGAAGTCATATTGCATGGTACCCATTACATGGGTCTTAACTCTCCAGGTTTAAGGTATTCTTCCTTCAGCTAAAACATGCATGTGGAACCCAAGTATGATCAACCATGTGAACGGGAGACGTGTTCAAATATGTCTCAGTTTTCCTCCCCTGGTACTCGGGTGCAACATTCCAGATGCTTTACTAACACTCTCCCCACTTGGAGAGTCAGCGCCTTTAACCTCCTGTTTGGCCCAGTTTGCAATTTCTGCGGAAGATGAACAGGAATAGCGAGAACCAATGAGAGGCTAGCTGGAGGTGTCTGGACGGGCAAATTTAACTCTCATTTCCCACCAGGAAGAGGAAATAACCAAAGGCTCAGCGTGCCGTACCGGAACCAGATTAGGGCCTGAAGCCATCCTGCGGTGTTGCGGCCAGCTCAAAAGAAAGCGAGTTGAAGAAAGGAGCTCAGGGGCACTGTAATTCACAAACCTGCAGAGTTATAAATGACAGCTATCGTCCAAAAATAGACTGAAGTAAGGCTGCCAAGAGGACTTGAAAACGGGGCAGAATTGCAGGAAACCGATTTCAGGAGGTAGACTGGAATTGCATTGAAAGCATAGGAAAAGAGGCAGAACGTCCACAATGATGCACTTGGCCAAAAAGGGCGTATGCGTTTTTTCCTGAATATATTCAGGAAAAAACGCATACGCCCTTTTTGGCCAACCAAGCAAGCTTGCAAAGGAAATCTGCACTACAATGAAGTCTCACTTCCCCCCGGTCAAAAGGGCCATCTGAAAAAAGTGTAAAATCCAGAAAGGCAGGACAGGCCATGGAGAACTGGGAGCCTTGTTATGCTGATGGGCGGGATGTAAATTGCCAACAACCACTCGGGAGAAGTGTATGGTGTTTCCTGAAACATCTAAAAAACAAAGCAACAGAACCTAGGGCACTTCCACTTATGGTCCTATAGCTTAGGGAAATTAAAATCAAAAAGACACAGCCACCCCAAAGTTTGGAACGGCTCTGTTTACAAGAACCTCGTTTACAGTACAAGTTCAACATCGCAGAAAGTGAAAAATGGATAAAGAAGTTGTGGTATTTACTTACAAAGCAATATCACTCAGCAATGAAATCTGTGTCATCAGGCCCTTAGCAGCACAATGAGTGGATTCAGGTATGATGATTCTAACTGAAGTAAGTCACACAGAAAAAGAAACATCATAAGATATCAGTAATACACGGAATGTAAACTTGGCTACACAGGAACTGAATTACAGAACAGAACAGGGTCTCAAATTTAGAAAACCAACTTATGCTTGCTTAAGGGTAAAGGTGAGTTGGGGTGCTGCATAAAACCAGAGATTGAAATGAGCACAGATAAAGTTCCTTAAGTCAAATATGGAATAGACAAGAGCTACACCTTGCTCAACGAAATGGACTCAACACCGCATATTAAACGCCTAAGAATGTACCTGACTAGTAAGTATCTTAAAACCTATGGATTGCTATGTCTCCGAAAGAGAATCAAGCATGTGTACAGGGGCATAAACGCAGCAGTGATAGGATTGGAGAGGTTCGGTGAGCAAATGAAGACCCTTTGAAGTCATATTGCATGGTACCCATTACATGGGTCTTAACTCTCCAGGTTTAAGGTATTCTTCCTTCAGCTAAAACATGCATGTGGAACCCAAGTATGATCAACCATGTGAACGGGAGACGTGTTCAAATATGTCTCAGTTTTCCTCCCCTGGTACTCGGGTGCAACATTCCAGATGCTTTACTAACACTCTCCCCACTTGGAGAGTCAGCGCCTTTAACCTCCTGTTTGGCCCAGTTTGCAATTTCTGCGGAAGATGAACAGGAATAGCGAGAACCAATGAGAGGCTAGCTGGAGGTGTCTGGATGGGCAAATTTAACTCTCATTTCCCACCAGGAAGAGGAAATAACCAAAGGCTCAGCGTGCCATACCGGAACCAGATTAGGGCCTGAAGCCATCCTGCGGTGTTGCGGCCAGGTCACAAGAAAGCGAGTTGAAGAAAGGAGCTCAGGGGCACTGTAATTCACAAACCTGCAGAGTTATAAATGACAGCTATCGTCCAAAAATAGACTGAAGTAAGGCTGCCAAGAGGACTTGAAAGCGGGGCAGAATTGCAGGAAACCGATTTCAGGAGGTAGACTGGAATTGCATTGAAAGCATAGGAAAAGAGGCAGAACGTCCACAATGATGCACTTGGCCAAAAAGGGCGTATGCGTTTTTTCCTGAATATATTCAGGAAAAAACGCATACGCCCTTTTTGGCCAACCAAGCAAGCTTGCAAAGGAAATCTGCACTACAATGAAGTCTCACTTCCCCCCGGTCAAAAGGGCCATCTGAAAAAAGTGTAAAATCCAGAAAGGCAGGACAGGCCATGGAGAACTGGGAGCCTTGTTATGCTGATGGGCGGGATGTAAATTGCCAACAACCACTCGGGAGAAGTGTATGGTGTTTCCTGAAACATCTAAAAAACAAAGCAACAGAACCTAGGGCACTTCCACTTATGGTCCTATAGCTTAGGGAAATTAAAATCAAAAAGACACAGCCACCCCAAAGTTTGGAACGGCTCTGTTTACAAGAACCTCGTTTACAGTACAAGTTCAACATCGCAGAAAGTGAAAAATGGATAAACAAGTTGTGGTATTTACTTACAAAGCAATATCACTCAGCAATGAAATCTGTGTCATCAGGCCCTTAGCAGCACAATGAGTGGATTCAGGTATGATGATTCTAACTGAAGTAAGTCACACAGAAAAAGAAACATCATAAGATATCAGTAATACACGGAATGTAAACTTGGCTACACAGGAACTGAATTACAGAACAGAACAGGGTCTCAAATTTAGAAAACCAACTTATGCTTGCTTAAGGGTAAAGGTGAGTTGGGGTGCTGCATAAAACCAGAGATTGAAATGAGCACAGATAAAGTTCCTTAAGTCAAATATGGAATAGACAAGAGCTACACCTTGCTCAACGAAATGGACTCAACACCGCATATTAAACGCCTAAGAATGTACCTGACTAGTAAGTATCTTAAAACCTATGGATTGCTATGTCTCCGAAAGAGAATCAAGCATGTGTACAGGGGCATAAACGCAGCAGTGATAGGATTGGAGAGGTTCGGTGAGCAAATGAAGACCCTTTGAAGTCATATTGCATGGTACCCATTACATGGGTCTTAACTCTCCAGGTTTAAGGTATTCTTCCTTCAGCTAAAACATGCATGTGGAACCCAAGTATGATCAACCATGTGAACGGGAGACGTGTTCAAATATGTCTCAGTTTTCCTCCCCTGGTACTCGGGTGCAACATTCCAGATGCTTTACTAACACTCTCCCCACTTGGAGAGTCAGCGCCTTTAACCTCCTGTTTTGCCCAGTTTGCAATTTCTGCGGAAGATGAACAGGAATAGCGAGAACCAATGAGAGGCTAGCTGGAGGTGTCTGGATGGGCAAATTTAACTCTCATTTCCCACCAGGAAGAGGAAATAACCAAAGGCTCAGCGTGCCATACCGGAACCAGATTAGGGCCTGAAGCCATCCTGCGGTGTTGCGGCCAGGTCACAAGAAAGCGAGTTGAAGAAAGGAGCTCAGGGGCACTGTAATTCACAAACCTGCAGAGTTATAAATGACAGCTATCGTCCAAAAATAAACTGAAGTAAGGCTGCCAAGAGGACTTGAATGCGGGGCAGAATTGCAGGAAACCGATTTCAGGAGGTAGACTGGAATTGCATTGAAAGCATAGGAAAAGAGGCAGAACGTCCACAATGATGCACTTGGCCAAAAAGGGCGTATGCGTTTTTTCCTGAATATATTCAGGAAAAAACGCATACGCCCTTTTTGGCCAACCAAGCAAGCTTGCAAAGGAAATCTGCACTACAATGAAGTCTCACTTCCCCCCGGTCAAAAGGCCCATCTGAAAAAAGTGTAAAATCCAGAAAGGCAGGACAGGCCATGGAGAACTGGGAGCCTTGTTATGCTGATGGGCGGGATGTAAATTGCCAACAACCACTCGGGAGAAGTGTATGGTGTTTCCTGAAACATCTAAAAAACAAAGCAACAGAACCTAGGGCACTTCCACTTATTGTCCTATAGCTTAGGGAAATTAAAATCAAAAAGACACAGCCACCCCAAAGTTTGGGACGCCTCCGTTTACAAGAACCTCGTTTACCGTACAAGTTCAATATCACAGAAAGTGAAAAATGGATAAACAACTTGTGGTACTTACGTACAATGCAGTATCACTCAGCAATGAAATCTATGTCATCAGGCCCGTAGCAGCATAATGAGTGGATTCAGGTACGATGATTCTAACTGAAATAAGTCACACAGAAAAAGAAACATCATAAGATATCAGTAATACACGGAATGTAAACTTGGCTACACAGGAACTGAATTACAGAACAGAACAGGGTCTCAAATTTAGAAAACCATCTTATGCTTGCTTAAGGGTAAAGGTGAGTTGGGGTGCTGCATAAAACCAGAGATTGAAATGAGCACAGATAAAGTTCCTTAAGTCAAATATGGAATAGACAAGAGCTACTCCTTGCTCAACGAAATGGACTCAACACCGCATATTAAACGCTTAAGAATGTACCTGACTAGTAAGTATCTCAAAACCTATGGATTGCTATGTCTCCGAAAGAGAATCAAGCATGTGTACAGGGGCATAAACGCAGCAGTGATAGGATTGGAGAGGTTCGGTGAGCAAATGAAGACCCTTTGAAGTCATATTGCATGGTACCCATTCCACGGGTCTCAACTCTCCATGTTTAAGGTATACTTCCTTCAGCTAAAACATGCATGTGGAACCCAAGTATGATCAACCATGTGAATGGGAGACGTGTTCAAATATGTCTCAGTTTTCCTCCCCTGGTACTCGGGTGCAACATTCCAGACGCTTTACTAACACTCTCCCCACTTGGAGAGTCAGCGCCTTTAACCTCCTGTTTGGCCCAGTTTGCAATTTCTGCGGAAGATGAACAGGAATAGCGAGAACCAATGAGAGGCTAGCTGGAGGTGTCTGGACGGGCAAATTTAACTCTCATTTCCCACCAGGAAGAGGAATTAACCAAAGGCTCAACGTGCCGTACCGGAACCAGATTAGGGCCTGAAGCCATCCTGCAGTGTTGCGGCCAGCTCAAAAGAAAGCGAGTTGAAGAAAGGAGCTCAGGGGCACTGTAATTCACAAACCTGCAGAGTTATAAATGACAGCTATCGTCCAAAAATAGACTGAAGTAAGGCTGCCAAGAGGACTTGAAAGCGGGGCAGAATTGCAGGAAACCGATTTCAGGAGGTAGACTGGAATTGCATTGAAAGCATAGGAAAAGAGGCAGAACGTCCACAATGATGCACTTGGCCAAAAAGGGCGTATGCGTTTTTTCCTGAATATATTCAGGAAAAAACGCATACGCCCTTTTTGGCCAACCAAGCAAGCTTGCAAAGGAAATCTGCACTACAGTGAAGTCTCACTTCCCCCCGGTCAAAAGGGCCATCTGAAAAAAGTGTAAAATCCAGAAAGGCAGGACAGGCCATGGAGAACTGGGAGCCTTGTTATGCTGATGGGCGGGATGTAAAATGCCAACAACCACTCCGGAGAAGTGTATGGTGTTTCCTGAAACATCTAAAAAACAAAGCAACAGAGCCTAGGGCACTTCCACTTATGGTCCTATAGCTTAGGGAAATTAAAATCAAAAAGACACAGCCACCCCAAAGTTTGGAACGGCTCTGTTTACAAGAACCTCGTTTACAGTACAAGTTCAACATTGCAGAAAGTGAAAAATGGATAAAGAAGTTGTGGTATTTACTTACAAAGCAATATCACTCAGCAATGAAATCTGTGTCATCAGGCCCTTAGCAGCACAATGAGTGGATTCAGGTATGATGATTCTAACTGAAGTAAGTCACACAGAAAAAGAAACATCATAAGATATCAGTAATAAACGGAATGTAAACTTGGCTACACAGGAACTGAATTACAGAACAGAACAGGGTCTCAAATTTAGAAAACCAACTTATGCTTGCTTAAGGGTAAAGGTGAGTTGGGGTGCTGCATAAAACCAGAGATTGAAATGAGCACAGATAAAGTTCCTTAAGTCAAATATGGAATAGACAAGAGCTACTCCTTGCTCAACGAAATGGACTCAACACCACATATTAAACACCTAAGAATGTACCTGACTAGTAAGTATCTTAAAACCTATGGATTGCTATGTCTCCGAAAGAGAATCAAGCATGTGTACAGGGGCATAAACGCAGCAGTGATAGGATTGGAGAGGTTCGGTGAGCAAATGAAGACCCTTTGAAATCATATTGCATGGTACCCATTACACGGGTCTCAACTCTCCAGGTTTAAGGTATTCTTCCTTCAGCTAAAACATGCATGTGGAACCCAAGTATGATCAACCATGTGAACGGGAGACGTGTTCAAATATGTCTCAGTTTTCCTCCCCTGGTACTCGGGTGCAACATTCCAGACGCTTTACTAACACTCTCCCCACTTGGAGAGTCAGCGCCTTTAACCTCCTGTTTGGCCCAGTTTGCAATTTCTGCGGAAGATGAACAGGAATAGCGAGAACCAATGAGAGGCTAGCTGGAGGTGTCTGGACGGGCAAATTTAAGTCTCATTTCCCACCAGGAAGAGGAAATAACCAAAGGCTCAGCGTGCCGTTCCGGAACCAGATTAGGGCCTGAAGACATCCTGCGGTGTTGCGGCCAGCTCAAAAGAAAGCGAGTTGAAGAAAGGAGCTCAGGGGCACTGTAATTCACAAACCTGCAGAGTTATAAATGACAGCTATCGTCCAAAAATAGACTGAAGTAAGGCTGCCAAGAGGACTTGAAAGCGGGGCAGAATTGCAGGAAACCGATTTCAGGAGGTAGACTGGAATTGCATTGAAAGCATAGGAAAAGAGGCAGAACGTCCACAATGATGCACTTGGCCAAAAAGGGCGTATGCGTTTTTTCCTGAATATATTCAGGAAAAAACGCATACGCCCTTTTTGGCCAACCAAGCAAGCTTGCAAAGGAAATCTGCACTACAATGAAGTCTCACTTCCCCCCGGTCAAAAGGGCCATCTGAAAAAAGTGTAAAATCCAGAAAGGCAGGACAGGCCATGGAGAACTGGGAGCCTTGTTATGCTGATGGGCGGGATGTAAATTGCCAACAACCACTCAGGAGAAGTGTATGGTGTTTCCTGAAACATCTAAAAAACAAAGCAACAGAACCTAAGGCACTTCCACTTATGGTCCTATAGCTTAGGGAAATTAAAATCAAAAAGACACAGCCACCCCAAAGTTTGGAACGGCTCTGTTTACAAGAACCTCGTTTACAGTACAAGTTCAACATCGCAGAAAGTGAAAAATGGATAAAGAAGTTGTGGTATTTACTTACAAAGCAATATCACTCAGCAATGAAATCTGTGTCATCAGGCCCTTAGCAGCACAATAAGTGGATTCAGGTATGATGATTCTAACTGAAGTAAGTCACACAGAAAAAGAAACATCATAAGATATCAGTAATACACGGAATGTAAACTTGGCTACACAGGAACTGAATTACAGAACAGAACAGGGTCTCAAATTTAGAAAACCAACTTATGCTTGCTTAAGGGTAAAGGTGAGTTGGGGTGCTGCATAAAACCAGAGATTGAAATGAGCACAGATAAAGTTCCTTAAGTCAAATATGGAATAGACAAGAGCTACTCCTTGCTCAACGAAATGGACTCAACACCGCATATTAAACACCTAAGAATGTACCTGACTAGTAAGTATCTTAAAACCTATGGATTGCTATGTCTCCGAAAGAGAATCAAGCATGTGTACAGGGGCATAAACACAGCAGTGATAGGATTGGAGAGGTTCGGTGAGCAGATGAAGACCCTTTGAAGTCATATTGCATGGTACCCATTCCACGGGTTTCAACTACCCAGGTTTAAGGTATTCTTCCTTCAGCTAAAACATGCATGTGGAACCTAGAGTATGATCAACCATGTGATCGGGAGACGTGTTCAAATATGTCTCAGTTTTCCTCCCCTGGTACTCGGGTGCAACATTCCAGACGCTTTACTAACACTCTCCCCACTTGGAGAGTCAGTCCCTTTAACCTCCTGTTTGGCCCAGTTTGCAATTTCTGCGGAAGATGAACAGGAATAGCGAGAACCAATGAGAGGCTAGCTGGAGGTGTCTGGACGGGCAAATTTAACTCTCATTTCCCACCAGGAAGAGGAAATAACCAAAGGCTCAGCGTGCCGTACCGGAACCAGATTAGGGCCTGAAGCCATCCTGCGGTGTTGCGGCCAGCTCAAAAGAAAGCGAGTTGAATAAAGGAGCTCTGGGGCACTGTAATTCACAAACCTGCAGAGTTATAAATGACAGCTATCGTCCAAAACTAGACTGAAGTAAGGCTGCCAAGAGGACTTGAAAGCGGGGCAGAATTGCAGGAAACCGATTTCAGGAGGTAGACTGGAATTGCATTGAAAGCATAGGAAAAGAGGCAGAACGTCCACAATGATGCACTTGGCCAAAAAGGGCGTATGAGTTTTTTCCTGAATATATTCAGGAAAAAACGCATACGCCCTTTTTGGCCAACCAAGCAAGCTTGCAAAGGAAATCTGCACTACAATGAAGTCTCACTTCCCCCCGGTCAAAAGGGCCATCTGAAAAAAGTGTAAAATCCAGAAAGGCAGGACAGGCCATGGAGAACTGGGAGCCTTGTTATGCTGATGGGCGGGATGTAAATTGCCAACAACCACTCGGGAGAAGTGTATGGTGTTTCCTGAAACATCTAAAAAACAAAGCAACAGAACCTAGGGCACTTCCACTTATGGTCCTATAGCTTAGGGAAATTAAAATCAAAAAGACACAGCCACCCCAAAGTTTGGAACGGCTCTGTTTACAAGAACCTCGTTTACAGTACAAGTTCAACATTGCAGAAAGTGAAAAATGGATAAAGAAGTTGTGGTATTTACTTACAAAGCAATATCACTCAGCAATGAAATCTGTGTCATCAGGCCCTTAGCAGCACAATGAGTGGATTCAGGTATGATGATTCTAACTGAAGTAAGTCACACAGAAAAAGAAACATCATAAGATATCAGTAATACACGGAATGTAAACTTGGCTACACAGGAACTGAATTACAGAACAGGACAGGGTCTCAAATTTAGAAAACCAACTTATGCTTGCTTAAGGGTAAAGGTGAGTTGGGGTGCTGCATAAAACCAGAGATTGAAATGAGCACAGATAAAGTTCCTTAAGCCAAATATGGAATAGACAAGAGCTACTCCTTGCTCAACGAAATGGACTCAACACCGCATATTAAACACCTAAGAATGTACCTGACTAGTAAGTATCTTAAAACCTATGGATTGCTATGTCTCCGAAAGAGAATCAAGCATGTGTACAGGGGCATAAACGCAGCAGTGATAGGATTGGAGAGGTTCGGTGAGCAAATGAAGACCCTTTGAAGTCATATTGCATGGTACCCATTCCACGGGTTTCAACTACCCAGGTTTAAGGTATTCTTCCTTCAGCTAAAACATGCATGTGGAACCCAAGTATGATCAACCATGTGAACGGGAGACGTGTTCAAATATGTCTCAGTTTTCCTCCCCTGGTACTCGGGTGCAACATTCCAGACGCTTTACTAACACTCTCCCCACTTGGAGAGTCAGCGCCTTTAACCTCCTGTTTGGCCCAGTTTGCAATTTCTGCGCAAGATGAACAGGAATAGCGAGAACCAATGAGAGACTAGCTGGAGGTGTCTGGACGGGCAAATTTAACTCTCATTTCCCACCAGGAAGAGGAATTAACCAAAGGCTCAGCATGCCGGGCCGGAACCAGATTAGGGCCTGAAGCCATCCTGCGGTGTTGCGGCCAGCTCAAAAGAAAGAGCGTTGAAGAAAGGAGCTCAGGGGCACTGTAATTCACAAACCTGCAGAGTTATAAATGACAGCTATCGTCCAAAAATAGACTGAAGTAAGGCTGCCTAGAGGACTTGAAAGCGGGGCAGAATTGCAGGAAACCGATTTCAGGAGGTAGACTGGAATTGCATTGAAAGCATAGGAAAAGAGGCAGAACGTCCACAATGATGCACTTGGCCAAAAAGGGCGTATGCGTTTTTTCCTGAATATATTCAGGAAAAAACGCATACGCCCTTTTTGGCCAACCAAGCAAGCTTGCAAAGGAAATCTGCACTACAATGAAGTCTCACTTCCCCCCGGTCAAAAGGGCCATCTGAAAAAAGTGTAAAATCCAGAAAGGCAGGACAGGACATGGAGAACTGGGAGCCTTGTTATGCTGATGGGCGGGATGTAAATTGCCAACAACCACTCGGGAGAAGTGTATGGTGTTTCCTGAAACATCTAAAAAACAAAGCAACGGAGCCTAGGCCATTCCGCTTATGGTCCTATAGCTTAGGGAAATTAAAATCAAAAAGACACAGCCACCCCAAATTTGGGACGCCTCTGTTTACAAGAACCTCGTTTACAGTACAAGTTCAACATCGCAGAAAGTGAAAAATGGATAAAGAAGTTGTGGTATTTACTTACAAAGCAATATCACTCAGCAATGAAATCTGTGTCATCAGGCCCTTAGCAGCACAATGAGTGGATTCAGGTATGATGATTCTAACTGAAATAAGTCACACAGAAAAAGAAACATCATAAGATATCAGTAATACACGGAATGTAAACTTGGCTACACAGGAACTGAATTACAGAACAGAACAGGGTCTCAAATTTAGAAAACCAACTTATGCTTGCTTAAGGGTAAAGGTGAGTTGGGGTGCTGCATAAAACCAGAGATTGAAATGAGCACAGATAAAGTTCCTTAAGCCAAATATGGAATAGACAAGAGCTACTCCTTGCTCAACGAAATGGACTCAACACCGCATATTAAACGCCTAAGAATGTACCTGACTAGTAAGTATCTTAAAACCTATGGATTGCTATGTCTCCGAAAGAGAATCAAGCATGTGTACAGGGGCATAAACGCAGCAGTGATAGGATTGGAGAGGTTCGGTGAGCAAATGAAGACCCTTTGAAGTCATATTGCATGGTACCCATTCCACGGGTTTCAACTACCCAGGTTTAAGGTATTCTTCCTTCAGCTAAAACATGCATGTGGAACCTAGAGTATGATCAACCATGTGATCGGGAGACGTGTTCAAATATGTCTCAGTTTTCCTCCCCTGGTACTCGGGTGCAACATTCCAGACGCTTTACTAACACTCTCCCCACTTGGAGAGTCAGTCCCTTTAACCTCCTGTTTGGCCCAGTTTGCAATTTCTGCGGAAGATGAACAGGAATAGCGAGAACCAATGAGAGGCTAGCTGGAGGTGTCTGGACGGGCAAATTTAACTCTCATTTCCCACCAGGAAGAGGAATTAACCAAAGGCTCAGCATGCCGGGCCGGAACCAGATTAGGGCCTGAAGCCATCCTGCGGTGTTGCGGCCAGGTCACAAGAAAGCGAGTTGAAGAAAGGAGCTCAGGGGCACTGTAATTCACAAACCTGCAGAGTTATAAATGACAGCTATCGTCCAAAAATAGACTGAAGTAAGGCTGCCAAGAGGACTTGAAAGCGGGGCAGAATTGCAGGAAACTGATTTCAGGAGGTAGACTGGAATTGCATTGAAAGCATAGGAAAAGAGGCAGAACGTCCACAATGATGCACTTGGCCAAAAAGGGCGTATGCGTTTTTTCCTGAATATATTCAGGAAAAAACGCATACGCCCTTTTTGGCCAACCAAGCAAGCTTGCAAAGGAAATCTACACTACAATGAAGTCTCACTTCCCCCCGGTCAAAAGGGCCATCTGAAAAAAGTGTAAAATCCAGAAAGGCAGGACAGGCCATGGAGAACTGGGAGCCTTGTTATGCTGATGGGCGGGATGTAAATTGCCAACAACCACTCGGGAGAAGTGTATGGTGTTTCCTGAAACATCTAAAAAACAAAGCAACAGAACCTAGGGCACTTCCACTTATGGTCCTATAGCTTAGGGAAATTAAAATCAAAAAGACACAGCCACCCCAAAGTTTGGAACGGCTCTGTTTACAAGAACCTCGTTTACAGTACAAGTTCAACATCGCAGAAAGTGAAAAATGGATAAAGAAGTTGTGGTATTTACTTACAAAGCAATATCACTCAGCAATGAAATCTGTGTCATCAGGCCCTTAGCAGCACAATGACTGGATTCAGGTATGATGATTCTAACTGAAATAAGTCACACAGAAAAAGAAACATCATAAGATATCAGTAATACACGGAATGTAAACTTGACTACACAGGAACTGAATTACAGAACAGAACAGGGTCTCAAATTTAGAAAACCAACTTATTCTTGCTTAAGGGTAAAGGTGAGTTGGGGTGCTGCATAAAACCAGAGATTGAAATGAGCACAGATAAAGTTCCTTAAGCCAAATATGGAATAGACAAGAGCTACTCCTTGCTCAACGAAATGGACTCAACACCCCATATTAAATGCCTAAGAATGTACCTGACTAGTAAGTATCTTAAAACCTATGGATTGCTATGTCTCCGAAAGAGAATCAAGCATGTGTACAGGGGCATAAACGCAGCAGTGATAGGATTGGAGAGGTTCGGTGAGCAAATGAAGACCCTTTGAAGTCATATTGCATGGTACCCATTCCACGGGTTTCAACTACCCAGGTTTAAGGTATTCTTCCTTCAGCTAAAACATGCATGTGGAACCTAGAGTATGATCAACCATGTGATCGGGAGACGTGTTCAAATATGTCTCAGTTTTCCTCCCCTGGTACTCGGGTGCAACATTCCAGACGCTTTACTAACACTCTCCCCACTTGGAGAGTCAGTCCCTTTAACCTCCTGTTTGGCCCAGTTTGCAATTTCTGCGGAAGATGAACAGGAATAGCGAGAACCAATGAGAGGCTAGCTGGAGGTGTCTGGACGGGCAAATTTAACTCTCATTTCCCACCAGGAAGAGGAATTAACCAAAGGCTCAGCATGCCGGGCCGGAACCAGATTAGGGCCTGAAGCCATCCTGCGGTGTTGCGGCCAGGTCACAAGAAAGCGAGTTGAAGAAAGGAGCTCAGGGGCACTGTAATTCACAAACCTGCAGAGTTATAAATGACAGCTATTGTCCAAAAATAGACTGAAGTAAGGCTGCCAAGAGGACTTGAAAGCGGGGCAGAATTGCAGGAAACCGATTTCAGGAGGTAGACTGGAATTGCATTGAAAGCATAGGAAAAGAGGCAGAACGTCCACAATGATGCACTTGGCCAAAAAGGGCGTATGCGTCTTTTCCTGAATATATTCAGGAAAAAACGCATACGCCCTTTTTGGCCAACCAAACAAGCTTGCAAAGGAAAT
This sequence comes from Stenella coeruleoalba, assembly GCF_951394435.1. Lineage (NCBI taxonomy): Eukaryota > Metazoa > Chordata > Mammalia > Artiodactyla > Delphinidae > Stenella > Stenella coeruleoalba. Next base: position 521,917 of record NW_027645875.1, read on the forward strand.
GTGCACTACAATGAAGTCTCACTTCCCCCCGGTCAAAAGGGCCATCTGAAAAAAGTGTAAAATCCAGAAAGGCAGGACAGGCCATGGAGAACTGGGAGCCTTGTTATGCTGATGGGCGGGATGTAAATTGCCAACAACCACTCGGGAGAAGTGTATGGTGTTTCCTGAAACATCTAAAAAACAAAGCAACAGAACCTAGGGCACTTCCACTTATGGTCCTATAGCTTAGGGAAATTAAAATCAAAAAGACACAGCCACCCCAAAGTTTGGAACGGCTCTGTTTACAAGAACCTCGTTTACAGTACAAGTTCAACATTGCAGAAAGTGAAAAATGGATAAAGAAGTTGTGGTATTTACTTACAAAGCAATATCACTCAGCAATGAAATCTGTGTCATCAGGCCCTTAGCAGCACAATGAGTGGATTCAGGTATGATGATTCTAACTGAAGTAAGTCACACAGAAAAAGAAACATCATAAGATATCAGTAATACACGGAATGTAAACTTGGCTACACAGGAACTGAATTACAGAACAGAACAGGGTCTCAAATTTAGAAAACCAACTTATGCTTGCTTAAGGGTAAAGGTGAGTTGGGGTGCTGCATAAAACCAGAGATTGAAATGAGCACAGATAAAGTTCCTTAAGTCAAATATGGAATAGACAAGAGCTACTCCTTGCTCAACGAAATGGACTCAACACCGCATATTAAACACCTAAGAATGTACCTGACTAGTAAGTATCTTAAAACCTATGGATTGCTATGTCTCCGAAAGAGAATCAAGCATGTGTACAGGGGCATAAACGCAGCAGTGATAGGATTGGAGAGGTTCGGCGAGCAAATGAAGACCCTTTGAAGTCATATTGCATGGTACCCATTCCACGGGTTTCAACTACCCAGGTTTAAGGTATTCTTCCTTCAGCTAAAACATGCATGTGGAACCTAGAGTATGATCAACCATGTGATCGGGAGACGTGTTCAAATATGTCTCAGTTTTCCTCCCCTGGTACTCGGGTGCAACATTCCAGACGCTTTACTAACACTCTCCCCACTTGGAGAGTCAGTCCCTTTAACCTCCTGTTTGGCCCAGTTTGCAATTTCTGCGGAAGATGAACAGGAATAGCGAGAACCAATGAGAGGCTAGCTGGAGGTGTCTGGACGGGCAAATTTAACTCTCATTTCCCACCAGGAAGAGGAATTAACCAAAGGCTCAGCATGCCGGGCCGGAACCAGATTAGGGCCTGAAGCCATCCTGCGGTGTTGCGGCCAGGTCACAAGAAAGCGAGTTGAAGAAAGGAGCTCAGGGGCACTGTAATTCACAAACCTGCAGAGTTATAAATGACAGCTATCGTCCAAAAATAGACTGAAGTAAGGCTGCCAAGAGGACTTGAAAGCGGGGCAGAATTGCAGGAAACCGATTTCAGGAGGTAGACTGGAATTGCATTGAAAGCATAGGAAAAGAGGCAGAACGTCCACAATGATGCACTTGGCCAAAAAGGGCGTATGCGTTTTTTCCTGAATATATTCAGGAAAAAACGCATACGCCCTTTTTGGCCAACCAAGCAAGCTTGCAAAGGAACTCTGCGCTACAATGAAGTCTCACTTCCCCCCGGTCAAAAGGGCCATCTGAAAAAAGTGTAAAATCCAGAAAGGCAGGACAGGCCATGGAGAACTGGGAGCCTTGTTATGCTGATGGGCGGGATGTAAATTGCCAACAACCACTCGGGAGAAGTGTATGGTGTTTCCTGAAACATCTAAAAAACAAAGCAACAGAGCCTAGGGCACTGCCACTTATGGTCCTATAGCTTAGGGAAATTAAAATCAAAAAGACACAGCCACCCCAAAATTTGGGACGCCTCTGTTTACAAGAACCTCGTTTACAGTACAAGTTCAACATCGCAGAAAGTGAAAAATGGATAAAGAAGTTGTGGTATTTACTTACAAAGCAATATCACTCAGCAATGAAATCTGTGTCATCAGGCCCTTAGCAGCACAATGAGTGGATTCAGGTATGATGATTCTAACTGAAATAAGTCACACAGAAAAAGAAACATCATAAGATATCAGTAATACACGGAATGTAAACTTGGCTACACAGGAACTGAATTACAGAACAGAACAGGGTCTCAAATTTAGAAAACCAACTTATTCTTGCTTAAGGGTAAAGGTGAGTTGGGGTGCTGCATAAAACCAGAGATTGAAATGAGCACAGATAAAGTTCCTTAAGCCAAATATGGAATACACAAGAGCTACTCCTTGCTCAACGAAATGGATTCAACACCCCATATTAAACGCCTAAGAATGTACCTGACTAGTAAGTATCTTAAAACCTATGGATTGCTATGTCTCCGAAAGAGAATCAAGCATGTGTACAGGGGCATAAACACAGCAGTGATAGGATTGGAGAGGTTCGGTGAGCAAATGAAGACCCTTTGAAGTCATATTGCATGGTACCCATTCCATGTGTTTCAACTACCCAGGTTTAAGGTATTCTTCCTTCAGCTAAAACATGCATGTGGAACCTAGAGTATGATCAACCATGTGATCGGGAGACGTGTTCAAATATGTCTCAGTTTTCCACCCCTGGTACTCGGGTGCAACATTCCAGACGCTTTACTAACACTCTCCCCACTTGGAGAGTCAGCGCCTTTAACCTCCTGTTTGGCCCAGTTTGCAATTTCTGCGGAAGATGAACAGGAATAGCGAGAACCAATGAGAGGCTAGCTGGAGGTGTCTGGACGGGCAAATTTAATTCTCATTTCCCACCAGGAAGAGGAATTAACCAAAGGCTCACCATGCCGGGCCGGAACCAGATTAGGGCCTGAAGCCATCCTGCGGTGTTGCGGCTAGGTCACAAGAAATCGAGTTGAAGAAAGGAGCTCAGGGGCACTGTAATTCACAAACCTGCAGAGTTATAAATGACAGCTATCGTCCAAAAATAGACTGAAGTAAGGCCGCCAAGAGGACTTGAAAGCAGGGCAGAATTGCAGGAAACCGATTTCAGGAGGTAGACTGGAATTGCATTGAAAGCATAGGAAAAGAGGCAGAACGTCCACAATGATGCACTTGGCCAAAAAGGGCGTATGCGTTTTTTCCTGAATATATTCAGGAAAAAACGCATACGCCCTTTTTGTCCAACCAAGCAAGCTTGCAAAGGAAATCTGCACTACAATGAAGTCTCACTTACCCCGGTCAAAAGGGCCATCTGAAAAAAGTGTAAAATACAGAAAGGCAGGACAGGCCATGGAGAACTGGGAGCCTTGTTATGCTGATGGGCGGGATGTAAATTGCCAACAATCACTCGGGAGAAGTGTATGGTGTTTCCTGAAACATCTAAAAAACAAAGCAACAGAACCTAGGGCACTTCCACTTATGGTCCTATAGCTTAGGGAAATTAAAATCAAAAAGACACAGCCACCCCAAAGTTTGGAACGGCTCTGTTTACAAGAACCTCGTTTACAGTACAAGTTCAACATCGCAGAAAGTGAAAAATGGATAAAGAAGTTGTGGTATTTACTTACAAAGCAATATCACTCAGCAATGAAATCTGTGTCATCAGGCCCTTAGCAGCACAATGAGTGGATTCAGGTATGATGATTCTAACTGAAATAAGTCACACAGAAAAAGAAACATCATAAGATATCAGTAATACACGGAATGTAAACTTGGCTACACAGGAACTGAATTACAGAACAGAACAGGGTCTCAAATTTAGAAAACCAACTTATTCTTGCTTAAGGGTAAAGGTGAGTTGGGGTGCTGCATAAAACCAGAGATTGAAATGAGCACAGATAAAGTTCCTTAAGCCAAATATGGAATACACAAGAGCTACTCCTTGCTCAATGAAATGGACTCAACACCCCATATTAAACGCCTAAGAATGTACCTGACTAGTAAGTATCTTAAAACCTATGGATTGCTATGTCTCCGAAAGAGAATCAAGCATGTGTACAGGGGCATAAACACAGCAGTGATAGGATTGGAGAGGTTCGGTGAGCAAATGAAGACCCTTTGAAGTCATATTGCATGGTACCCATTCCACGGGTTTCAACTACCCAGGTTTAAGGTATTCTTCCTTCAGCTAAAACATGCATGTGGAACCTAGAGTATGATCAACCATGTGATCGGGAGACGTGTTCAAATATGTCTCAGGTTTCCTCCCCTGGTACTCGGGTGCAACATTCCAGACGCTTTACTAACACTCTCCCCACTTGGAGAGTCAGCGCCTTTAACCTCCTGTTTGGCCCAGTTTGCAATTTCTGCGGAAGATGAACAGGAATAGCAAGAACCAATGAGAGGCTAGCTGGAGGTGTCTGGACGGGCAAATTTAATTCTCATTTCCCACCAGGAAGAGGAATTAACCAAAGACTCAGCATGCCGTACCGGAACCAGATTAGGGCCTGAAGCCATCCTGCGGTGTTACGGCCAGGTCACAAGAAAGCGAGTTGAAGAAAGGAGCTCAGGGGCACTGTAATTCACAAACCTGCAGAGTTATAAATCACAGCTATCGTCCAAAAATAGACTGAAGTAAGGCTGCCAAGAGGACTTGAAAGCGGGGCAGAATTGCAGGAAACCGATTTCAGGAGGTAGACTGGAATTGCATTGAAAGCATAGGAAAAGAGGCAGAACGTCCACAATGATGCACTTGGCCAAAAAGGGCGTATGCGTTTTTTCCTGAATATATTCAGGAAAAAACGCATACGCCCTTTTTGGCCAACCAAGCAAGCTTGCAAAGGAAATCTGCACTACAATGAAGTCTCACTTCCCCCCGGTCAAAAGGGCCATCTGAAAAAAGTGTAAAATCCAGAAAGGCAGGACAGGCCATGGAGAACTGGGAGCCTTGTTATGCTGATGGGCGGGATGTAAATTGCCAACAACCACTCGGGAGAAGTGTATGGTGTTTCCTGAAACATCTAAAAAACAAAGCAACAGAACCTAGGGCACTTCCACTTATGGTCCTATAGCTTAGGGAAATTAAAATCAAAAAGACACAGCCACCCCAAAGTTTGGAATGGCTCTGTTTACAAGAACCTCGTTTACAGTACAAGTTCAACATCGCAGAAAGTGAAAAATGGATAAAGAAGTTGTGGTATTTACTTACAAAGCAATATCACTCAGCAATGAAATCTGTGTCATCAGGCCCTTAGCAGCACAATGAGTGGATTCAGGTATGATGATTCTAACTGAAATAAGTCACACAGAAAAAGAAACATCATAAGATATCACTAATACACGGAATGTAAACTTGGCTACACAGGAACTGCATTCCAAAACAGAACAGGGTCTCAAATTTAGAAAACCAACTTATGCTTGCTTAAGGGTAAAGGTGAGTTGGGGTGCTGCATAAAACCAGAGATTGAAATGAGCACAGATAAAGTTCCTTAAGTCAAATATGGAATAGACAAGAGCTACTCCTTGCTCAACGAAATGGACTCAACACCCCATATTAAACGCCTAAGAATCTACCTGACTAGTAAGTATCTTAAAACCTATGGATTGCTATGTCTCCGAAAGAGAATCAAGCATGTGTACAGGGGCATAAACGCAGCAGTGATAGGATTGGAGAGGTTCGGTGAGCAAATGAAGACCCTTTGAAGTCATATTGCATGGTACCCATTCCACGGGTCTCAACTCTCCATGTTTAAGGTATTCTTCCTTCAGCTAAAACATGCATGTGGAACCCAGAGTATGATCAACCATGTGAATGGAAGACGTGTTCAAATATGTCTCAGTTTTCCTCCCCTGGTACTCGGGTGCAACATTCCAGACGCTTTACTAACACTCTCCCCACTTGGAGAGTCAGCGCCTTTAACCTCCTGTTTGGCCAAGTTTGCAATTTCTGCGGAAGATGAACAGGAATAGTGAGAACCAATGAGAGGCTAGCTGGAGGTGTCTGGACGGGCAAATTTAACTCTCATTTCCCACCAGGAAGATGAAATAACCAAAGGCTCAGCGTGCCGTACCGGAACCAGATTAGGGCCTGAAGCCATCCTGCGGTGTTGCGGCCAGATCAAAAGAAAGCGAGTTGAAGAAAGGAGATCAGGGGCACTGTAATTCACAAACCTGCAGAGTTATAAATGACAGCTATCGTCCAAAAATAGACTGAAGTAAGGCTGCCAAGAGGACTTGAAAGCGGGGCAGAATTGCAGGAAACCGATTTCAGGAGGTAGACTGGAATTGCATTGAAAGCATAGGAAAAGAGGCAGAACGTCCACAATGATGCACTTGGCCAAAAAGGGCGTATGCGTTTTTTCCTGAATATATTCAGGAAAAAACTCATACGCACTTTTTGGCCAACCAAGCAAGCTTGCAAAGGAAATCTGCACTACAATGAAGTCTCACTTCCCCCTGGTCAAATGGGCCATCTGAAAAAAGTGTAAAATCCAGAAAGGCAGGACAGGCCATGGAGAACTGGGAGCCTTGTTATGCTGATGGGCGGGATGTAAATTGCCAACAGACACTCGGGAGAAGTGTATGGTGTTTCCTGAAACATCTAAAAATCAAAGCAACAGAGCCTAGGGCACTGCCACTTATGGTCCTATAGCTTAGGGAAATTAAAATCAAAAAGACACAGCCACCCCAAAGTTTGGGACGCCTCTGTTTACAAGAACCTCGTTTACAGTACAAGTTCAACATCGCAGAAAGTGAAAAATGGATAAAGAACTTGTGGTACTTACGTACAATGCAGTATCACTCAGCAATGAAATCTATGTCATCAGGCCCGTAGCAGCACAATGAGTGGATTCATGTATGATGATTCTAACTGAAGTAAGTCACACAGAAAAAGAAACATCATAAGATATCAGTAATACATGTAATGTAAACTTGGCTACACAGGAACTGAATTACAGAACAGAACAGGGTCTCAAATTTAGAAAACCAACTTATGCTTGCTTAAGGGTAAAGGTGAGTTGGGGTGCTGCATAAAACCAGAGATTGAAATGAGCACAGATAAAGTTCCTTAAGTCAAATATGGAATAGACAAGAGCTACTCCTTGCTCAACGAAATGGACTCAACACCGCATATTAAACACCTAAGAATGTACCTGACTAGTAAGTATCTTAAAACCTATGGATTGCTATGTCTCCGAAAGAGAATCAAGCATGTGTACAGGGGCATAAACGCAGCAGTGATAGGATTGGAGAGGTTCGGTGAGCAAATGAAGACCCTTTGAAGTCATATTGCATGGTACCCATTC